>NC_053042.1:43094927-43420761 GCF_003473485.1 Medicago truncatula
GAAATGGTATATGTTTGGAGAGTTGAACGATAAGTTTCAGTGTAAAAATCACGTTTTGACTCAAAAGCTAAAAGTTCTAGCTTCAAGTTAGAATCAATTTTGGAGGTACTATCAATTGTACTGAGGGCAACCATATATGGCAAAATCAATTTTACACTTCTTGAATCAGCTATGGTTGCTCCGAATGTGGAACCAAACATAGGTTTAGACTTGGTTAGATTATACACTGAAAGGTAATGGGTGTTAGTTGGTTTTTGTTGCAGGAGGGAGAGATAGATGGTAGTGGTAGAGTTATGTTTGGGGACCAACATCATGTAACCAATGGTAAGTTCAATTTTCAGAAGTTGCAATTGCTTTGATGTATTTGTTCGATTCATTACTACAAATTTACTCTTTTTAATCTGTGACAAATATATGGAAACTTCCAAAGGCCATTGTTTTGTTTAGAAAAAGTGATTTTTTTCACGAAAAAATTGCAACAAACGGGATCTTAGGTAAATTGTTTATTGTTTATGTTTATTTTACTCCCCAGCATAAAATTTTTCTGCAGGCGATTTGCTAGATAGAACATCATCAGGAACAGCACAAGTTTTGACACCTAACAATCAAGCTAACACTCCCCAATTTTCGGAGACATTGAAATCTGATACCGTGAATAATGACGATGTGATTAGACCTGATGATGCAGAGCTTGGAGAAGCAGATCAAGATGAGCATAAATCTGAAGATCCATTGGATAAATTTCTTCCTCCTCCACCCAAAGATAAATGTTTAGAGGAGCTACAAGTAAGTCCTCTTCAATGGTTTAAAAACTACAGTTGATGAATGCCATTTAGATATATTTTAAAGAACCATGCAATTGCTGAGTTAAACTGGTTCGATTTACTCCTGATCAGGCATTCAATATTCTTTATTGCCAATGAATTTGATAAAAAAGAAACTTTGGCAATTAGAGGGTTGGGTTGAACTTTTTTTTATTTTATCTTATTACCTTTCTTTGCTGCTCAGCATCTATGCATTTCATGGAGATAGGTACTTTTATAATGTGCATTGCTAGTTGAAATGACTTGTTTCAGTAACCAATAATCTGGATTTAAATCTGTAATTTTCACATTAGAGTGGTTTATATTGCCTTTGTTTCTAAGCTGGAATATAAGATTAACATTTGAAATGAAGATCTGTAGAATTTTTAACAGTTATTACTAATCACGCTAATCTGCATACCTCTGTTGTTTTACTTTACCCTGATAGTAGAATCCCAATGTTTATTTTTCACCGAGTAAAAAGATGGGTGGAAAATGTTGCAGCAAATATCCATTTTCTAATGCTGAGAACGGGGATATCTTGGTGCCCAATGTAAAAACAGGAGTCAGTGCATCACTCGATAAATAAAATTTATGCATTATTTTATCATTGAAATATAAGATATTATTGTTTGTTTCCATCAGCTCTTTCCGATTTTTAGCAAAAGGGGAAGAAAGGAAAACAAGGTTCTACTACCATTGTTCAATAACCAGGCAAAGTTTTATTATGTTGAAACTTGGAAGTGGTCCACATTATGTAGGTTATTGTATAACCAACTTACTCACCATTAAACACTTATTTTTCTCCCACCTCTTCTAGTTCAGTACCATCAACATTCTGCACATGGTTCTACTTGGAAGTTTTATTATGTAGATAAAGAATACTAAGGGGCTGAACTAGAAGAGGTAGGAGGAAAATCAGTGTCTAATGGTGAGTAAGTTAGTTATGCAAGGAACAAGAGGGGGAAGAGAGAGATCAATTCAGGAATTATACTATAGAGAGTTAGTCAGGTCATCGAGAATACTTCTATGGAGAAGGGAGACATTGTTCTTTCAGTTTTTCTTTTTCTTGTAACATGCTTTGTTCATCAATACAGATTACAAGTTATCCAGTATTTGAGTCTTCAATCTTATACAATCCAACTCTTTTTCCTAGGCATGGTACCGGAAATGTATTACCTAGTGATATGATAGGATTTATTGCACCATGGAATTCATATAATTGACCCCATCTACTGGAATGGGAAAGCACTCGGACTGTTGTTGCAATCAAGTAAAGATTTATGTTCTATGTAGGGGGTAGGAATAGGTTGTTTGTTTGTAAATTGAATCTTTTGCTTTGGTGGTTTATTAGCATTTAGACATCCCAATTTTTTTCCCTTGTCAATTTTCATGATAGCCTTCAAATTGATTATTGCAGAGAAAAATAAATAAATTTCTGGAGTATAAGAAGGCAGGAAAAAGTTTTAATGCAGAAGTTCGCAACAGGAAGGACTACCGAAACCCTGACTTCTTACTGCATGCTGTGAGGTACCAGGATATTGATCAAATAGGGTCTTGTTTCAGCAAAGATGTATTTGATCCTCATGGATATGATTCAAGTGACTTTTATGATCAAATAGGTCCGTAATTTTCTCTTCTCTCCATCTTTTATTTCAGCGTTAGTGGTATTTTTATATAATTTGTTCCTGTTTTAACCTTAATTAATTTATTTATTCGATAGATCACATACTAATTGTAGTGCTGTACATGTTTATGAGTTCATCTATATTTGTTTGCCACTGAGAGTTACGCTACTGATAGCTGCTTTTTCCCCTAACCTGAAGGCTGATTTAAAGTATATATTATTGCCTGCCTCATATTTTCGATGCCAGTATTAGAATTTTTTGTTACAGAATTTTGTTTTCCTGTTCTCAAGATACTTTGAGGTTATCATTCAGGTTGGACTTACTAGAACTTGTGTTAGAGTAATTATGATAAGCTTGGTGAAGTATGTATAATTGACCAGGCTACTATTTTGAATATCAGTAAATAGAGAAATCATGACTTTATTTTGTTGCACTATATTAACGATGCTTCTGAATTTGCTTTCCTCCCTCTCCCCTCTTTTTTGACAAATTTTGTTGGTCATTACTTGCAGGCATCTACTAATTTTCTTATTAGTTTTAAGTGAAAACTGCAATTAATTTTCCAATCTCAACTACTTCATTATTCTTATTAATATTATTATTATTATTAATTAATGTTAGCGTTGTTTTGGCCGTTGTTTTTACACTACTTGCCCTCATTTGCTTTTGTCCCTTGTCTAAAACAAAGCAGAAGCTGATATGAGGCGAGAAAGTGATAGGAAAGAGCAAGAGAAGAAGAAAGCACAGAACCAAAAGGTTGATTTTACTTCTGGGGGTACACAACCAGGAATTGTGCTTGGTGCTCCCAGGATCAGCATGCCTGTTGCAGGTTTAGAAATCACCTAGTTTATTTGTTCAGTGCTGAAGCTATTTTTTAGAAGTCTTTTTTCAATATAATATGTTATATTCTCATGTCGCTTTTATGTTGACTTTTTTTTGCATAGGCGGTTCTGCTGCAACTACAGGTGGTTTACATTTGGTGCCTCCTACAGCTGATTCTATTAATCGAGATGGTAGACAGAATAAAAAATCAAAATGGGATAAGGTATTTATCTAAATAAATGCAAATAGTACTTCAGTGACACTCATCATCATTGTGCTTACTAAATTCTAGTGAATGACAGGTGGATGGTGATCGGAAAATTCCTCTGCCCTCTGTGGGGCAGGATTCTGTATCTACAGCAGGGGCTAATGCAGCAGTGTTATCTGCTACTAATGCTGGCAGTGGATACATGCTATTTGCGTGAGTCGATCAGCAACCTTGAACTTCTTTCTGCATTCTATCTCTCTTTTGATTTTGGTCATGTTTTCAGTTTCTAAGATTTGAGTTTGGTTTGGCATGTGTTCTTGTTGAGACATTTCAAAGTATGTCTTGCCTGTTATCATTTACTTAAAGAAAGTTAGAATCTAAACCAAGTTTTTGTGATTTGCGTGTCAGCTATGTACTCTTTCAAAAGTTTAAAGCTGTCAATACTTGCAATATTCTAAATGCATTCATGACAAGTTAAATAGTTTCATTTCTCTGGGATATTGTATAGTATTGAATTGAGAATGGGTGATTCTCGTCCTATGTTAAAGAAAGCTTTCTAGTGTAGCAGTGGTGTATTTATGTTGTAATTGTATGGCTCAGGCCAATGTGATTGTTCCATTGTAATCTTTCATCTATTCCTTGCACACCTTGTGCTTCTTGTTTTTTTAATAAATTTTTCTTCAAAAAAAGTTTCACTTTTCTGAATTATTTACAAATTCTGTTTTGTATGGAGAAGATGGAGAAGAATTTGCTGAAGTTTCTGTTTTACCTCAGTTTGATTTCAAAATCTACAGTTTAACACGTTCCTTGTTTATTGTCAATTTTATGTCATATAGTTTCAAGTCATTGTTAGCTACCACTAAATTAAATTAAATGTTGATACAATTACCACTGTTGTCTGACAGGCAACAAAAACGACGAGAGGCAGAGGAGAGAAGGTCTAGTGAAAGGAGGTTGGAGAGAAGATCCTGAGCCACATTCATTTTGGTCTGTTGTATCGAACAGTGTTATAAGCGGTGGTTGAGATTTTGCTGCTTTACATTCTTGCTTGTTTATTATTTTGGCAACGCTAAGATACACTGTATATTCTCAAAAATGAAAAGAAATTTCCTGCTTCAGTTGGTCTGACCCTTTATTACTGTGAGAGCAGGATTTATGATTTATAAGAAATTCATATGAAATAGTTGTTCACGCTGGTTGATTGGTTGGGTTTCGTTTTGTCATCCGTATTACAATATCATTGCTTGCATATTTTGTTAGTTTTTTAACTATTGTATTGTCTTTTGAGTTTGTTGTACGAGGGAACTATTTCACAGTAACATGCAAGCTTGATTTATGATTACCTTCATTTTTTTAAGTCATCCTGCCAGCAAATACGTTTTAAAGATGATTATGTAACCGTTAGATAAATCAAAAGAAACAAGGCAAGTCTAATCTTTAAGGTAAAAGGAAAAACAAAAACCTTCTGCAGCTGCTTGATGCCGATGCAGGTTGAATGTTGTAGTCAATTCTATTCACAGTTATTAGTTGCTCTTTTATTGCATCCATGGATCAATCAAGTTGTGAGCAAAATGATCCCAATGAATCACTGCAAATCAAATTGATAATATCAACGATTTTGTCTAATGTACACAAGTAAATCAGTCTTGCACCATATCCAGTTTTGTTTCTACTATTGGATAAATAAGTTACATCATATCACATTTGATTTAATGGTAAGACTTATTTATTCAATGATTAAAACAAGTTTGGCGTAAGATTTGTCTCACTTGTGCACTCTAAAATTGACCGAAATGGTTAACTTACCGAAATGATACTCAAATACCGTATTTGATTATCATTCGCTAAAGTGGCTTATATTGTAAGACTAATTAGGGAGTAAATAACAAGTGATAATTAATACTACGGTAGGAGGTTATGAGAATCCTTCTAAAACTAAGAGTAAAATCAAGAGTGTGTTTGATTTGTTAAAATGAGAGGGACTTGATAGCACAACTTTGATTTTACCATGCTTGATTTAATAATTAGTCATGAAATTAGATAAAATGGGTGCAATAGACTTGACAAACACAATAATTACAACTTATCTAAAACATCACATTGTCATTTTTTAATTTTCTACAAATTTTCTCACTCATCCCATCTCTGTTTGTCTCACATGTAAATGAGTCTTAGTTAAGTGGAAATCAGACTCAAAATCCTTCTTTCTCAATGAAATTTTAAAATATTAATTGTATTTTTTTGAAGTGTAATCTTAGCCCGATTTTTACATTTGTAAAGAATATAAAGAATTACCGGAGTCATATACTCCAAGTTTGTGTTGATCTGGTTGTGGTTTGAGTAAGAAAAGTCAGTCACAAGTTGCATAAAATTCTTAATTGTTAATATTAGGCAAGAGATATTGATTCTTCTAGTTTGTATAATGATTAATCAAGAGTGTGTAATTAATTAACAATGAGCAATGCTATTTAAAGGGAAAAGATTGTCCCGAAATCATCAAGAAAAAGAGATTGAACAATTAAAACAATTGGTTTTGCACAAAACACGGAAGAGAGAGAAATGTTAATGATAGTGAGGTAGGATTCCCTCAATTCTGAAGGACTCTCTTCTGAAAGATGAGACCATATAATAGTATGACACGTTTGACGCACGCCGCTTGTAGTCCAAAGACACTAGGTCACCAACTTTATATTATGAATAGTTGACATTGAAGGATGGATGCATAATGTTATTGTGAAATAAAATAGGGTTTGCTTGATTATGGATGAGATACATGTTAATAAGCATAATATATAAATTATTGTAAAATAGAGATAAGTATAGATTGTTAGTATTCCTTAGTAACAGGAAATTGACTATGTTGAGTTGTTGGAGTCATAGCCACTGCCTTTGGAATAGGTTAGCATAGCAACAACAATAAGTTATACGCTCCACTCCTTAAGATTAGGAACTGAAGCTCCTCTCTTGTACCTTAAATACTGATGTATCTCTCTACCGTGAAATCAGAATTTGAAACTATTTTACATGTAAGGGTATGACAAGTGGGGCGCCACTTGTAGTCCGATGAAAACGCATAAGAGAAATAACCAAGAAAAAACTACAAAGAACAACCAAGAAACTCTCACCAAAGGAGGATTAAATACGAGTTCTCACAATCACAAGAAAGGAACGTGAAAAGAAACAGAAAATAACAAGGAGGTGTGAAGCAAAAGGAAAAGGAAAACTGGGAACAAAGAAGAAAGGGTAACGTGTAGAGCTATAATATATTCATGAGGGATCCAAATCAAAGAATGAACAGAGGGATCCAAATCAAAGAATGAAAGCATATAAATATTGTTTTATGATATATATGGTTTAAACATTCAAAACACAACCAAAAGTATTTGGATGAGGTGTATAGCTGAACCAAAGATTTGGGTTTGAATCTAGCCTTAAAATGCAGCAATATTAAGCGAGCAGAAATAAAGCAGAATCTATCTGTTACCATTCATGCATTAAGCGAGCAATGTGCCTTTTTGAGAGAGATACCAATACTAGCAGGAAATCTTTTCTGCTGACATTCATAATATATAACTAATTGGTCATAAAAAATGGTGCATGACATTGAACATGTGCCTCTTAATATCAAATATCATCTTTGTTTCTATTTAGGTATGAGTACATAAAAGGAAAAAAGAATCACCTATTCTGATTGCTTGTCCAAGATAGTCTTAACAAAGGGAAAAACAAAAGGACACCGAAAATAAAGAAGTTTTATGCATTCTTTTCAAAGAACAAAAATTTTGAATTTAAAAACTGGCCACGAACCAACACAATTCAAGAGAAGATCATAATTTGAGTCTTCAAAAGAACATCTCCCAACAGGTAAATGCTTTTGACAATAGTCAATAAGAAATCAGCATATCACCTTTTTTTTTTTGAAACTCGATCGGTATCCGGTTTAAGCTATGAACCGACTCAACATATCACTTTCGTCTCCCTCATCTGAGATACTCTGAACAAGATAGTTCGAAAGCAAGTAAATAGAATTATGTTTACATTTAATTTTTTTTTTCTGTCTTAGAAAAATATCAAGTATCTAGAAGTCGTATTAAATCTAGGTTATTCTAAATTGAGTCAAAAAGGGAAATTGAGACTATAGAAATTAACATTAAAAATTATTTATTTTGCTTGTTTTGAAAGAAAATCTATTTCAAAAGAAATTTTACTTCAATTTTACATTGACTAATGCTATTCTTTTTTTTCTTGAAAGGATGACTAATGCTATCTTAGTTACCAATTAGAGGTTATGTCGACGGGTTAAGTAACAATGACTTCATGCCCGTTTTGCAAAGAGATTTAAGATTCTGAACCAATTTGTTACAACTATTTTTCGTGAAAAAATAAAACCTTCTTTAATGGAATAATCACTTTTAGATATTTTCATCCATTTGTTATGATCCCTTTCCTTAAATCTTTAATGGAGAAATTTTAGAACGTAGATTTTTTTAATTTGAACAAGGCAAAATGAAATATATTAAAATGAATAATGTATTTTAACCGGCACAAGGAGTTCAAAGGAAGAACACAAACTGTTACACAAGGAATGCTAAAAGTCTAAACCCAAACATACTAGTGGATTAAGCCACCACATATGATAATCAAAAGCAAAAGTAATTTAGTTTGCTTTCAACCACCAAAAAGAGAGAAGCTTGATTATATCCACCAGTTATGCAAGGGTTCATCTTTAGTCTTATGCTATTTATTTCTTTCCAAATCACTCAAACACACACAAATCAAATTAAAGATTGAACGGATAAAAAAGTTTTAGGAAGAACAACCCAATTGGACAAATTGTAGGAAACAGCCCAATAACAAAAACAGTTTAACCGCAACTATACCAATCCAATGACGAACAACATGCCAAATACTCCCAAAAAGAGAGGCCTTAAATGGAACTGTTTTGTGTCAAGTAATGCTTGATACAACAGAAGAAATTGATGGATCCATGGTTATCAGCATACGATAAACACCACTAACTAAATATCCGTTGGAAGGGTCTAACATCCATTGCCACCTATCCACCTCGACAACCTGTAAAACAATATTATGAATGAGTGTGCAGCACTCCTCAACCACCTCTTCCTCCCACACAAACAACCTCATCTGCCACTTCTGAGCCTCCCAACCCTCTCCCAACCTTAAAGAAAATATATCAGCAACCGTTATATCTTTAGATTCAGATAACTGAAATGAACGACTAAATCAGACACTTAACGAAATACCACCAACCCACCGATCAGTCCAAAAAATGTATTAACCCCATCACCAACCACCCTTCTCAAATTACCATCAAACCAATTTCCAACACCCATCCCATAACCACGACAAATCCCCTCCAACGCTTGCCATCAGGCAAACCCTCCCCGCCCTCCCTCCTTTATATGACCACCAAACTTACCTAGCCACCAAAACTTTGTTCCACAAACTACCTCTATCTACAACCATCCTCCAACACCATTTGCCTAGAAGCACAAAATTAAACGCCCTCACCCTCCTAACCCCCAATCAACCACTCTCCTTACTGAAACATATATCATCCCATTTTACCCAAGGTATTTTCATATTATGCTCACCACCACCCAAATAAAATCATTTTAAATGAGATTCAATAGAGGAGATGATACATGTAAATGCCTTGAAGAAGGAAATAAAGTAGATCAGAAGAGAAGATATGACAGATTTCAAAAGAGCGAGACGACCCTCAAAAGAAGTAGATATGACAACTTTAATTAAGTTGTCTCACGCTATAATGTATCTGTTACCATTCACACAAAAAGGCACGGACCTTGATATGATGCCCACACCATGTAACAGTAGATGCTAGTCACATATTTTTCTTGGTTTTGCTATAAGAAATTGGCATGTCTAGTTTACAACATAGGACACAAAGGGTAAAAAATATGTCTGCATTGCTTTCCGCAACTTTTGTGAGGAACATGACAACTTTGGTCTTTTAAGAATTAGACATGTCTCTAAATATTTTGGAGAGGATAAAACAAGGTAATATTATATATATATATATATATATATATATATATATATATATATATTGGTTTGTTTCTCTTTACTATGTTAGTTATCAGAAAATACACCATCAATATATACTGGTTATAAATTATGATGTGTCTCACACATGGAAGATGGGGTTTCAATATTGAAACCCTAGAATTTGTTTCAAATGTCTTTTATTTCAGTGCTTGGATACTAGTGTTTGAAGAGAATTGATTGCATTGAATTTATTATTTAACAAATGTTAATGTATTTATTCTCAACCCATTGTACTAAAAAGCATTTGGTAAAACATCTCACGTCACCACTTGGACTTTTTTCCTATGGCTTGCGTAATCATCATATTTATGAATTGACTTCCAACATCGAAAAAAGGTGGTGCTATTTTGTTGCAAGTGGTTTGCTCCATCTAGCAAAGGGGGTACAAATAAATAAATTCATGAATTTATTTGCTCCATCTATGCACAACCCATTCCTTGCAAGTTGCAGGGAATAATTCAAAGAAATATAGTTTGCATTATTGTTTTTTTAAAATTTTAACTCCACATGTACCTAAAGTCTAGATTCGACCCTGATGCCCTATAATATGATCTCATAGTGTTTCTATGATGAGATTTTGAATATAGCCAAAAATCACGATGAACATTAAAAGATGTTGAAAATCTACATTTTTAGATGTAGTAGAGAAGTTTAATAATGGGAATATAAAATAATATTTGAGTACCACCAAAATAAAACATTCTCAAAACACTTTATTGAAACAGACTAACCAAACAAAGTTTATCCTTAACAGCTAAACAACTTTATTGAAATAGACTAACCAAACAAAGTAAAAATTGAGCAATTCAACTTCCAGTGCTTAATGCCAATTACTTGTCTTTCTTTTCTTCCACCCACTGCTTACCATGCCTAACAAAATGGTTGTGATCATAATGGCTGACAACATTCAAACTGTCTAACCAATCATCGGCAGCCTTCAACAAAGTGTTCAGTTGAGTTGATTCACGTGCTTTCGGAAAAGCCAAAATTGACCTTTTCAGCTTATCAGTAGTTAGGCCAAAAATTGGAAGAGGCATTTTCAGCGGTCCATCTCCATCATGCAACTTTGGTTGATTTTTGCCTGTGACGAAGGAAGAGATATAAAATTAGATAGGTGAAACAAAGAAGTTAATTTTGTATTTAGTAATGTTAGAATGAAACAGATGATCATATACTTTTAAAGTGAGCAGATAGATTGTGAAAGGTTAGAAATGCTGCTTTTATGTTTTTAAGCGTTGGTTTGGCGCGGATCCCATAAATTGGATACCTGAACACAAGTTTGATTTGTTAGACGGACAAAGAAAAATTTAGAAAATAAATGACGGCAAAAGATGTACATTTTGAAACCTACCATGCCACAGAAAACCAACTGCATGGTGATATATCAGAGCTCCTGTAGGTTTTTATATAAGGACGCTCCTCAGCAAGAATTGAAACCTGAGAGATGAGAGAAATATTTAGCGTTTAAACTAGAAAAATGGAATATAATGTGAAGAGGTATATCTGAAAATGAAAAGAACTTGCCTTATTAATCAGATGCATGCGTTCATGTGGACGTTCGTCCTCAAAGAATTGATAGACAAGCTTAGTTGTTGTCTTCTTTGAAGGCTCCAAACCACTTTTTTCCTCACTAGATTTCCTGCTAGAGATTCATTACAACAAAAACCACATATCTTAAACATTGGAGTGGTGGCAAAATGATGTCTTGAATTCAAAGAAAATAAAGAACTATTAAAAATGGACAAATGAAAAACCAACTTACTTCAATCCTTGATCATCCTCAACATACAATTGAAGAGCAGAAAGAGATGGAGCAAAGTACTGTGCAACAGTTTCATGGTCGATTTGTTTAAAGGGCACCTCCACGCCGATAGCACTCCATTCATTATAAGACTCCCACAGGTCTTCAAGCACAAAATATGGTTTTCCCTCAGATTCAATGCTACTTCCCTCGATCTTAGGCTGTGTAATTCAAAGTCAAAACATATATCAGTTATTAACAAAAAGAAATTTGATCAAAACTGAAAGCATTTGCAAATGATGAAAATAAATAATTAATAAAAAAATCATGATTAAGTACTCATTTGTTACCGTTTTTTTCTCAAAAAATAAACTTTTTTTTTTCATTTTTTATTAATTAGTTTTAGGAGTTTTCATCTATTTATATAAATACAGTCTTTATTTAAAAAAACGAAGAATTTGACTAAGATCTAAATAATAGTTTAATTTAAAAGCTGTTTTGACTAGCTTCTCTTTTAAAAATAAAATAATAACAATAATAATTAATAATTTTAATGATAGTCAACAAATACAAAATAACTTCAGTTTTTTATTTATTAAATTTTAAAAATTAATCTATAAATTATAAAATATTAAAATCCCTTTTTTATAATAAAAAATGGCCCCTAAAGTTTCTTCGAGGGATCAAAATTCAACACTATTCGATCTCGATCACCAAAGCATCCCGATAATGAAAATTTAGATGAACTCAAGTCCATTGTCTTAAAATGTAAAAAAAAAAAAATAACAAAAATGGATGAGGAGGTAAGAGTTTTAAATATCATCTACGTGGCTATCACAAAAACTGATAAAAAAAAAAGTGAC
Source organism: Medicago truncatula (assembly GCF_003473485.1). NCBI lineage: Eukaryota > Viridiplantae > Streptophyta > Magnoliopsida > Fabales > Fabaceae > Medicago > Medicago truncatula. Next base: position 43,107,083 of record NC_053042.1, read on the forward strand.
AAAAATTAAAAGATTCAATTTTAACACCTTGGATGAAAATTTAACTGCCAGCAAAGGGGTCAGTGAGGATAGGAGGCTATGAAGGTTGTCCCCGCTAATTGATCTCGGTAAAATCAACTCGTACAAGTTGACACGTATGTCCTGCTTAACTGATTCAGATTTCTCCAGCCGATTATTGTTGTTGTTATGTGGATCTGATTGGTTAGGTCCATTGTTTTTTGACAACGAAAATCGACTAGTAGAGTTTGACATGATCCGAAAGCAAATGAATTGACGGATAATAACGAGAAAGAAACAATGAATGGAAAAAAATCGAATGGTGATAAGGAATAGAGCGTTGTGTTTGTGAGTTTGGATTGGAAGGGAGAAAGAAGCAAAAGCACAAAAGAAGATGTGTGTGTTATGTTTGTAATGAGAGGTTGAAGTGTGTTTATATAGAAGTAAGATGAGGCGATTAACAATGTGATTGGATAAAAATTAATTTTAAATGAATTTATAGTGTAACATTGATTATGATGAAAAGTGAATTGAAAGTAAAATAATTTAGGTTGAATATGAAGAAGTGAGTTGAAAGTAAAATAATTTAGGTTGAATATGAATATGAATTTATATATTAAAATTTAGAACACATTCAATATTATTTTTTTATTTCACTTTTGTAGTAGTCAAAATTGGTTCTAAAGGTTTTGTAAAAAAAAAATAAAAAAAATAAAAAAGGTTTAGAACCAATATTAATATTTTGGTTGATTTCGAGTATAATTGATTTTGACCACATAATTAATTCTAATTTAAAACTACAATTTATAGCTTTTGACCAAAACGTTTAACAAAGTTAAAAAAAAATTGATTGAAACAAAGTTTAAAAAATTAAAATTAATTATGAGATCATTTCACACGTATTAAAAAATAGGCCAAATACCACTTTTGTTTCTTTTAGTTTGACAGAATTCACAAATTAATTCTTTAAGTTTCAAAAGTTTCGATTAGGTTCTTTTAGTTGATAAACTATTTCACCGTTACTGCTGTTGTCGGTCTCCGTTAAACTGATGTAACCGTGAAATTGTTAACGTGGATCAAAATGTTGCCTTTTAAAAGCTTCAGGGTGTCAAAACGCTACGTTTAATGGTCACAAATGGTCATTTGTGACCATTAAACGTGACATTTTGACACCCTGAAGCTTTTAAAAGACAACGTATCCAAGTCAACAACTTAACGGCTACATCTGCATCAGTTAGTTATTAACTGATAGCATGGCTAACAGTGAAATAATTTATCAACTAAAAGAAGCTATTTGAAACATTTGAAAGGAGTAACTTGAAAATTTTGTTAAACTAAAACGATATAGTTGAAACTTTTAAAATTTAAAGGACTAACTTGAGAATTCTGTCAAACTAAAAGGACCAAACGTGGTATTTGGCCTAAAAAAATATAATATAATATTCATTAAAATTTGAAAACAACAAATAAATAGGAACAAAAATTGTCTACAAAAGCGAAAATTAAAGGGAACTTGGAGACTTGATAAGAAAAGGTCCCCGTGAGCATAGCTCAGTTGGTAAGGACAATACATAAAATATGCAAGGTCGGTGGTTCAAACCCCGGCCACCACAAAAAAAATGTTTACTTTTAATTTTTTTTCAGTCTTAGAAAAATATCAAGTATCTAGAAGTCGCATTAAATCTAGGTTATTATAAAGAAATTAACAATAAAAATTATTTATTTTACTTGTTTTGAAAGAAAATCTATTTCAAAAGAAAATTTACTGCAATTTTACATTGACTAATTCTATCTTTTTTTTCTTGAAAGGATGACTAATATTACCTTAGTTACCAATTAGAGGTTCTGTAGTAATAATAACTTCATGCCTGTGTATAAAAAAATTCAAGATTCTGAACCAATAAGAAAAAAAAACTTTAATAGAATAATCATTTTTAGATGTTGTCATCCGTTTGGTATGATCCATTTCTTCAAATCTTCAAAGGAGAAATTTTTAGATGGTAGATTTTTTTATTCGAACAATCCAAAATGAAATAAATGAAATATATTAGAACGAATAATGTCTTCTACATGGCATAAGGAATGCCAAGTAAGAACACAAACAATTACAAATTCAAAAAGATTAGGACAAGGAATTTCTAAAGCCAAAACTCAAACATACTAGTGGAAGCCACATATGATAATAAAAAACAAAAGTAATTTATATATGCTGCCAAATTGAGTAGATTGTTTGGGTTTTATGAGAAGTTGTAAAATCTAATTTCATTTATGCTAAAATATGGTTTTAGTCCCTGCAAGTATGTCTCGTTTTGGTTTTAGTCCCTGTAAAAAAAAAATGTTTTTGAAAATAGTCCCTTAAAAAACAAAAAATTTTGCAGGGACCTTTTTAAAAAACAAAATATTTTGCAGGGACCAAAAACTACAAAATGGATTCAGTCATCATGTGCCACGTATGCAAATCATCACAAAAATGGAGTTATAAAGTGCAATATTATTAATATTGGTTTGTTTCTCTTTAACCTGTTAGCTATCAGCAAAATACAACAACAATCTGGTTATAAATTATGATGTGTGCTCACACATGGAAGATGGGGTTTCAATATTTGAAACCCTAGATTTTGTTTTCTAGTTTGTTTTAAATGTCTTTTATTTGAGTGCTTAGATACTACTATTTTGAAGAGAATTGGTTGCATTGAATTTTTTTATTTAGCAAATGTTGGTATACATATACTCCACCCATTGTATAAAATATTTGGTAAAAAATCTCACGTCATCTCTTGGACTTTTTTTTTTTGTCATGTAGTTTAGTGATCAGAGAAATTCATCTTAAAGATAAATAAGTGGAGGTCCCTGCACATATTATGCATTATCCCTTACCAAATGAGCTAAGCTCATGGGGACAAACTCTTAAACTTTTTTTGTTTACCTAAAAGAGTGAAGATGACTTATATGGCTTGCGTAGTCACCATATTTATGAATTGACTTAGGACGACGAAAAAAGTGGTACTGTTATTTTGTTGTAAGTGGTTTGCATCATATTCATAATTGTTGGTCAAAAGAGATATTGATCAATTGTAATGAAGGCAACAATCAAAAGTCAAATGGATTTGGCAGTTCACAACATTTCATCATTCAGTGAACTGGTGTACAACTGTACATAACATAACTCACAAAACAACACTGACAAGTTTTTGTTTGCTAGTACCAGTGGATTTTCTATCAGTGACAGTAGGCATATGCCTCTTTAAATAGGTACAAGCATTGAAAAAATTTGGTTGATGTTACTTTCCAAGACAAACTTATTAGTAACCTTCCTAGTTATAACAGTAAGGTCAAAATTACAAGTTACAACAAACTAATTAGTAAGGTAACCAAGCTACCTAGTAATAACAGCAAGGTCAAAAATCAGTTATGCATTGAGACTTCTAAACTCTAATGGAAAAGATAAGCTAAGATAGTGGTGTAAACTTTATTCAAATAATGAGGCTATAAAGTATGCAAAGTTTCCTTCATAGATACATAAATATCTCTTTCATCAAGGCAAAGGACGCCTGCATTTAGCAATTTTTGCATAAAGTTCTTCTCCCCTGGTAACCTCAATATTTCAAATAAATAAACAAATATGACTATATTTTGTAACCGTTTTTGAGATTTTAGTGGCCTAAGGCGAATTTACAATTTGGGCATAACTAAAAAGTATATAAAAATTTGATTTTTCAAAGCAAGAAAATAATTTGAATGAAGATGATCCCTCGAAAAAATTGCTTGAAGATAATTAGTATTTTTTATCACGTTAAGAAATAATCTAATAAAAAATTCAAACTTCATACAAAAACATTGAATTTTTTATTTAATATTCAAACGATCATTCAAAATAATTTCTACGAACATTTCTAAATGGAAAGTAACAAATAATTGTGTTTGCATCAATATGTTCTATCATATATTTCTAAATACATAAAATGGCGAGTTAAGATCCTCTCCATTTAATCTCTTTTCTAAAATTAACGGAGTCAACTGTCAAGTAGTTTTTTAATAAGTTTAACTTTGAAAATTCGATAAGCAATTGAAACATTTGGATAACAATATGCGGCTTTGATAAACACAAGAATTTCAAAAGCTAGCGTCAACACATTTGGCAAAGATATTTGCAATTTTTTCAAGTGGAAAAAAAAAAGACCATTTGGATCAACATCCAACACATCCTTTTAGAATTTAATTATTGTTTTTTGTTTTGGCCTTAATATACCTTATTTATTTTATTTTAGGGCCTGAATTTTAAACTTATTTTTTTAGGCCGAGGTCACCCTCCTCGCCTTGCCTCAAATACGGCTTTGGTTTACTTGAGAGGTGTCAAACTGTCAGTTTAGTGTAAGAACTTGACTTGTTAACTTCAATGGACGTAATTTGAATCACACAAGACAATTGTAAAATGATCATTAGTGTCATTGTTATTAATAATAATTTCCTCTTACTCATTTTTTTAAAAGAAATTTACATTCATATTTAATCTGACTACTCTCTTAGTTACAAGCATAAATTGAACAAGTCGCTTGGGTGTGTGTTTATGGCACCCCTTTGCATGAATTAAATGTTAATTTTTATTTTCATCGAGCTAGCAGCGGTGAAGGGATATGCAGGTTGATGATTGCACCATTAACAAAGTAAGAATGGATGCTCGTATTCTTAATCAACTTCATGTTTGGAAGATATCAATGTGATCGAAGAAATATTGGTAGAGGATTTAAATTTTGGTTTAGCTGAAGATGCATGTTTAGTTGATTTGAAGAAGAGGTTGATAGAGAATCTGTTTATTCTGAGCCACACTGTTTGCAAGATGATGTTCAAGTTGTTGAAACACTAACAGTTACATGATAATTGGTCACCTCGTGAAGGGCGAGACATAGCCAAGGGTGATTCAGGTTATCACGGTAAATGCTTCAATCGACAAGAGGAAAGGGTTCGGTTTGTTCAGGAGGGGGATGTCAAATCGCGACAACAAGTTCTGACTCCTACGGATGGTATAAAATCGGTTGTTGATGAACAAAATGATAGTTTTGCTTCGGTTTCTAATGGGCCTATGCAGGGTTCAATTAATCAAGATAAATAACCTAAGGTTAAAAGGTCCAGATTGTGTCCTCTAAATCAACAATGGTTCCCAACATTGGGACCTTGGAGATATGAGTGGTTACAAGATAAAAATATAGGCAATGCGGGGACTATTGTCTCACGAAAAAAGAAGCCGAAGAATATCTAAAGCGAAGCAAAAGGAAAAGGTTAGTTAACAAATCTTCCGAGTCTTCTGTAAAAGTAAATGCAGTACCTTTGTCAGCTGGAACGTCTCTTTCAATTTTTAATGATGATTGAAAAAATTGGATGATACTTCGTGCTAATTATGAGGTGGCGGATGAGGATGTTTGCAGAGTAGGCAAGTCCATTCTAGTGGGTTTTAGAAGGGTGAGGTGAGGTAAGTGGTAAAATTAGAGTGGAGGGGAAGATGTAGTTGGTAGTTAGGGTTATTGTTGGGATTTATCAAACATACCCGTACTCAAGCCTATTACGCTCATTGAGTTTTTATGTTGGGATTTTAAATACAGCAAAAATCTTGATGAACATTAAAAGATGAATCTACAATTTTAGATGTAGAAGAGAAGTATAATATTGGGATTAAAAAAGAATATTTGAATGGCAACCAAAATAAAATCTTCTTAAAACACTTTAAATAAGGTGCGATACAATACTTGTCGCCAAAATTGTGTTTGGCATGCTGACGTTAATTTGCATGATACAACTAGTACATTGATTATTCTTACTATTTTTTAGCTACGACAATTTCAACGATAAAATTTAATGATACATGCATGCATAGGGTAGATACAAGATATATATCTATATCTTGCTAGCTTGATTTAAGAGACTTACTATTTAACCAAAATAAATGTGCAACCAAACAAAATAAAAGATGCAGTCACTGATTTAACTTCAACCATTTCCAAGTATGGTTGAAATCTTTGTCATGATGGATCTTCAACCTTCAGCCTTAACAAAATGGTTCCTAATGCCAACCAGCAGTCTTTCTATTCTCCTACCCACTGTTTACCATCCTTAACAAAAAAGTTGTAGTCTTGATGAAGCTCAACCTTCAAACTCTTTAACCAAACATCGGCAGCCTTCAACAAAGAGTTCATTTCATCTGATTTTGCTGCTTTCGGAAGAGTCAAAATTGACCCTTCCAGGTTATAAGTAGTTATGCCAAAAATAGGAATAGGCATCTTCAAGGATTCATCTTGCAACTTTAATTGATTTTTAGCTGTGAGAAAGGAAGAGATATAAAATTAGCTAGGTGAAACAAGAACTTAATTATGTATTTGGTAATGTTGGAACGAAAGAGATGAATATACATTTAGGGTGAGTTGATAGATTATAAAATGTGAGAAATGCTGTGTTTAAGTTATTAAGTGTTGATCCAGCAGGGATCCCGTAAATCGGATACCTAAACACAAGTTCCATTTGTTAGACGGACAAAGAAAAATTTAGAAAATCAATTATATATGACGGCAAAAGACGTACATTTTGAAACCTACCATGCCACAGAAAACCAACTACATGGTGATATATCAGAGCTCCTATAGTTTTTTATACCAGGATGCTCCTTAGCAAGATCTGAAACCTGAGAGAAAAAAAGAAATTTTTAGGGGTTATAAAAAATGGAATATAATGTGAAGAGGTATATCTGAAAAAGAAAAAGACTTACCTTATTAATTAGAGGCATGCGTAAATATGGACAAACTATCTCAAAATATTCAAAGATCAACTTAGTTGTTGTCTCATTTGAAGGCGCAAAACCACTTTTCCTGTTACAGTTTCATAACAACAAAAACCACATATTTTAAGCATTGCAATGGTGGCAAAATCATGTCTTGAACACATAAAATAAAGAAATATTACAAGGCCTTAAACTAGAAAAATGTATGTATGTCAATCCATTTACACTTACATATCAATGTCAATATAGTGTGAGATGTATTTAGAAATACCTATTATCATTTCAACCAATCAAATTTTACTCCTAAGGTTAGTACCAAAAAAAAAAAGTAAGATTTCAGCTTCACAATTTTACCCTATATGACTAAACATATAATCATTTTCTGCCAACTAATTTGTCCGCTTATTTACATCCCAATCTGGCTTCAGTCAAGTAGCAATATATAGACAAATTTAGATTCTCTATTGTCTAAGATTCCGCAAATTACACAATCAATATAAAAGAAACCGTTGGATTAGGATCAGACGACTTTGAATTTAAGCTTAGAAAATCAGCTTTAAATATACATAGTCAAACTCTACCGTCTAAGATTCCGCAAATTACACAGTCAATAACTAGGAACGGTTGAATTAGGGTCAGACGACTACGAAATTTAAGCTTAGAAAATCAAATTTAAATATACAAAGTCAAAATCGAGTTAGTTCAATCTCTATCCAATGACCGCAATAAATCCAAATTTGTACATGCAAGCAAGTTTGTATTATCATTTGTTAATTAGTCATAAAATATGGACCAAGGATAAACCAACTTACTTCAATCCTTGATCATCCTCAACATACAATTGAAGAGCAGAAAGAGATGGAACAAAGTATTGTGTCACGTTTTCATGGTTGTTTAGTACAAGGGGCACCTCCACACCAAAAGCATTCCATTCATTATAAGACTCCCACAGGTCTTCAAGCACAAAATATGGTTTTCTCTGAGATACAGTGCTACTTCCCTCGATCTTAGGTTGTACAATCCAAAGTCAAAACATATATCAGTTACTATTAACAATAAAAAAAAAGTTGATCAAAACTGAAAGCATTTGCAAATGATGAAAATAAATAATTAATAAAAAATTCATGATTAATGACTCATTTGTTACCGTTTTTCTAAAAAGAATAAACTTTTTTTTTTTTTCATTTTTTATTAATTACTTTTAGGAGTTTTCATCCATTTATATTATTACAGTTTTTATTAAAAAAACAAGAATTTGACTAAGATTTAAAAAATAGTTTAAAATGAAAAGCTGTTTTGACTAGTTTTTCTTTAAAAAAAATTAATGTCTTATTCTCTTTTAAAAATAAAATAATAACAATAATAATTAATAATTTTCACGACAGTTAACAAATACAAAATAACTTCAGTTTTTTATTTAACAAATGTCTAAAAACTAATCTCTACATTTTTTTTTTTTGGAAAAAACCTAATCTCTAAATTGTTAACACTATTCCATCTCGATCACCAAAGCACCCCGATAAACAAGGCACATGAAAATTGAGATGAACTCAAGTCAATTGTCTCAAAATGTAAAAAAAAATAAAAAAAATAAAAAAAATGTGGATGAGAAGGTAAGAGTTTTAAAGATCTTATCCATGGCAATCACACAAACTGATAAAAATAAGAGTGACAAAAATTAAAAGATTCAATTTTAACACCTCGGATGAAAATTTGACAGCCACCAAAGGGGTCAGTGAGGATAAGAGGCTATTAAGGTTATTCTCAATAACAGGGTCCGATAATGTCGACTCATACAAGTTGACACATGAGTCTTGTCTAACCAATTTGGATTTTTGCAGCCGTTTTTTTTTGTTATTTTGTGGACCCAATTGGTTAGATCCATTGTTTTTTGACATGGAAAATCTACTAGTAGAGTTTGACATGATTGAAAAGCAAATGAATTGAAGGATCAATAACAAGTTTTGAGAATGAAAGGGTGGCTGAAAAAATAAATGAATGGTTATAAGGAAAAAATTGTATTTGTGAGTTTGGATTGTAAGGGAGAAAGAAGCATAAGCACAAAAGAAGATGTGAGTGTCGTGTTTGGTAATGAGAGGGTGAAGTGTGTTTATATAGAAGTAAGATGAGGCAAATGAGAAATGTGATTGGTATGCATGATAAAAGTTGATTTTAAATTAATCAAGATTTTTAACATTGAAGATGATTAAAAGTAAGTTGAATGTAAAATGATTTAGGCTGAATATTATGTAAAAGTGAGTTGAAAAAAATTTAAAATATCAATTCTAAAATCAAAAGTTATAAGTCATGTTAGCATAACTCGGTTGTTAGGGACATCGAATAATATATGTAGGGGTCAAAGTTCGAACCCCATGTTCTCCACTTATTCACTTTAAAAATCTGGATTTCTAGCAACTAGGCTACATGACCAAAGTAATAAAATAAAACTGAAAGCTATACATTGTAGCTTCAAATTGGAATTAATTTTGAAGACAAAATCAATTCTACTCGAAATAAACCAACATATTAAAACCAGTTCACCTTTAAAAAATATTATTATTTTTTACAAAACTCTTAGAATCAAATTTGACTACTACAAAAGTAAAATAAATAGGGTTTTTCTATCATGTGCAAATTTGCACATGTTAAAAAGTTTAAAATAGAAATTTTGTATTGGAATTTTCACATTTAATATTAAGTATAAAACTTTTGAATAAATAATTGTTGTTTTCCAAGAAAAGTTACTAAGTTTACTATTATTAGTTGTTTTAATATCTACAATGTTGCACATGTTAGATAAACTCAAATAAAAAAAATACATTGAATGTGTTCTAAATTTTCATATTTGATGTTTTTGACTAATTTGGTTTCTGTTTTTTAAAGAATTTTAATGCTAATAACTCTAATGTAGACTTTTGATTTTTTTTTTTTTTTTTTATGTTTTAATAATGTCAACTATAATTGCAGAAATGGGCGGACACCTGAATTGACGCATGTGACCCTCTACCTATTTATGTTTTACAGTATTATTATTTTTACATTATAAGGGCTTTTGTTTAGAGTAATGATAGATAGACGTCCCCACACTAATACTTACATGTGGCATTTTTTATGTTAATTATAATAGATGCAATTTTGTTCATTACTTCCCTCACCCTGTATTCTCTCTTCCTTCATCCTTTCTTCCTCACTGCCCACCACCACCTGTCACGCCCGCCATCCTCACCTTTCATCATCTTCCCCTTCTCCCTCTTCTCCCCATCGATCACACCCTCCATCCTATGTCGCCACCGTCCTTCACCCGCCACACCCTTTGTCACCACTGTGTCCCCATCCTTGCCACTCCCTAGATTTTGCTCTATCTCCTAGGTTCACTTCTCTCTCTCCACGACCCTCCGTCTCCACCACTACCGTCCTCAGACTAACCACACACCCCTCCGTTCACCACCACAATTGTTGATCTCGTCACCAAATGTGGATGAGAAAGAGGTCAAGGAGAAGAGATGAGAGAGAGCGATGTAAGTTAGAGAGCAACAATATATATATATATATAGAAAGAGAGAGAACTCAATTTTGGAAACACATGTCTAAATGATGCTCGAAAAATAGTTGCCTGTTTTCCAATGCGTACAAATGCAAGTATACATTGTCGTAACAAATAATAAAAAGTAAGTAGAATATCGATCTCACGAGGATTGTCGTGGATAAGTTCTAAGTATTTTCAAACACTAAGTTTAATTATTTAAGATCTAAAAAGACAAAATAATGAAGACAAGAGTTTTAGATATTGAAGCAGTAAAATAAGTAGATAAAGCATATAAAAGAAATTAGAGATTCAAGTGAAAAAGTGTGGTTAAGGAATTAACTTGATAAAGATAGAGGTTTGCAAGATTTAGAAAGCTACAACTCTGTGATTGAAGATATAACTTCGTACAACTTTCTGAGGAAAGATGTAGCAAACTATAGCTTCGCATAGCTTCCTAGCAACCTGGTGGCCACTTCACTCAGCCTTCAAGTTAAGCATGTGAAGATTTCCTTTCGAAGTACAGTCACCTTTTGTTTTTTCTATTTTGCTCTTGAAATTTTTAACAATATTACTAATTTTATTTATAAAATTTCAGCTCTTCAGATAAGCTTTATCATAGAACTATTATTATACGAACCACGATTTAGTTAGTTTCATAAAACAAACTTTGTATAAAAAAAAAATTGTTGAAAAAAAAAACTATTTTTAGTTTTATTGAAAAATAAAATTAGGAATGAATGTGAAAGAATAAATTGATAATTGTACTTTTAATCTATCAAAATGATAATTAATAGAAATAATAGGAATGAATGAGAAATAATATAATTGAGAAATTTTACTATTAATCTATCAAGACAATTAAATAGAAACACAAAGTTCTTTTTCAAAAGACACTTAAAAATGAACGAAGAGAAAACAAATTATTAATCTAACTACTAAAAGACTTGTGTTTTCGCATGAGTCACGTAACATTGCGATAATTATATAAAAAATAATTAGATTGTTAATATTGTAGAATGTGTATAGATATTAAATGAAAATTATGTTGCAATGTTTCTATTAAATATTTCTCTTTTATACAACCGAAAATTTGTTAAATAGTGTTTCTATTAATTAAATTTATATTTTATATGCAAAACTTGTTCAATGTTTGCACCGCTTCCGTTGCAGGTTTTTAATGTTTATATCTGCAGAAATAAATTTTATATACATATAGGAGAAAATCGGTACGGTAAAATTTTGGAAACTCATGACTATTTTCAAAAAATTTCAACATTAATGTAGTGTGTCTATTAAATAAATTTTTATTTTATATTTAAAACACCGTTAAATATTATATATGCAGAAGAAATTATTTATGTACAAATATGTGATAGTCAATAAGATAAAATTTTGAAAACTCGTAACTATTTTCAAAATATCAAGATTAATGCAGTGTTTCTATTAATTAAATTTTTATTTATATGCAAAACACAATTCAATGTTTGCACCGTTCCCATTACAGATTTTAAATTTTATATCTGCAAAAACAAATTTTATATACATATATGAGAAAGTCGATATGATAAAATATTAAAAACTCATGATTATTTTCAATATATAAAATCAATGTAGTGTTTCTATTAAATAAATTTTTATTTATATGCAAAAAATCATTCAATGTTTGCTTCCTTCAAAAAACAAAAATCATTCAATGTTTGCTAGACGATTATAAAATTAAGGAGATAATTAGTTTTAATAAGGACGGTTATGAAATTTTATTGGATTTCGATTTTTATATATTGTTAGTAGATATGACCATTATCTGTAGTTAATTTTTTTTAAAACAAATAAATTAAATTTTGCAAAATGACATTTAGACACATAAAATTAAGGAAATTATGTGTTTTAATAAGGATGATTATGTAATTTTGTTGGACTGATTTTTTATATTGTTAGTAGAATGTAAAAAGAGTTCAAATTGTTATGCATTGAAATTGTAATTTTCTTTTAGGGTTAATATGTTTACTCCTCGTAGTATTAGCAATTTTCGGTTTGTCCCTGTAAAAAAAAATTGTTCAGATTTCAACCCTGTAATTTGAAGATTATGAATTTTGGTTGTACAAAAACGATGATATGACACGAGCCACATCAAAATTCTCTTACAGGGATGCGAAAAAGTACTTTAAATTTTATAATTTAATGCATTAAAGGTCCAAAACCAAATAATATTCAAGGATAAACCGGAAATCACTCATATTACATAAACTAAACATATATTAACCATTTCTTTTATACATACATTCAACCAAATCAGCCACATAAATACACGAGAAGATTCTTTAAAAAAAGATATCTATGAAGATATTCTAAGAATTAACTTATAAAATTTCATTTTCATACACAAAAGTTTATTAAATCGTACTTCTAAAAAACATATTTATAGATGATGCAAGACAAATTATTTTTTTAAAATAAGATGATACAAGACAATTTATTTACGCACATTAAACAAAACTTAAAAAATGTCATAAAGTTTGATTTAAAAGATAAATTAAACTCAACTCAAATAAATTAGTATCCTAAATCCCCTAACAATCAGGACCCACACGTAACTAAACAAAGCATCACTTAATAATCTCTCTCATTCATTCATATTCATAATTAACCTCTCTTTCTTCTCTAATCTTTCTCTCTTTCAATTTAACTCACGCAGAAAAATCATAACATGGCATAAACCTCGCTTCAATTAATCTAATTCAACTTAATTTAACCTAATTGCATTGCGTCTCTAAAATTCCAAGAATTTCAATCACAAACGAATTCTTCTCGAATTCGAGAATATCCATGCCACCGTGGTTTTCCTCCATTGCCCTCTCAAAAGAGAACTCTTTTGATTTCGTCGCGAAATTCGTGCAATTTACCAGCCATGTCTACTGATTCTCATCCACCTAATCTATATGCCAAAGGGCTTCTTTGTAATGCTGGTGCTGGTGCTGCAGCTGGTATGAAAATTCCTTCAAAAACCCTTTTTTTGATCTGTTTTCTATGATTTAGGATAGAAATTAATGTAATTTATTGTGATGTAAGTTTTTATTTTTGAAAAAAAAAATTTGATTTTGATGCAGGAGTTATTGCTGCTACGTTTGTGTGTCCTTTAGATGTGATTAAAACCAGGTTTCAGGTTCATGGGACTCCTCAGCTTGCTAATGGAAGTGTTAGGGGTATGTGCTTTCTTGTGTTTCTTAGTATAATAATGTTTTTTTTTATAGTTTTTTCTATGTTGAGAAAAAAAGACAATGTAGATGTGCCCTGTCTCATAATTTTTTTTATTTATTTAGCTATTCCGTCCTTAAGTATAAGATGATCCCTTAGTAAATCATGGGAATTAAGAAAGTTGGTTTTGATATTCAATATGTTGACAATTGGTATTGCTTTTACAAATTTATCTTTAAGAGAGAGAATTATTTGATGTTTACATTAGAGTATTTATTGTAGATTGCAGAACAATATGTAAATTAATTAGGGTTATGTTAGTAAAGAAATAGTTAATGCAGTTGAAAATTCAAAGAGGGTCTTATAAAGAGGAACAAAGAAACACATGAAAGAGTCTTATATTTAGGAACGAAGGTAGTAGTATTTTAGTTTTAGGGTTTGTGTCTTCGTTCTTAGAATTGTTAGTGTAAACTATGAAGAGATGTGAATAAACATCATTAAATAACTATAGGTAAATACTGTATTTATTTAACCAACATTGGGTGTTTGTGTTACCAGGTAGTCTTATAGTTGGTAGTTTGGGACAGATATATCACAAGGAGGGGATGCGTGGCATGTATCGCGGGCTAGCCCCGACTGTTCTGGCCTTACTTCCAAATTGGGCTGTGAGTTTACTTCATGTTGTCATTACTTTACCTGATGAACTATTGTTATTCCTCCTTGAAAGTTTTTTTTAATCTTTAGTATTATGCCATACTTTTTGGGGGTTTCTTGCTGCGTAATCGATTTAACTTACTATTGGATTATGTATTTTGTGGGCCTCTACATATCTTTGTATGTTACATTGTTACTAGGTTCGTGTTGCGTTTATATACACTATTTAGTTATACAGATTAGTGTTATATTCGACTCACTACTAATATTCTATCAATTTATTGACTTACAGATTTATTTTACCATGTACGAGCAGCTCAAGAGGCTGCTTTCTAATGGTATGATTACTTTTGTTTTTAAGTTTGTCAACTTGTTGTTCGTGTGTGAGCCACTCACGTGCGTTTTGTAGTCATTCATTTGGAAGTACAAATTATAATAACTATGATATGATATGTATGCAGATGAAAGCCATCATCTTTCAGTTGGAGCTAATGTGGTAGCTGCTTCAGGTGCCGGAGCTGCAACTACTATGGTTACAAATCCATTTTGGGTTGTCAAAACTAGACTCCAAGTGCGTTTCTTTTTCAGTTCAGACTGAATCTTACTTTTCTTATATCATCAATGATTTTCTTATGCTATCAACATATCATATAAAATTGGCATGATTCATGAGCGCATCAAATGATTAAATTATGTGAAATTAGTTGTTGACTAAGGAAATGTTGGACAAAAAGCGGGAGTATTAAGTGAATAGGTGTTGAGTATAAATAGTTGGATGTAGATAGGAGAGATGAAATATAATAATTTTAGCAGTAAAACTATACTCTGTTGTAAAAGGCAACATTTCCCTTGAAAGAGGGTGTTTTCACCTCCTGTGATTTGAATAATCACATATTTTCTATTCTCTACTTTGACCCACCTTTTTCTTACATCTTCTTGGACATGTCAACCGATCTGACCTGTTTTTTGAGCGAGAGTCGGCGTTTGTCGTAGTGCGGGCTTGAATGTTAGCGTTGGTCTTTAGGGACCTAATCTAACCTCATAAATTAAAACCGCCTACCCTCATTGGTGTGTGTTAAATGTAGATGGCCTTATTACGGATCTAGGATTGGTTCTGATACCGACTTAAGCCTAACAAAACCTCATAAAACCGACTTACGTGAGGGTTGCCTAAACTTTGCAAGACAGGAATTTCCCAGGCTTTATAAGCTACATTAGGCCATATCTCTAGTCAATGTGAGACTTGAGCTTTTCCTAATATATCCCATCATGTCCAGAGCTTTTGGGCTAATTGCATGGATAATACTGGTGGCTCAATTGCAGATCTAGGATATACTCTGATATCATCATAGTTTTTGAGCCTAAATGTTGGATACCTTGACAAAATTCATCAAGAATATAGCAGCACACCACACTACACAATTTGTGGAATTAAAGGATAATGTGGCACATACAATGGATGTGAAGAATTTGGTTGTAAAGTGGATGCATAAATGAGGACATAGCTGGGATGATATGATAATTGTGGACATGGAGGAAGAATATATAGTCGGTAATCCAACTTCCTCTATTCAAGGACTCACTTGTTTAGTTATAACTTGTGGGTCAAGATGACCCCCCTTGGATTGACCAACACACCTGCTACGTTGCAATGTACTATGAATTCCACATTTTAGCCATTTTTGCTCACATTTTTTGTATTCTTCGACGACATATGCACATTTACGTCATTTAGAGTTGGTTTTGGGCCACACTTCAACAATCACAATTTTATGCTAACAAGAAAAAAATGTAATTTTGGTTAGAGGGAAATTAAATATTTGGAGCATGTGATTTATAGTTAATGGAGTGGCTATGGATCACCAAACAGTGGCTTGTATTTTACAGTGGCCAATTCCACAATACGAAGGATGCTAAGGGTGTTTTTGGCAAGTTGCTGAACCCTTCTTTGAATTGCTGAAGAAAGGAGTTTTTCATGGAACCAAGATGTTGAGGTTGCTTTTTGAAGATTACAGTAATCACATGCACCAGTGCTGGCAATGCCAGATTTCACTCAACTCCTTCTTTATTGAGTGTGATTGCTTCCGATAGGATAATTGGATCGGAGTTGCAGAGTGGTGCATGAGTAAGTCAAACCAGATGAAGTTTTGGACAACAAAAATATCTCATATGAGCAGATAAGGTGGAACATATTTTAGGTCAGTGGCTAAATCCAAATGAGGAAGCCATTGGGAAAGACTTGTCTTTGTTCAAGAACAATTTTCTCATTGCAACTTTGTTTTAGGGAACAAAAAGAGGGAGTATTGAAAGTAGATTCTAGAAGGAACATGACAGCTAATAAGTGAATAGGTGTCAGTATAAATAAGTCATAAGTGGGTGTAGATAGGATAGGGAGACACTCTATAATTGTAACAGTCAAACTGTACTCAGGTGCAAAAGGGAACATCTCCCTTGAAAGAGGGTGTTTTTGCCCTTTGCAGAGCGAATAAACACACAATAGTCTTGGATGTTTGTGATGTACCATTACTAGAACCAGGCCATTATCAAATGGGAAGGCAATGAAGGTATCACACTCATAAGTAGATGTCACCGTTTGTTGGCTTTCAGTGTATCATATGCAAGATTACAAAACTTTTATCAATATTAAGAAGACCCGTAGATGCGTCGTAAGAAGAGCAGATCAGATGGAGGAGAGTCGGGTCAAAAGAGGTAGAGGAAGACCTAGGAAAACTATAAGAGAAACCATTAGAAAGGATTTAGAGGTCAATGAGTTGGATCCAAATATGGTTTATGATAGAACACTATGGCGTAATTTGATCCATGTAGCCGACCCGCTTAGTGGGATAAGGCTTGTTTGTTGTTGTTGTTTGAGTTGAAAAAACCCTCCTGAAACAGCTAGTTTGTATATTTTTGCCATGTGTGGATCATATCTCTTATGAGAAGGAATGTGTGTGTGTGTGTTGGTGGGATAGCTGTTGTAAGTATAATAATATTGTTCCTATAAGTAATACAATGGTGTATATGCATCAAAACTAAAGGACTTATGCAAAGCCAGCCTCCGAAAACCGGCCAAAAGAAAATTCTTTTTAACTAATTTTCGTAAACGCCCTGATTTCCGCTCCGGAAATTAGTAAAAGAACTTCTTCTATTCCCAACAAGGGAAGGGAATAGATACCGCTCCTTTACCGTTCCCGGAAGGGAAAGCGCTCGCCGCTTTACCCGCTTTATCTCCTTATGCATTCTCTACTCGCTCACCGTAACAAGATCTTTGTTTCTTTCCTGAGCTCCATACACCTAACTTTATCCCGTATGGAGCCACCATCGTCGTTAATCCTGCCTATTATCAGTGCATGTATATATTTTGGATAATAAGTTTGTTTCCTTTGTTACTGCAGACCCAGGGAATGAGACCCGGTGTTGTGCCGTATAGAAGCACACTATCTGCTTTGAAGAGAATAGCTCACGAGGAGGGCATTCGTGGGATGTACAGGTTGGTATCATTTATTATCCAATACAACATTGTGGTCGTTGTATAATGCTTTATAATTAATAATTTATTGACATCTGAGATATTACCATAAACAGTGGTCTTGTACCTGCTCTGGCTGGTATCAGTCATGTAGCCATCCAGTTTCCAACATACGAGAAAATAAAATTTCATTTAGCAAATCAAGGTAAATTTAATGCTTGTTTTAGACTTTTAGTTCCTTTGTGGCGATTAAAGAGTTTCAGCAGTTGATGAATTTGATCATTATTTTGTATCAGATAACACAACAGTGGATAAGCTCGGCGCACGTGATGTTGCAATTGCCTCATCAGTCTCCAAAATTTTTGCATCCACGTTGACATATCCTCATGAGGTATATGCTGAATGCTTGACTCAGTTTTGTTAAACATATTCATGCACAATCATACCTAACTAGCTTCCTAGCCGTGCAAATGAACGACCTTACCATTTATAAATCGATTTTCAATGTTTAAACAAAAGCAAAAGTGTATTCACTATTCAGCCTCCTTAACGTTGGACCTTTTCAGGGTCACCACAAACTTTGAAGTCCTCTCAACTATTACTCAAATTGACCCTTCAGTTCAACTTTTAACTTGACATTCATGTGAAAAAACTATGTTCATCCATATGTGTCAATCCAGACAATTGGTTGATTTACTTATTAATTAAATTATAATGTTAATGAATTTTAAATCTTCCTGTATTAATAATCTTGATGATAACCGCACATCTTTGATCAAACTGCATAATGTCAGCTGTTTCTTGAAATATTTCTCTTAACATTTTGAGTTTGATTGCTACTAAACTCTTGTCACATTTCCTTCCTTTTATCCGCCACCATAGAAAGCCATTTACCACCTATTGGTTTGAGAATAATTCATGAGTTCCTTGTTTCTCTTTTTTATGCTCTGAGGAGACTAGCATCCAAAAGTATAAAATGTTTTTGTTTCTGGTTTGCAGGTTGTTCGATCCAGATTGCAAGAACAAGGACACCACTCAGAGAAGCGATACTCTGGTATGACAGACTGCATTAGAAAGGTATTTCAACAAGAGGGACTTTCTGGATTTTACCGTGGGTGTGCCACCAATCTTCTGAGGACAACCCCAGCTGCCGTAATCACATTCACCAGTTTTGAAATGATACACCGTTTTCTAGTTTCTCTTTCCCCTTCTGACCCACAATAGCATTCTTTGTAAAGATGAGCCCGATTCAAAAAAAGTTAGTTTAGTTGACAAATATTTCTTTTGATGATTAAATTAAGATCTCATTCTTTGAGATTCTTGATTGTTTATCACGTTAGAAGGTAGATTTCCGCCCTCCCCAAATCACACTTGTGCAGGGAGTAATTGACTTGTAGGCGGACAGAGGTCTTGTTATCATAAATTTTAAAAAGTGATGATGACGATAAATGTTAAGAATGAACACAGTGCATATTTTATTATGAAACTGCTGACGAATGAGATCCAGCAGAACATTCTCTAGTTCGACCACACTGCTTCACATCTCATGCATATAGGGTCTTCGAGTCATTTGTTTTTCTGTTAGCCATGCCAGATAGAAGTAGTACGATTGACTGCTACTACTTTATTTCTGTTGAACTGTTAAATATACCTAATAGATGATATTACCGCTGCCCCTATAGCATTGTAGTCGATAACTCTTTTTTTCCCTTCATTTTTCTGTTCTAAACAAGACGACGAAATTCAATAGTTTGAATAACTCAATCTGTGTACACATAATTTTACTGGTATACTTTTTACTATTTTATTTACATGGAACAAAGATATTTTATTTAGAGAGCATTTGTATAAGCAGCTTACCACACAAGTATTTGTGTGCTGTTTAAATAAGCTATTTGGTTAACTTTTTTTTGTTGCTGAAATCTATTTGGTTAACTTGCGAAACTAACTTACGTAACTGTTACCTGTATATGCTATTAGACAAACCCAAATAAACTTTGTTAATTTTTCCCTGGTTTCTATGACTACTAGGAAATCAAACTGTAACTTCCATGTCTTTACAAAAAGCACCCTATGCTACAAATGAGTTCCATTGTTGCTGTACTGCTGGGGGGTGGGATATAATGTGTGCCTTTATGGAGATATTGAATGTGATACCTTATCATCATGCACAAGAAAGGCAATGAGGCTAGTGGCAATCACATTAATTTGAGGACTATAGTAGGTCCTTGTTAAACTTAGGTTGAACGCAACTGCCCTTAAAAAAAATATATAGTGTCACCACTAGTTATTATCATTATAACAAAATATCTAACGTTAGAAACGATGAGAATGAAAATGTCAAGGATTGCTTTTCCTTTTAGATTTTATCACAACATAAAAAAGTACAATAAAGAAAATGGAACAAAGGCCGTTACTGACTCAAAATGGAGGATCAATGCTTTTTGAAGAGTTGCTTTTCTCTTTTAAAATTCTATCAAACAAGGAACAAAATGCAACTAAACATGGGGTTTACTAGAGTTCATAGATAGTTCTTGTAGGATAGTAGATATAGTGTGTCCACTTTAAATGCCTAACCTAAACGTCTACTCAATAATCACTTCCCAAACGTTAATAACATGTTATTTTTCAGTGACTCAATAAGCATTTCCCAAACATTAATAACATGTTATTTTTCAGTGGGTTCTGTTTCCCTTTTTGAACAATTGGATCAATTATTTTTAATTTTTAAAGTACATCATAACATGTACTACCAAATAAAAAGCTTCTTAGTGTTAGTTTAATGAAATGAAAATGCTTTCGAATTTAACGCTGGATCTTGTTTAGAAAATTAATCTCCTTTTCTTTGCATGATAATGCCAGATAACTCGGGCAAATTAAGGTAATGATGTTCCATCACTGTACAACTCATAAGTGGGTAGCATCCAAAGTCATAGGCATCTTTGGAAAAGACACATAGGATTGGATTCGTTTGTCATGTTCTTTCACATTCAAAAGAAACAAAGAAAAATTACCGTGGCTTTACTTTCTGATTTCTTGATGAACAAATAAACACAATTTATATTTATATATTAGTAGTGATTTTTTGTACAGATATGATAAAGTAAGAGACTGTATTATTAGTAGATAACGGGGACTCATGTTTTCTGATTTTATTGTTCTCCTTCAAAAACAAGATATAAGAACAAGTACATGCTTTAAGCATAACGGGGACTCATGTTTTGTGAGTGGCATTAATGGTGTTGTGATATAAGAAACAAGATATAAGAACAAGTGTATACTTTAACTTCAACGATAATGGGAAGGAAACGGACATGGCTGGCCCTAGGAGTCTTATGGCCACGGTTTAGTCGCATCTTTGATCGTTAGTAGTTCGGTATG
Source organism: Medicago truncatula (assembly GCF_003473485.1). Classification (NCBI taxonomy): domain Eukaryota; kingdom Viridiplantae; phylum Streptophyta; class Magnoliopsida; order Fabales; family Fabaceae; genus Medicago; species Medicago truncatula. The sequence continues at coordinate 43,128,071 of NC_053042.1, forward strand.
TAAAATTGCTTAATGTGATACTTAAGTCATGATACTCTCTCGATCGATTAATATTTTTGGTTGGACTCTCTTCATATGTTTAAATCCTAAATAAAAACATTTGATGTGATACTTAAGCTATTGATGCAGAATTGTGGTTGCAAAGAGAGAAAAAAAAAAAGGCAAAATTTTGATGCATATTACATTGCACCTAAAAACCATTTTTAATAACTCTTCACTTTCACCTTAATCATTGTTTGGTCGATCAACAATGCATAAACCTATTAAAGCAACTGGGAGTGCACTGCTTTCATGATTCCTTTTGAAATGCTGGCTATATACCCCACCTCTTTGGGAAAGCATGGTGCTTTGTGGGGAAGAAAGAGACACAAAGAACAACTTTTTTTACTTCTTACAGGACGATTTCAGTTTGAGAACTTCAAATTAATTAACTTAGCAATTAATTTTTTACTCCTTTAAACAAAGAATTAAAAGCCACCCACTACCACGTTAATTTGGTAATGTAACAAACTATTTTTTTCCTTAAGAGTAAAGGTTAGATAATTATCTTTTGTTTATCAAACAATTAAATTATATATTTTTTTATTATCAATATTGTACATCCATATAGCTGGTGTAATAATCTTCAAGAGGAAGGGTAATGGAAATATAATTAAGTAAATGATGATTGCATTAAAGAAGACAGCAAAAATGGGGTCTCAGCCTGAAGTTATCCTCTAAAAAGTCACTGCTATGATGAAAAGAGTAGGTGACAATTTTCTTATATTTTATAGGTCATGTTGTGGATCATTCCCAAAAGGTTCACCTACATTTCATAAATACTAAAGAGGAATACCAACAAGATAATAATAATGTTCACACTTATTAGTTCTCTGTTTTTTTTTTATAAGTAAATATTAGTATGTTGGTGATTAGTATTATGTTAATTTTTAGGATTTGAGCACTATATTTAAATGGGTCTCGCTAATCAGTGCTCTCAGGACAATGGTTAAAGAAATAAAAAATAGTAGTTTTATATTAGAAACTACAATTTTCAAACTTTTAAAATGTTGAATTCATCACTTTTTACCACTTTCCAACACAATATTTCTATTATTGTTCACTTAACCAATGTACTAAGAACACTCTTTAGCATTTCCCTACTTTAACATAGTGGCGGTCATGAACATTTTTAGAGGTGTGATCGCGTATGATTCTATTTTTTTAGTGGCAAAAATAATTTATATCATAGTTAAAAGCTTAATATATTATATACCAACAAAAAAAAGCTTAATATATTTTAAAAAATGGATATGTTGAATCATAACGGTCTTTTCTAGGTCCAAAATAATTTGTTGACAAAGTTTTAGATCTCTTATACTTCAAAGCGCACACATAAAAGAAGTTTCGTTTAGTGGCCTTATACACTTCATTTTTCTTCATAATCAATTCCTCTCTCAATTTTCTAAGAGAATGTGAAATGTTTAACAATTAAATCATTAGTAATTATTTTGCAGCAAAAATTGTGAGAATGATATTCAAATGATTAACATGACATTATTTTAGTTTGTAGAGGACGATAAAATTTTTAGTTAGGGACGACCTTCCTCTATATTAGGATTTGTCTTGTGTCCCTCTATTTGCACGTTTTGTACTAGTTGTGAATGGGTACAATTCACGTTAAGTTGTAGAAGATGATTTTTGTTTCACTGTTTGAGAGGGTGGGTTGGGTATAAAGAATAAGATCCAGGGATTGATGAGTATTGCTTTCAACAAAATGAGTGAGCATGTGCTTCCATTGTGTGATGTGGCTTGCCATCTTTAGAGTTGACAGCATCAATGTGCATATTTTTCTACAATAAAAAAGTGATGTAAACCTCACAAAGGGAGTTCATGAATATAATTTTTATCATATGCTATGGGTACCATCTGGGCTCACTTAACATGTGAAATTCGATCCTAAAGAAAAAGCAATGACACATAACTTTTACCTTTCAATAATAACTAACCATAGCTATGAAGTTTTCTTAGATTAGAGTTATTCAAAATTTTAAACAATAATACCAATCCAATATTATGGTCAACCGCTGGTTTTGGGCGAATGAGAATATTGACAATGCTTACAAACAACTTTTTTTTTATACTTAATACTACTACTTCCGTCCCTAATTATAAAATTCTTTTGAGAATTTTTTGTATTTTTTTATAAGACTCATTTGTTATTTCCAACTACATTAATTATTTCTTTACATACATGCCCCTATCTATTATTCATCTTTTTCTTCAATCAACAATAAATAACATGTTGAAAACATAAACCAACTCTCTCTCTTAAAGGATAAAATTGTAAAAACAATAGTAATTACAAACATATTTAATACAAATATCCACAATGTAGTAATAATTATTTTTAAAGACATTAATATTACACGAATCTACGTAGATATGATAAACTTTAAATACTTATCTTTCATCCTACAAATTACACTTATTAACACTATTCTATTTTGTCAGGGTCGGCTTAATCATATTGAAGTCTAAGGGTGTGTTTGGTAAAAAAAAAGCTATAAGTTAGTTGATAGCTGAAAAGTTAGCTTATAGTTGAAAAGTTAGCTGATTAAAATTAAAAGTGTTTGGTAAAATTAGCTATTGAAGTGACTATAAATATAAAATGACATAAAAGGACATGCTTGTTTAATTTTTTTTAATATCATATATATAATTTTTATTACTTAACACATTTATTTTTAAATATTTAAATATATTTCAAATTATTTTCATCTCCAAAGTAATAAATGTATTTATGAATTCAATCGAATTTTTTTATTTAACAATTTTTATTTTATTTTTATGAATTTTATTTAACTAAACTTGCTTCACTATTATAAATTTTATATAAAATTATATGTTATATGAATTATGAGCATAGTAAAAAAAAAAAAAAAAAAAAGTGGACAAGAAGATTTAAAAAGCCATACATGGTAAACATGGTTAGTTGAAAAAGATAGTGGGTAATTTTTTTTATTATAATAAAATAAAATAAAATTAAGAAAAGGTTAAAATGGGAAGAAAGTATAAAAAGCTACAAGCTATAAGCTAAAAAGCTACTTGGATTAGCTTCTTAAAAAACGCTATAAGCTAGTGAGAAAAGCTTTTTACCAAACACGTCTCATTTTATCAAAACAAGCTTATAAGCTAGTTCAACAAGCTATAAGCTAGCTTTTTTGTGTAAGGCTGTGTTTGGTAACACAAAAAAGCTAGCTTATAGCTTGTTGGATTAGCTTATAAGCTCGTTAGAAGAAAACGTGACGTGTTTGGTAACAAGCTTTTTTCATGAGCTTATAGCGTTTTTTGAAAAGCTATATCAAGTAGCTTTTTAGCTTATAGCTGGTAGCTTTTTATATTTTCTTCCAACTTTAACCCTATTAATTTAATTAATTATTTTTTTAATTAAACAAGTACCCATGTTCATCTTTATAACCGCCCCATTTTTTTCCTTAAATAAAATGCTGTTTTTTTTAAGGAGCACTTTATATATATATATATATATATATGGAAATGCTTTATATTTTGTTATAACTAACCTGCCGTACACCACACAAAAAATAACTAGCCTATTTTTTTTTAAAGGAAAAAATAACTAGTCTATTGTACGTTGTAAAATTTTATATATTCTACCTCACATTTTGTTTCCACATTTCTCTTATTTTTGGGACTCATAAAGCAGAGATCAAAATTGTTAGTGAATTTTTTTTTAGGATTAAAGGTCGAAGAATTTTTTTATGGAGACTAAGACCAAAAGTTTGAATATTTATAGGGACCAAAAACATATTTAACTATAATTAAAAATATTAAAAAATAAATACATTATAAAAAAAATGTGTGTGTCTATATGTATATTAAAAAAAAAAACATGTCCTTTTATGTCATTTTATACTTATCAGCCACTTCAACAGCTAATTTTACCAAACACATTATTTTTAATAAACAAGCTTTTCAGCTATAAGCTATCAGCTATCAGCTACCAGCTATCAGCTAGCTTTTCAGCTATCAGCTAGCTTATAGCTTCTTTTTACCAAACAGAGCCTAAGACAAATTTTAAGATGAAATCATTTAGAAACTCGTAATAGTACTTTAGTATAACTTTATTTTAATTTTAATTAATTATTTCATAAGTTTTAGATACAAAACTACAAATTAAACCAATGTAGTTAATTTCTTTTGATATTTTATTTGGTCAAGTAGTCCAGTGGTTACAGAAATTCACCGTCCTAGATTTGAACCCCGACTCTGCATAAATTATGCATTATTTCTTACCAAGTGAGTTAAGTTTACGGAGATATTTTTTTTTCTATTGATAATAAAATCAACTGTTTAGTCTTTTATGAAACAATATTAATTTTAGAAAATATTTTATTAAGTCTAGTAGAATATGAGACCAATATTAATGTAGTAGAATATTGATAAAGAGGATTTTACATGTACTCGTACAACAGTAAGTATTATAACGGTTTTATCAAAAATAAATTGTATCGAATTACACACATAGACCACACTTAGGTACTGTTTGGCCAGACTTTTTTCGGTCTAAAAGCTACTTTAAAATAAAGTTAAAATAAAGCTCTTTAAGAAAAAGGCTAAAGTTGTTTGGTTTCTTTATTTTTTTTAGTTCTAAAGTTATTTTTGAGTTAAAAGCTGTTTGGCAAAATATTGTACAAAACTTTGAATTTATTATTTTTTGGTGGTGTCTGGGGTTCGAACCCGGGATCTTGCATATATTTATGCATTGTCTATAAATAAATAAATAAACTTTGAATTCATTATGAATTAACATAATAAATAAAAAAATGTCTAAAATATTTTTTGAAGGGAAAAAATGTTTAAAATATAAAAGATATATTTTTACCAATACTATATTTACTCAATGACGTTTATTTTGTGTAACATGAATACAAATTTGTACAATATCTTTTCCAATTATACTCTATAACAAATTTTGTTATAAGAATACCATATTTTTAGTGTTGGTCAAAAAGATAAGAATTTATATTATATAATATTATATTTGTTACATTGCTGGTGTCATTGAAAAAGATATGTTTAGTTTTTTTAATAAGAAAAAGATATGCATAGTTTGTTACAATACAAATGTGTAAATTATATATATGTATAATTTTTTTAGGCAACTACACTTGTACTTTTAATTAAAATCAAAATTTTATAAAAATAATTATACGCATTACACAACACTAACAAAAATTATACGCATTAGCATAACAAAACAAAAAAACAGAAAAAGGAACATAAAGTATTACTCTAAACGCTAACGTGTGTGTATTTCCGTGGTTGAAGAAAGGGAATAAAAATATTCGGTGTCATTCATTGACAGCGTGAATACAAATATTTGCGAGGTTGTGATAATCAAAAGATATTGAAATTAATATATAAGTGATAAAAAGATAATAAAATTCCTTAAAAAAATAGATAATAAACTTTAATGGAACCTCATTAAAAAATTAAATGGACCGGTTAAAAAAAATAAAATAAAATAAAATGGAAGAAAAAAGCATATTGAAAAAATAAAACAAAAGGTTGCCGGCGGGAGTTGAAGAGAGGTGCTTGTGAAATAAATTGGGAAGAAATAGTTTTTTGAAGTAGCATTCAACAACTTTTGGTTAAAGCTCATTCCATTCAATTTTATGCATTCTAAAAAAAGTACCTTTTTTCGAAGGTACTTTATTGATATTGTGTTTGGCCTAGTTTCTCCTTAAAAACATAGAAAAGCTGAAAAAAAGCCGGATCAAACGGTAGTTAGTCTTGTCTCTTCTTCACCATGTTCTATCTTGTAACCATTTTTTGTGTTTGAGGTCTAATTTAAAACTTATTGATTGGGATTAGTAAATAAAAGGATTGGGTCGAATTTTGTAAAACCCTATGGTTTTTAGATATAATCCCATTTTGGAAGTAGTGAGTAGTTGGTAGCACGTTTACTAGTAGGCAGAGGTTATGATAATTTAAGTGCAAGAGAAAGCCGCCACGTAGGAAACGATGATCTTCCCACTCCGTCAAAATGATCGAGTTTGTGGGCCCTGTTACATCAGTGATGTGGGTCCTGTTTTAGATGCTCTTCATTACCTTAGCTATGCTCTGGTTCCGAACCACGTTGCTCTGGTTCCGAACCACTCTTTTGAATTTTTTGAACGTTACGGCCTTACAGGAGAATGCTTGCTTTCACTATTATATCCTTTTCACATGTTTATATTTTGATATTAACTTGGATCATATGCATTCAATCAAACAATTTCATAATATCACATTTTTAACTAAGATTTTAAATTTCTCTACAAATACCTATTTTTCATAATTTAATTGAATATATATGTAAAAAAATACATCGTCAACATTTATAAATTATTCTCTAACTTTTTAAAACTTACATGTATGTTTAATGTTCATTGTGATCTGTCAATATTGTAAAAAAGAATATATAATATCAATAAACTAAACTATTTGTTTTTTATCAATAGTTAAATATGTTTACTTTATACACGATCGTCTCCGACAATTCAGAGGTCCTCTTGTAATCTTGATAATTCTAATTTAAAAACTATTGAGAAAAAAATTCAACATCACTTAGCGTGACAAACATATACATTCTAGTCAAATATACGCGCAATTGTTCAAAAATAACTTTTACCGACAGATAAATAGACGTTTACCTATAGATAATATATAATTGACAGCAAAATAGATGAATTATGGACTTTTACCTACGGAAAAATGACATTTAGTAACAAATTTTGTCCGTAAGTGCAATTTTTTTTTTCTTTGTTTCAAACTTTGAAGTCCTTTAAGTTTGAGGCTATGTGCCGAAAGGCTTTGATGCAGATGATATAGCCGGCCCTGACTTTATACTATAATCAAGTTAACTGATAACATTAAAGAAGTGACACCCCCTTAAAAAAAACAGTGGTGTGTTTGTTTCAAGTTTACCAAATTTATTCCTAGGAATAACATTCCTTGGAATAAAATTCCAAGGAATTTAGAAAAAATATGTTTGGTTAGCTTTATAATATTCCTAGGAACCATAAAAATAGGGATTATAATAGGTAAACTATTTATGAATTTATTCCCATCTCCATGGGAACTTTATTCCCACCCTTTTTCATGGGAAATTTTTTCTATTCCCAGGAACATTTTATACCCGGGAATAAAATTTAGTAAACTTGTAACAAACATAGACATATACATTCCAATCATTTTATTCCCGGGAATCAACAATTATAACTTGAAACAAACACACCCTAAAGAAGTGGAATCTTCAAAATAACTTTTTTTTAGGGGAGTCTTCAAAATAACTTGTAAATTATCCAATTAACCTCCATATTTGTTAGTTTTTTTTTTTGGAGCATCTCCATATTTGTTATCTAAAATCCAAAATATCTTATTTTGTCACAAATGTGCTTGATCTCACTCTAAATAAATAAGACATTGAGAGAATCCGATGCATATCAATATTGTGCAACTTAAAAATGCCGGCAATATTTAATTGAGGGCAATAATTACTTTGGTCAAATGATTAGTCATAAAAAAATTTCGATGTATCAAAATTTTAAAATATTCACTAATTATGCATTATGTTAGTCAAAATAGTCACTAACACTAAAATAATCTTTTAATGTTCAAAATAACTCTTTTTATATAGAGACTGAGATGATAATAAGTCAGTACTTATAATGGCTGATATGACAATAATATGACAATAAGTAAAATATATTGAAGAACTAATATGACAATATTAATGAAACAGTTTAACAACAGAGACTATTTTAACTAACGAATTGCACAATCATGGACTATATTGAAGTTTTGATACATCGAAAAACTATTGTGATTACTCATTACACATTCAAGGATCAAATTAATATATTTTATGTAATGATCAAATTATTTAGTTTTTTTTTTTTTTTTAAAAGATCAATTTTTAACTTGATATAAAAACACTAAATATGTACTTGACAAAAAAAAAAAAACTACTTATGCTTACACTTTAGGCCTGCCAAATGTATTGTCTCATAACGCATTATGCCCCGATGAGTTCAAAGTACATTGAAGATGTTGCTACTTGACTGACTCGAAGCCAACCAGGTTCGCCTGAGGGCTGTTCATGGGTTGGATCAATCCAAAAAACCCGTCAAACCCACCCAAAAAAATGGGTTGGGTGATTGGGTGGACATGGTTTTAAAAAATGATAAACCCATAAAAAATAACTGGTTTTGGGTAAAACCAGACCCAAACACATTAAACCCACTTACCCAATAATTTTCATATTTTTATTTTCATTTTCATTTTCATAGGGAGGAAGGAGAATAACAAAGGTTTTGGTTATAATTTTTCTTTTAAAAAAAAAATGGTTGTAAATCAAGTCTAATTTTAAAAATTGACGCAACAAATCCTTTACATTGAAAATCAAAGTTTAATTTCTAAAATTGACACAACACATCCTCTATATTGAAAATCAAAACATGTTACAGCTACAAATTATGTTGTTGCACTTTTTAGTTATTTTGATGTTAATGAAATTTTTCGTCATCCAACTTTAGTTTGTTGCAAGTATTTTATGATGAAATTTGTTATTTAATATTATAACTTATTATTTTATAACGCTAAAATATAGCAAAATAAGATACACAATTTTTTTTTTAAGAAAATTAAAAGTTTGAGTAATTTTTATGAGAAAAAAATACGAGGACGCGTCATTTAATATTAACAAAAATAAAATAAAATTTGGGTAACCCATAACCCAACCCAAACCAAACCGAAAACTAGTGGGTTTGTCCAAACCCAACCATTAATATAACGGATGGACGTTTTACCTCACCCAAACCAGAGTATCATATATAGTTCAGATCTTGGGTTTGACAAAACCCAGTCCAAACCCACCCACGAACACCCCTACGCCTGATCTACAAAGTTTCTATTTAGACTAATGGGATTGGGGCAATAAGATCTACTAGAAAACCAAATGTGCATAGAGATTATTTCTTGCACAAGGTAAAAAAAGGGTGAGTACTCAGGGTTCAACACACTCTACTGTAAAATTTCTTGCTAAACATGGTCACCCAACTGTTCCTAAAGGAACACATCCATCTATCCCTCACGATGTTACATCACCCACAACCAATCATTGCATAGACTTGACATTGCAGGGAGCTACTTTCACTCATTTTGTGCAACCAAGTTCCAAGAGGAAAAATGTTTCAGTTTCATTCAATATGCCAGAACTGAATAGTGACTTGAATTGTGTTAGTAACCATCAAGTTAAAGATAAAGCTGTTCTGCATTCTACCAATTTGGTTCACACTGAAGTCATAGCTAATATGCTAAAACACAGCTTTGTCACTCAAACCCGGAAGGTGGATGTTGGCATCCATTCTGAGGTTGCTCCTTCATCACAAGCTCAAATCACATCTCATTGTGATACCATTAGAGTTAATCAATCCAATGAAGACATTGCAGCTATTGCACAGGATTGCAGAGAAAATTTGAGCCTACAAAATTCATTTGCTTCTTTGGATGTTGTGAACCTTATGGATTTGGGGGAGGCTTTGTCTGAGGGACCGGAGAACATAGATGCTTCATCTGACATGCAAAAGGCAGTCCATGATGCACCTATTGTCACTCCTCTTGAGAATGTTGGTTTTGCCCCCGTTCCTATGTCGCAACCTATAACCACCAGATTTGCTAGCTTATCTAGTGACAAGCTCCCTTCAAGCCAAACCTTGATCCCTGCTTCCAAACCCCTTTCTGCTGCAGCCTTAAAGAGTGTGCAGATTCTTTCCAAATTTTGTGGGGATGAGGTAGAATATGGTGATGTAGAAGAGGACAACGAGGAAGCCGTGATTTCAGACTTTGAGCAGCACTATCCAAGCCTATCGAAGAGCACTAGATCAGAAGAAAGAAAAAAAAAAGAATCAATTGCGCAAAGTGAAGCCTGCTTGCTTTAACTCAGCCGAAATGAGGACCCGTGCCCAAAAGGGTACCTTCAAAAATGACTTGGCAGCTACAGAATAATTGGTTTTATTGCAATAGAATAGCTAGAAATGTCATTTATTTGGTATATTTTTTCATAGGAGGGTAGTCTTGTAGCAGTTGGTATGGTAATATGGTCATAAACTGCCTAGTTTTTTAGGATCTTTCCTATCTAGAGATAGATCTGGATTTTCTTTTCATAAGTTATCCACTATATGACTCTGTTGTATTGATTCAGGCATCTCCTGTCTTTTATATTTTAGTGCTTTGCTAAAAAAAAAGTGCGTAGAGATTATTTGTATTTAATATACCTCGTCAATTGGAGGAGAGTCTAGTAATTTACTTATAGTTACTTAATTACAAGGTGATTTGATCATTTATACATACAAATTTTTTGTAAACCAAATGTATTATTTGCCCATAGTTATAGAGATTAATCTATTTGAAATAACTAAAATATATTTAAGAGATTGAACTATCTCAACAAAAATTGTTTCATACACATCGATTAAATATTAAACCTTAAATCAAATGGTTAAAGGATCCAAATATTTAATATCACTAGACTATCGACCCGTGCTCCGCACGGGTCCTACCACGTAAAAGTTAATCGAATCAATCGCAATAATGTACAATAGATTTAGTTGATAGAAGTTTTATAGCAATTTAAAAATATGTTCCCTTCTAAGACAACAATAGCAGCAAAATGAAATGGTAGCATACATAACAAAAGTTATTTCGATTAGCAAAAGGTTGTAATTCCCCTTGTTGAATCCTACCAGGATATTCTCAAGCTTTTATGTTCCTCCTTCTTCAACCATATTTTGCATCGTTGGCACCAAGAATTTACGAACAGTAGCATGGATCCGTCCTCGTTAAACAAAAATAACATGTCATTAACATAAATCAGAATAAACCTAATCGCAGTGGCACTCTAAATTATTGTTTGTGGTAAGACATTAGGTTTATATAAAATACTTTCTCATCAACCAATATCATGTTCATGAAGATGATGTCATCTGGATTTTCGTTATCACGGATGAGCCAGATATGGGCCACACGCACAAGAAACTTCAAATCCTTCTTCCCACCTGTCACGACTGAAATGGGGATGAAAATGTTGGCCATCTTTGCAGTCGAAAAAAACAGTTATTTTCGCTTAAAGAACAGAATAGATGTATTCTCACAACTAAGTGGTATTTAAATAGGTAATTGACAAGTTGAATTTGAAAGTTTTAAATGTCGATGACCATAGTCTTCTATTGGTACTAATTATTATTCATTGCAGCCATAAAATCAATTATTGCAAATTAATTTGTAATGCTCTGCGACCTGAAATTTCGATTAGCAATAATGAGCAATGAATTTCGATTTTTATAATGATAGAATAATGCATAATGATTGACACATGTATGTCTTTATGAGGTAACTGTGATGAAAACATGCTAGCTAATCAAAACAGGCTCATCAATTCCCTCTATGTCATTTAAGTTTGTGCGCATGGCATGCCTTAAAATGGACTGCCAATAATGATCGAGTGAACATATAAAAGGCAAGTCAACCTGTATGCATTTAAGGAAAACTAACCAATAATGCACTTTAATTATCCTTTGTCTGCAATTGATAGTGTTTAATCATATGATCGATTATTAGTTAGGATTCAACTGATATGCGAATAGTACGAATATGGTAATATAATCATTGTAGTCATGAATGCTTTCAATATAATCATTAATTGCTAATCGTATTTTTCTAATAAAGTTTTTTGTTAATATAATCATTGTAGTCATGAATGCTTTCAATAGGTAGTAATTCAAAAGGAGAGCACATTAAACTGGAAAGACAATAACATAAATTTTATTAAAAAGAAAAGATAATTTGAAAACATCAAAATGGATCCAACTACATAAACCCTAAAAACTGAACTCCATCAAATCAAAATGGATCCAACTACATAAACCGTAAAAATTGAACTCCATCAATTGGCCTGCAGACATCAAACTCACAGTAGTTGGGCGCTTGACTTGAATGTATATGGTGTCATTCATGCCAGCATGTGAAAACCCAACTTTAACCATGACACCTTCATCAAGTCTGCGCGCCTGTACCATTCTTTTCCATCCTCCACCAAGTTTGATGTGGTGATGTGGACTGGATCCAAATATAGTGATACAATTCCACTTGTTTCCACAGTCATCAATCATTGTCAATGAAGTGGTCTTTTTCCCGATAGTTAAATCACACAGGCCCTTGTAAATAAGCATCTGCATAAAAATTACAATCTGTATAACTAAATTTTTAAATGAGGTGATAGAAATGTTCCTAAAAAAGCAATGTAATGCAAAATCAAAATACCATAAATCCAGAAGTGACATCAAAACCAGTTAAATTCTTCTCCCACGAGATTTGAAAATTTCTCTCATCATGATGGAATGTGAGGATTTCACATGTGACCGGAACACCTTCATATGCAAAGGCTGGCACGATAGTTTTCTCAATCTCAAATTTCATAGAAGGAATAAAAAGAGGAGGATCCACAACACACCCTGATCGATCAATCACATTAATCCCAAACTGTCCAGCACTGGTAAACACCATCATAATAGTTCCACCCAAACGAACATCATAAAAGTCGCGTATGGCATTGAACCCAGTAGTTAAAAACACACTACCACATATCCTTTCAACCATAACCTCAAACTGGTTGTTGTTAGGGTCGATAAAAGTGACGTAATCACCTAGTGATGCACCAAAATCAGAGACAAAGGGTTTTGGCAACATAAGTGCACCTTGTTAAACATATACAACCGAAATTAGTAAGTGAAAATGCTAATCAAATGAACTTTTTATTTGAATTGTCGCATCTATAAAAAGACAATATTAGTAATCCTGCACTCACATCTGTTACACGTAACTCAAGTCGAAGAGTTCTATATTGAACTCGCAATCTGTTAACAAACTTGTCCAAATCAGTTATAGGATTTGGATCTAATGGAGCTGAAAAAGATCAAAGATTCAAATAAATTAGTGCAAGTTGAAAAATATAAACGAAACAAAAAATAAGAGATCAAGAAAGAAGATGAAACATGGTTAGATTTTTTTGTTTATTTGTACCCTTCAAGCAGTGCAATGCTAAGAGAGTTAATGACTCACTTTCCATCGGTAAGTCTAAACTGTCTTGATCTAAAAATGATGTTAGGAGAGGATAATGAGAATACAATCGTTAAAAGTTTTTGTACATAAAAATGATGGTAGGAGATGATAATGGTAGGATATGGTAATCGTTAAGAGTTATGGTGATTTGATTAGCATTAACTACGTTTTCAATGACCATTATGATGTATCTATATGAGAGAGGAAATGAGTAGTTTGAAAATAGAGTTTGAATCAACGACTGAGATTAGATACATGCTTAGGAGGGAAAAAAGCTAGTGATTAGGGCAAACATGCTAGCTAATCAACTCTAGCTTTTATAATAAAGGATGTTACGTTTTTTTTTTTAGTGAAGGGTCATGTTACGTTGGTATTCATATATACAGATGGTTACAAGGTACAATATCATTGATTTCTATTAGACTCCACTCAAAATATTTGATAGAAGCTTGCTTGGGTATCTTTCAACACAGATGGACTTCAAGCCTCCCTAGGTTAGGTTAGGTCCTACACTAGGGGGCAAAATCTGCAATGAAAACTTATATGTCTTGGATGAGAAGGCCACGGTTGATTAATTAGTTGCATTCCATAATGCATATTGCACTGCAATAGCATTTGATTTTAATTTAATTTATGATCATTTAAACTAGCTAGAAGCCCCACACATTTACCATTTGTGAAGCAGTGGCAACTGTTTTCCATCAACCACTTCACTAACCGACAGAGACATTCTGTCTACCTTATGTTTTGGTGCCATACCCCAATTCATTTTGAAGTTACTATCACAATGATTTGTTATTTATTTATTAAAGACATTGTAAAATTGTGAATGCTATCTTTGACGTTTTCAACCTTTTTAACTAAGATAGCTTAAGCCAACATTAATTGAATATGTTGCTATTTATCTGAAAGTCTATTCGTAACCAACTTTCGTGACTTCAAAACTTGTTAACCACCTTCCGTCCATGATACATGCAGATTTCTTATGTACATCATGGCTTAATTAATAACTTCTTAGGGAAAGAATGTCACATGCTTTGCATCTAAATTGACGTGACACATTCTTAGTATAAACACTATGGTTAAGTGAGTAACAAAAACACTATGGTTAATTGGCTTTGCTTAATTATTCTACTAAAAGTCAATTAGCCTAAACAATGACGGGCATTTTGTCGTATTAGTCTTTGTCATAAAACCAAAATTAGGATAATGAAAGTGTTATAAAACTCATCATACTCTTATTCTTAAAAGTCTAGTAGAACCATGATTAATTTGAAATTCCATCCATAAAAGAGGGTCCCACTAAATTCTTACAATTTGAATTAATGAACAAACTAAAATAATGTTTTTTTTTAATACAAAGTTGATTGGCCAAACGTGGTGTTTTGTGGATGAGCATTAACGTGTAGACAAACCCAACCACCTCCAACCTTCTCAATAAGATTTTTTAAAGTAGTAAAATATTTAAATGTTAATTTGAATTCTGAAGGAGGGATTTTATTCTAAGTTAAGTTAGGAAGGACGTTGTACTTAACTTTTCCTAGGCTTCCATTATGTTATTATTTTTTCCTGAGTAGCAGCATATTATATTTTATTTATTTATTTCTGTAATACAATATAATATAACAATAAGGAGGGTCGTCTCAGTGGTGTTAAGTGACTGTAATCATTTCATGACTCCTAAACTATACACTTATTAGGTGTGCAATTTTCATGAAATATATGGGTGAATAATGATATGTTTGAGTTTCATGATATAGTAAAAAGTAAAAACAGGTCCATACATAATTTGGCTGCTTAACAATGACAAAGGCAGAAAGTATCAACATATAAATATATTTAAATTTGTTACATACATGGCATGCTGCGTAAAGTAATTTAAATTTAATTTTATAAAATTAAAGTTACTATAATTGATCAAACAAAATCATTGTGATCTACATCAATCAAGTTCATATTAAATAATTATTCAGTTTCCTTCTCAGATTTGTCCATGGTTTAATATTTTTCTTCCGAGTTCCATCACAAGTAGTACTAGTTTGGACAAAATAACCTGAAAAAAAAACGTGGCAATCATTCATTGCAGGTTAAAAGGTTAATCAGGAGTATAATAAAAAAAATAAAATAAGATAGATCAAACTTCAAAGTAGCTTATAGAAAAGGATAGATGAAAGTATTAGCTCACATAAAAAATTCCAATTTGAAAAAAATAATATCCAACGTAAGTTGGGAGGGTGAAGTGCACGCGCCTTGAAGCAAGGTGAAAGAGGACATTATACTAGACTAGACACATGTTCAAATCCTCTTGACGAAAATGTGGAAATTGTTAAGTCGGATATCGTGACTAAGATTTAAACAAAATAAATAATTTGTAACCAATTGTTGTCTACAATAATAAGTAAGTAGCTCGTGTTATTTGAATCTTGAGAGATGTCTAACTACTATTCGGGTTTGAATTTGCAATTCTCCACTATACTTAACATGAGTTTTGTCTTCGTAGTGTAGAAGAAGAAAAAACATAAGAATTTATTATTATTATTTTTGTTGAAATTAATTAATATTAAAAATCTATGAAAGAGGATGATATTTGGAACATAGTGGGGTTCGGAACCGAAGCATGTGGGAAGGAGTTAGAGATAACCGAAGCAACAAAGAGAGGAGTATAGTATAAAGCAGATACAAAAAGAAAAAGGAAGAGGTATTTGTGTGTTGTGTACAGAGCAAAAGCCAAAGGTAACATAACATAACATAACAACATAGAATAGAATCTATTATGCTTCTATGTTTGTATTGATAACACATCACCAACTATAAGATCATAGAGAGAGAAGAGAGACTTGATCAGCTTTATGTTCTGTGATTATTTCTCTTTATTTCTTCTTCTTTGGTGATGACAACGTTGATCACTTAAACTTTGTCTTTAGTTGAAGGATTAAGAAGAATTTAAGAGGTTACATTGTTGTTTTGTTTTGTTTTGTTAGTTTTTTGTTATGGCAGCATTGTCATTTTCAGTGGCATCTGTTGTTGAGGATGTTCTTCAACAGCATGGCACTCGTCTTAAAGATCTTGATTTGGAATCTAGAAAATCAGAAGAAGCTGGTAATTATTATCATTTTCTCTCTGATATTGGTTTTGATGAATTTTCATGTGAAATGAAAAAGGTGTGTGAATTTTGAAAGAAAAAATAATGTTTGAAATTTCAGCATTAAGAAGATATGAAGCAGCAGGGTGGTTGAGAAAAATGGTTGGAGTTGTTGCAGCTAAAGATTTACCAGCAGAGCCTTCTGAGGAAGAGTTTAGGCTTGGTTTGAGAAGTGGGATCATTCTTTGTAATGTTCTTAACAAGGTTCATCCTGGTTCTGTATCCAAGGTGACCATAGTCCTGATTTGATTTACTATCAATGATTTTTTCGTTATTGTTTGTTTACTAATGTAAATTCTGTATTTTCTTTAAGGTTGTGGAGAGTCCTGTTGATTCTGCACTAATCCCCGATGGAGCGCCGTTATCAGCTTTTCAGTATTTTGAAAATGTTAGGAACTTTCTGGTGGCTATCCAGGAAATTGGAATTCCTACCTTTGAGGCATCTGATCTAGAACAAGTATGTAAAGGATCAAATTTTTATTATTGTTTCAAAATATTTGAGTAAAAAATGGTATCATGGTGAATTGAATTGTCAATAATACAACATCAGATAATTGGGCGTTGTTTACTATGAAAGTTCAATAAAATTTGACTTTGGTTTTCTGCTATGTAATTGATTTATGTTTTTAGGGAGGAAAATCATCAAGGATTGTGAGTAGTGTATTAGCACTTAAATCCTATAGTGAATGGAAACAAACTGGGGCTAATGGTGTATGGAAATTTGGTGGAACTATCAAACCAGCAATCACTGCAAAATCTTTTGTGAGAAAAAACTCTGAGCCATTTACCAATTCCTTATCAAGGACCTCTTCCATCAATGAAAAATCTATGACTTCTTTTACCTCTGATGTCGAGTCTAATAAAATGGTTGGTAAGCTATATTTTTTACATTTTATATGTGCTATGATTTTGTCTAGGTGAGAAGGCAGAATAACTGAATGAAACTTTCTTTTTTTTTATGCTTGCAGTCTAGTTCTCATTCTTTAGGTATGCTTGTTCGTGCAATACTATTCGATAAGAAGCCAGAAGAAGTTCCGATGGTAAGGACTAAAGGGATACGTTCTTTTGTGTCTCACATAGGAATTATTTATACAAATACAAAGGAAGTACAAGGCCCTATTTGGATAAACCTTTTAATTAAACTTTTAACCATAAGTGCTTATGTATAAGCTATTTCTATAACATTACAAGTGTTTTGGATCTACTACATTATTGTGCATCTAAAAATTGGACAGGTATCTAAAACAGTCATTAAGGGGTCTCTTCCTTTTTGTTTCTGTGGCCATTTCATTTTCTTGAAACGCTGAAAAATGCGCCCTAAATGCAGAATTGGTTATTGACAGTCCCATCTAGTAGTACTGCACTAGTCTCTTGCTGCTGCATTTCAATCTTGTCACTGAATAATCATGATACTCAGAGCGCATTTGAGATTACTTTCTTAAAGTAATATTGTTCTTCTGCATGGAACAGTTGGTTGAATCTGTTTTGGCAAAAGTCGTAGAGGAGTTTGAGCATCGCATTACAAGCCAAGATGAACAGGTATGATACTTTTCACCTTTAAGTAGTGCCATTAGCTATTAAGTGTCATTTTATGCCATTGTTTTACTCAATTCTTAGGAAAATAATTATTGTAGAAGTTGATTTTTATGACAAGTTATGTTCTTTGTTATTTATTATCGCATAACACAGACAAAAACAACTTCAAGAAGTGAAATGTCGCAAAGAGATGGAGCTGTAGCAAAGTTTTCTATGGCACGTAAAAAGGTAATAGTACTTGCTTCACACTCAACTTATTCATATCATCATATGTAAAATGCTTGATTCTTATACTGTGGTTTCCGATTGATTAGGTGGATAACAAGATTCCTATGGTAACAAAGAAAGAGGAATTCATCTATAAAAACCATGTTGCTGACGAGGAGTCGCAGAGGCAACTTCAGAAGCAGCAAATGCTCTTTGATCAACGGCAGAGAGATATTCAAGTAGGGAGCTGCAAAGATATTGTTAATCATTTTAAATTTGCAATTTTTCAATTTATTAGTAAAATATTGCCATCTTTGTGTTTTTTGTAGGAATTAAAGCATACAGTTCAAACTACCAAAGCTGGTATGCAGTTCATGCAAATGAAATTTCACGAGGAGTTCTCTAATTTAGGTAATACTTCGCTAATATATGTGATTAATATTGTTCAATTCTTTTTTATTTTGTCTTATAATTGTTGAACTAGACGCCTCATCATAGTTTAGTTTTCACCTCTCTTTATAGGCATGCACATTCACGGCTTAGCTCATGCTGCTTCTGGATATCATAGAGTTCTCGAAGAAAATCGCAAACTATACAATGAAGTCCAGGATCTTAAGGGTAATTAGATTACTGGTTGGCTGGCTGCTTTAAATTTCTATTCGTGATTTTTTACGGATTTTATGCCAATATAATATTAAGGTGGTTAACTTTGTTTTATCAGGAAGTATTAGGGTGTACTGTCGAGTAAGACCTTTCTTACCTGGACAACCAAATCATTCGAGTACTGTGGAGAACATAGAAGATGGAGTTATCACAATTAATGTTCCCTCAAAGAATGGGAAAGGGCGTAGATCCTTCAACTTCAACAAAGTCTTTGGACCATCTGCAGCCCAAGGTTGGTTTCCTTTTCAGTTATCTATTATCTGCAAGATTACTATATTTTAGTATATGATAGAATTTTTTCTCTATTGTGTTCAGGGGAGGTCTTCGCTGATATGCAGCCACTTGTTAGGTCTGTGCTCGATGGTTTTAATGTTTGCATATTTGCTTATGGCCAAACAGGATCAGGAAAAACTTTCACCATGGTAAGATACAGTTGAGGTTATCATCTGAATCTTTTTGAAAATTTCCCTGTTAATTTTGTTGAAATGCAGAATGGACTTAAAAAATAATCGTAATATACAGTTGAAATTGTGACCTTGAATATTTTGATGATGTTTTTCGTATTTTTTGTATTTGAAATGTAGACTGGACCAAAAGAGATCACAGAAAAAAGCCAAGGTGTAAATTACAGGGCTCTAAGTGATCTGTTTTATACAGCGAATCAAAGAAAGGACACTTTTCGCTATGATGTTTCTGTTCAGATGATTGAAATATATAATGAGCAAGTCAGAGATCTATTGGTTACTGATGGAACAAACAAAAGATATCCTTTTAGTTGTTACATTAAAATTGTAGAATATATAACCAATTTCTTCTTTGATTTTTGTTTTTAAATACCAGTTATTCTAACAATGAAATAAGCCTTTATTGGTGGTGCTTTCCCTTAACCATTCATACATTAGAAATTCGTAGTAACTCTCAAAGAGGGCTAAGTGTACCAGATGCAAGCCTTGTTCAAGTATCATCAACAAATGATGTTATTGAACTGATGAACCTGGGTCATAAGAACCGCGCAGTCGGAGCAACAGCCCTTAATGACCGTAGCAGCCGATCTCACAGGTGTATATCCTATTTATTGTCTTGTTTTCCACAACTGTTTTTGTGACATTTTTGTTATACATTACTTGACTATTGACTTCTTTAATATATATTTGGCAGTTGCTTGACTGTACATGTTCAAGGAAGAGACTTGACATCTGGAGCTGTCTTACGCGGATGCATGCATCTGGTTGACTTGGCAGGAAGTGAGAGGGTCGACAAATCTGAGGCGACGGGTGATAGATTGAAAGAGGCACAGCATATTAACAAATCTCTTTCAGCTTTGGGTGATGTCATTGCTTCTCTTGCTCAGAAAAACCAACATGTCCCTTACAGAAATAGCAAACTCACACAATTACTCCAAGATTCACTTGGTAAGTTTTAAGAAGTTGGTTTGCTACATTTTCGACTGCTGTATTCTTTTCTAGTCCTCAGTTATACAATTCTATTAAGTTTGTGTTTTTCATTATGTTGTTTGGGCAAACTTCAGGAGGACAGGCCAAGACACTAATGTTTGTTCACATTAGTCCCGAGGCCAATGCTGTTGGAGAAACAATTAGCACATTAAAATTTGCAGAAAGAGTTGCTACAGTTGAACTTGGTGCTGCCCGAGTCAACAAGGATGGGGCAGATGTCAAAGAGCTCAAAGAACAGGTTTTTTTTCCGAAATTTGACCTCCTAGTTCTTCATAATAGTCTTATGAAGCCTTACCTCGTCAGTTAAGTTAAAAAAATTCAATCCTGTTTCAGATTGCCAGCCTTAAGGCGGCATTGGCAAGAAAGGAAGGAAATTTAGAACATTCTATATCTGGAAGCTCTGGAAAATGTAGGACAGCAGCTAGTGAACGGTCACCTTATCATGCAAGCCAGCGGGCTGCAGATATCATGGATGATCCCTTTGGATGCCGGCAACCAGTGATTGATGTTGGCAACTTAGAGGTATGTATATTTTTTGTTGTTGATAAAAAAATTATTTCCCTGATTTTACAAAATGATATCTTATGGAAATTTATTTGGGTGATCCCTTTGGATGCCGGCTATTCCTTATTGATATCTTATGGATATTTTAAACTGGTTATGCAGCTTCTGAGCAATACCATATCGAGACAAAGAACTCAAAGCTTTGATTTTGATGAGACATTAACAAATTCACCACCCTGGCCCCCAGTGAATAGTCTTGTTCAAAATTGTGTGGAAGACGATAAAGAAACCGGTACAGGAGAGTGGGTTGATAAGGTTATGGTAAACAAGTTAGATGTGAACAAGACCGGCAACATGTTAGGGTGTTGGGAAGCAGATAATGGGAACTTATCTGAGGAATTTTATCAGAAATATCTTCAAGATTCTTCCAAAGTATACTCGGAACGATCCTATAATATGTTCATGAGAGGCAACCAGTTTAACATTGCTGGTTCGGATGACACTGATGATGTCGATGCTGCAACCAGTGATTCCTCAGAACATGACTTGCTTTGGCAATTTAATCATTCGAAAGTTACAAGCGTAGCCAACGGAAATGAATCAAAGGGTAGGAGATTTGTCACAAAGTCAGCTAAAAGCACAGAATTGAGGTAATGCAATATGCTCCTCTTTAATAATGCTCATAGGGTTCACTTAGATATGTTACTATGAGTTTAATATTTATACACCGTCAGTGTTTACATATGTCAACTAATTTAATGAGTTTAAAAACACATAGTTTTTCATTCTCGAGAAATAATGTATAAACTTATCATTGAACACATGTAAAATATTAGCAGTGTTGCCTGTGCATACAATTTTGAACATGTTATTATTCATATTAATGATTTTTTTTGCAATTTTTGCAGCAAGAATAGCATTCATTCTTCTACTGCTCCTTCACCTTCAAGGAAACAAACAAATGGTGTCGCACATCGAACACCAACAAGGCAACCAGCTCCAGTTGACATGAAACGTAAAACTGGGACTAGAAAGTGAACATGTCATTTCTTGTTAAGCATTTTAAAAGGGTGATTTTTTTTTTTTTCCTTTTATTATTTGTTTGTTCCTTCACAATTTTTTAGTTCGAGGGGAGAGCTTTCACACAAAAGAAAAAAAAATCATATATATTTTTTTTGCTGGGTTTATGCTTGTAATAGTTTTGTAATTTGTTGTATTTACACAGATAATGGAGCAATAATGCCCGTTGCTTGTACATGGCATGACATTCTTTTATTTAACATTAGAGCTTTCAGGTTTTGTAAAAATTGCAACAATTGTCTGATTTGATTTGCTACTTCCAGTCAAATTTATCTCTTATCTCCTCTTGGTTTTCCCCCTTTCTCTTAAATTGCTGTACTTTATATTAAATTTTCTCACTTTTATTACGTTGATATTCTCGTTTGAATTTTGGCTACGCGGTGAGTGTCAAACAAGCAACAACAAATGGCATATGAATTAATTTGTAAGATATTCTCAAAATTAACCTAGTATTATGTATGATTCTATAATGCCTACACAATGCTAAACGGCGGCTTGACTATGGTTTTCCCTAGTAGACGGTGTTTGACGAGTAAATCAGTTGTCCTTCCACGTAATCTGTAAAGCTTACGCTGCGAATGCTTCACTTTCCTCAATAGCTCGTGAAGAGCAGTAGATATCAGAGTTCCCTTGGATAGTTGGATCTGAATGCATCCCCTTGGAACCTCATGGTTGTTTATTGTTAAATTTGTTTCGTGCTCAATATCTTACTGACCTGATGTGCTACTGTATCCACAGTCCAGACGACAGTGGTATAGGCATACGAACCTTGACCATATATCTCGTATCATAGCCTAGAAACCCAACCATATCATATCATGCTACTTAGTATGTCATTCATATCATGTTCAAATCAGTGTTTGATCATATTCGACATCACAAGTCTAAACTCTCCTTCAAGTCAACAAGGGATTGAGCACTTGCTAAACCACCAAACCAATGTTCATCACTTTCACCCCAAACCCATATGGATGTGATTAACTAGTATTTCCACCCGTGCAACGCACGGGCAAACAATCATTTTTCGTGGCTTTAACATATTATTACTCTAAACATACCACCTAAATACAAATTTATAAGGGGGCGTTTGTTTCCCTTCTGAAAAAAATATTCCCAGGATTCTTACGTTGGAACTAAACATGTCTTTGTTTGGTAGATAAGAACAAAAAAATAAGCCCAGGAATAAATAATTCCTAGGAACAAAAAAACGCCCATGTTTACCCACGTTCTCCTCAATTTTATTCCCATGAGATGGGGTTGGGAAAACTTTATTCCCGGTAACCATAAACCCATGAGATGAAATGAAAATCCATTATTACCCTTTTATTTCACCATCGTAACAAACTGAAATGATGAGGATCCCTTATATTGTTGAATTAATGTTAGTTAATGAGTCAATAAAGTGATTGAAAACTCTCTAATACTAAATGCAATTGCATCACCAGTGTATAAATAATAGAGTACGTATAAGTTCTTGACCCAAAAAAAAAAAAAATTACGTATAAGTTGCTTTATTGTCTACATGGACTAGACTCCATTTTCGTAAAGCATATGCATAAAAATAACAATGCAGAAAGGATCGGATTGACATCATTTACATGTGGTTACTTGCTGATTGATTTCCTTGAATGCTTCTTTGTAGAATTTTCTTTTTCCAGTTCATGTTTAATTAGTTGGTTTTCTATTTCTTATTAAACGGGTAAAATTGGAATTACATCATTCATTTTCAGGAACAAATTTTGCAATACAAACACATTTCAATTATTCTCAGTTTCTTTTTTAATAAAATTCCCAGGAACAAAACTATTTAACCAAACACTTTTTTCATATTTTCCTAGGAATAAAAATCACACCTTTATATTCCAGAAAAAGATAATTCCTGGGAATAAATTGTGTATCCATGAAACAAACGCACCCTAATGTGTGGTTAGAGAAAACAGATTATGTTGTCATCATAAAATTCAATATGTCATTGATTAAAATTTACTTTGATGCTATTAAAAGCAATTACATATCCTTGATAAATAACAATGAATACTCGTTTTGCCCTCTAAATAACAAAAAAAAAAGTAGTCAATACTTTCAATAGCAATTAATCCAAAAAAAAAAAAAATCTTGTGGAAGATAGATGCATCATCTCTATTTAGCTCCAAAGTTATCTACAACAATAACCAAAGGTTTTTGCACCATATAAATCTAAATTCAATAATTCAAATTGACAATTGAGCTTAGAATATAGACAAATTCATACCTGATAAGATAATTTCTACAACCAATACCCTTTGTGCAACCAATACCTTCTTTGTGCAACCAATACCCTTTTATTTGATTGTCAGATAGCTTCTCGAGATGATCCTTGACCATTACTCAATCCTTTATATTAAGGAGCTTTGATAACACCCCGACAATATTTTCTAAGAAAATGAAAGAGAAAAACATGATCTCAATGTGAAAATGAGAGAAATGAACACCGTATTTATAGATCAACCTCACGCTACAAGAAATGTCTTTTTTTTTTAGAGAACAAGAAATGTTGTATGTGGCGCAAAGGATCTCACATCTTTTCGTGCTCCGCAAGTAACTCTCGTGACACGAAATTATTCTTTATTATATTTTTTAATATTTATAAATTTGTTAAAATGACATATAATTTGAGACGGAGAGAATGAATTTTACATATTTTTACGAAACTTATACTAAGGAGATAAAAAAAACTATATTCTAAATTATTATATATACATTTTTTTTTTGGGTGAAAATTTATTATATTTTTTTTTTGTCAAATAGCCTAGTGGCTAGAACTCACACAATTTAATTGTGGAGAAGTGGAGTGTCCGGGGTTCGAACCCCGGCTCCTGCATATAAAATGCAATATACTACCAACTAAGCTAAGCTCACGGGGATAATTTATTATATTTTTTAAAAGACCAAAATATTATGTTTTAATTTTCTTAATGGTGGCAATTTAGATAAACTTGTTTAGTTTTTTTTTTAAAAAATTAATAATTTGAGATGGAGAAAGCATTAAATAAAGTGCAAGTTGGAAGAAGGCTGCGGCGTCGCGTACCCTGATTGGTGATTTACCCATCATTTTCACTGTTGCACTAATCAGACTATTCCATTTCTCTCCATCACCACCATCCAAACTCTTTCAATGGCGCTCTACGTTCTATCACGCCGTTTATCAACCAAATCAACCTCACCAACACTCTTCACCTTTCGTTACTTCTCATCAACCACTACCTTCAGAGAAGAACGCGACACATTCGGACCCATTCAAGTTCCCTCCGATAAACTATGGGGAGCACAGACTCAACGATCTTTGCAGAATTTCGATATCGGTGGTCCCCGTGAACGTATGCCTGAACCTATCATTCGCTCTTTCGGCATCTTGAAAAAATGCGCTGCTAAGGTTATTTTTCGTTTTTTATTTTTTGAAAATTGTGTTATTGTATGGATTTGATTGATGAAATGTGATTTAGGTTAATATGGAGTATGGTCTTGATCCTACTATTGGAAAAGCGATTATGAAGGCCGCGCAAGAAGTTGCTGATGGAAAGCATAATGATCATTTTCCTCTTGTTGTTTGGCAAACTGGAAGTGGTACTCAAAGTAACATGAATGCTAACGAGGTTTGTATCATCCTACGTTTGGATTTATTTATGAAAATTTGATTTTGGCTTATTTGTTGACAATGACCACTTGTTTTGGAGAGATTATGAAAATAGCTTTTGGTTATGTTTGGTTGGCTTACTTGAGCTTATATGGCATAAACAGACTAAGTGATTGGACTCAAGAGCTTATATAGAAACAGCCAATGGCATGTCCATAAGTTGTTTTCAGCTTATTTCCATAAGCTTTGCAGGATAGTTTATGAAAACAACTTATAGCTTGTATGAGAATGGTTGGACTTTATTTTATCTTTTGTTGCAGAATTAGTTTATACATAAGAACTTATATAATAACTGTTCTTAGAAATCGTGGTTGGGTCTAACACAACCCCACAGAACCGGCTGGTAAGTTGAGGATTGCCTCCACTTATAAACACATTGTCAGGCTATCTCCTATCCGATGTGGGACTCTTCACACCCCGTCACGACCAGCACTATTGGGCTTGGTTCGTGGACATAAATGGTGGGTGGTCCGATAGTGGAAACCTGATAGCAGGTGGCCCAATGGACCTTGGAGGAGGCTCTGATACCATCTTAGAAATCGTGTTGGGCCTAACACAACCCCACAAAACCGGTTTGTGAGGTGAGGATTGCCCCCACTTATAAACACGTTGTCAAGCCATCTCCTATCTGATGTGTTACTCTTTAACAACTGTCTACTATAAGCGTTTAATTAAGTTGCTTATCCAAACAGGACCCATGTCATGTTTATGTGCTGTCTTTGTTGATTTTAATAAGCTCTTCACGATAGCGTGTGAAAACAGTCTGCAACTTATATGAAAACAATTTAACTAATTTTTCTTCTTCTTTAGTTATGAACTTATATGATAAGTGTTTAATTAAACTATTTATCCAGATGTACTCTCATGACTATTGTGTGGCTGTGCCGAACTTGAAGGTCTTGTTATTGAAATTATTATACCCCATGTTTAAGGATCTTAGATTACTGAACTTATGACAGTAAAATAAATATTAATCTGTATTGTATATCATAGATGGTTGTGCTAAAGACTTGAGAATCTATTTAGTTTTTCCCAGTTTCTGTTTATTTTGGACAGTGAGGATAATTTGACTTACATAACCTTTCCATTTGATCACTGCAGTGGCCTATTATGAAATAAGAAAGTTTGTGGTTGAATCCTTTTCAGGTTATTGCAAACAGAGCCTCAGAGATTCTTGGCCATAAGCGCGGTGAGAAGTTTGTGCACCCAAATGACCATGTCAATATGTCACAATCTTCTAATGATACATTTCCAACTGTAAGTCGTTTGTACATCTTATGCAATTTCATCTTCAAAAATTTCTTGTTAATCACTTTTTGTGGAGTGCAATTCCTTGTAAACTGTTTCTTATTTCTTTAATATATGTATGTTTCTCTCTTTCCAGGTGATGCACATTGCCGCTGGAACTGAAATAAACTCAAGACTAATCCCCAGCTTGAAGACATTACATGCTACACTTGACGCAAAGGTTTGAATTGTATATGTTTAGACAAGTTATAATACATTTAGAAAACTGAAACAAATTTTTGCTAATCTTTCATTGCCTGTGATCCTTTGTATGGAAATTACAATTTAGCAATTTTGTGTGGTTGCCTGAGGGTATAAGACTTCTGACATGGCAGGGAGGGGCTCTATGAATGTCTAATGTCTATATCTGGTTTAAAAACTGCAGTTAGCTGAACTGTTTCTGTACCGCGATTGACCAAACCATTTCAAACTAAGAAAACCGGATTAAATATAAGCGGAATTTAGTGGTCAGGTTTACTTCAGTGTATTTAAATTCAGTTTATTAGTTTAGCACAGTTCTGTTTTTTTTTTTGCCCACCTCTACTGTTAACTCATGTGCCATCCTGGTAAGGCGGGAACTTTGAGTTGTTTACATTAGACCTGACATGCTTCCTTCATGCTATGTACTATGTAAAACTCTATCATATAAATGTGAAAATCATGCCAGGTTAACATGTTATTCACCTAACCTGTTCTTATGGCTCTGGTCATTTTACAGATCCAATTCTGATATTATCAGTACATGTCTCCCTTTGTTGAATCCTTGCAACTTGCATGATTAATTATTTTCTGGTCTTGTGGTTTTGGCTGGCTCTTTCTTGCAATGTTCCTTTTGGTCTATCATATATGCAATTTTCATTTGCAAACAATATATTGTGACAGGAAACATTTTAGTAACCTCGTAACTTTCATAAAAATTTTCTTTATCTTAGTCTCTAAGATGGAATTTTATAAACTAGAGACACTTGTGTTGCAATTGTTTCTCCTTAGATCCCATTTATCAGTGTGTTGACTATATCAGTATTAACTTACTTTGTGCTTTTATTTAAAAAATTTTTTTTTACCAGTCGATTGAATTTAAAGATATAGTCAAGATTGGGCGCACTCATACTCAAGATGCTACACCTTTGACTCTCGGACAGGAGTTTAGTGGGTATACTACACAAGTAAGCTTACTTTCATTTGGTTTTTGATGTTGTGTATTTTGTTTATCATTGCCTCATTAGTATGCTTTGTAAAATCATGACAGTTTGTGGGGAGGGGTTTCTCACAACTTTTTCCTTTATTGACAGCTGAAGTATAGTCTTGATCGTGTGATTACCATTTTGCCGCGTATGTATCAGGTTTGAAACTCAAGCACAAACTTTAAATTCTTGTTCTTCACCTGTATGATTCTGGAGTTCTGACTTAGTAGTTGTTACTTGAGCAGCTTGCCCAGGGTGGTACCGCTGTAGGGACTGGATTGAATACAAAGAAGGGGTATGCATGCTTCCTGATCGCTAAGCACTTGTTTTTCTCATATTTGACAGCTACCAAAATGAAAGTTATAGCGTCTTTCTTTTCACTCCTTTTGGCATATTTTATTTGATATGAGCTTTTTGTCCGGCAATTGTTTCCTACTATCATCAAATACCTAAAAGTATGGACTCTACCGGAATAGTAGTGCATGTGCATTTTTCATGTTTGGCTTTAAATTATAATGGATGTAATTGTTGAAAATTAGACAACATTTTCTCTGAAGATCTTATGGATATGATATGGGTTCGTTTTATCATAAAAATTGATGTGCTAGGGCAGCCTGTTTAAGCTGAAAAAAACATGTGGTTTAACTTAAAGGAAGTAAATTTGGTTAAACAGTGATAATTTGCTGGATGATTTCAGGTTTGATGTTAAGGTGTCACTAGCAGTAGCTACGGAAACAAATCTGCCCTTTGTAACAGCAGAAAATAAGTTTGAGGCTTTGGTTTGTCGCTAAAACTTTTTATTTTCCTTGTCTTTAATCTGTCTGGTGCTCTTTTTCATCACGCTAGTTTTTTCCGCATATCTTGGTATCTTGCATCATATGCAGAAAAATATTGACTTGCAGTGCGTTCTTATTCCTCCATTTTCAGGCTGCCCACGATTCTTTTGTTGAAACTAGTGGAGCCCTCAACACAATTTCGGCTTCTTTAA
Organism: Medicago truncatula; assembly: GCF_003473485.1. NCBI lineage: Eukaryota > Viridiplantae > Streptophyta > Magnoliopsida > Fabales > Fabaceae > Medicago > Medicago truncatula. The sequence goes on from NC_053042.1 coordinate 43,156,953, forward strand.
TGAAGATAGCTAATGATATACGGTTATTAGGAAGGTAGAATGCTAGAAATCTAACTGACAAATTGCTTTTATATGACTGTGCATGTGTTTGTGTAGAAAACAATTCTTTAATGGGTGTTATGGATTCTATCTTATTGTAGTGGTCCCCGTTGCGGTCTTGGTGAACTCATTCTTCCTGAAAACGAACCGGGAAGCAGTATTATGCCTGTAAGAACCTCATGCTTAGTTAATATACATTTGTGGCAAGAGTTTTTTTAATTGTTACTACTATAGCTTATTATTTTGTTAGCCTTAGAATTGGGATTTGATTCATGCCACAACCTTATTCTGTTTCAGGGGAAGGTTAACCCTACCCAGTGTGAGGCTTTGACTATGGTCTGTGCACAGGTAATTATCAATTCACTCTTCATTTTATTTAAAATACTCGTGTTGTGAATTTTGACTTGCAAAAAGCTTGTACGACTTGTAATACAGTTACGCAATTTGAATTATATGGTTGCTAATAGGGTCCATGGTAGGGGGTAGGGGTGATACATAAAATATTGACAGTTTACAGTTACACTAACAAAGAGAAACAGAACAAGATGGCAAGCTGGTGTGAGGGAGGGAGCTAGTTATGTTAGTGAGGTGGTTGAAGTTTGTTAGAGGAAAGAGTGTGTCCGTTGGTAGTATTAGGAGGAAAGTGCTGAGCTGAAGAGAAGGACAAGATTAAGAGAAGGACAAGATTTTTTAGCATAAGGCTGGGTATGCAAGGGGAATAGTCTCTCTGTTGGAGCTTTGAGCTCGGGGAATCACTGTTGAATTTCCTTGAATATTGAATAATACAGTTATTCGTGCTCTTTTTTATAAATTTCCTTGCAATTATATCCTTCATTTTAGTTTTGGTTGGCTATTTAGTTCCTTAACAGTGACTAAATTTCTGAATAGATGTTATGATCATGTGCTTCAGGTCATGGGAAACCATGTTGCAATCACTGTGGGAGGATCAAATGGTCATTTTGAGCTCAATGTATTCAAGCCAGTGATTGCCAGTAATCTCCTGCAAGTATGTTTCATATCCTTTATTTTGTTATGTATGTTATTTCTAACTTATAAATCATGCAAACGAGGAACTTCTACCTAGGTTTTAACTTGGTTCAAATATGTTACCTTACCTGATTCTAGGTTGATGTAAACTTGATAATGTGTATATATATTAGTATAATATTATCTAAAAGCAGCTGAATCATTTTCTATTTAGTTGTACTTGAACTTTTTGAACTGGTCTAAGCTTGGTGCATAAAAAGAAGTTCTGTGCATTGGAGCAAAGATTAAATTAAATACTATATTTCCTTTCTGTCAGTTTGGCAACGTATATTTCTCTGATGAAAGTCAGATGGACTTGGCTAGAATGTTGCACAAACTCTTTGCTATGTTGGCAAAGTAGAAAATGGGAAGGAAAGATACTTCAGATATGTTGTGTTTATTTAGGCTGCTTGTATGTTTTTGTGATGACATGGTAATAGTATATATATATATATATGGTAGTGTCCAAAAAAAGAAGATAAATCCAGGCCGTGTGAATGAACGGGCACCTGTTGGCTTTTGTTTTGATTCCAAATTTATGCAATATGGAATACCTTAAAGATGTACTTAAATGCTCACGATATTTATTTTGATTCTGTAGTCGGTGAGACTGCTTGGAGATTCATGTGCTTCCTTTGAAAAGAATTGTGTAAGAGGTATTCAAGCTAATAGAGAAAGAATTTCAAAGCTATTGCATGAGGTGAGTTGACTACTTGTTTGCATTTTGAAACAAAATGTGTATCAAATCTCCAAACCCTTATCTAATGCATGTTGTTGTTTCACTTTTCATTCACCCTTCCAGTCACTCATGCTGGTCACATCCTTGAACCCGGTAAGTTTCCTCCTGTCTTCTCCTGTAGCTCACTAAATTTCACATGCGTTTGAAACTGAGTTTAATTTGTCTGTTCCAGAAAATTGGTTATGACAAGGCAGCTGCAGTTGCCAAGAAAGCCCACAAAGAGGGGTCTACACTTAAGGTGATGATGTTGCCTAGTTATTCTTGTTTTTTCTGTTTCTCTTCAGCAATTTGACCCCTCTCTATGAATATTTAAAAGAAAATGACATTAATTCTTAACAAATTCTATGTTAGAAGCATATACCTCTAAAAGTACCATTTCGACTCTTATATTGGTTTGAGTATCATTGACACTAGTATAGTTTGTATGGATGAATTTATTCCTATTACATGATTTCTACATACTGGTTCAACAAATTTTCTGAAGTATTGAAATTGAAATGATGATCAGGAAGCTGCATTAAAGCTTGGAGTGCTGACTTCTGAAGAGTTTGACAGTCTTGTGGTTCCCGAGAAAATGCTTGGCCCAAGTGATTGATTAGCATATGATGATGTATTGTTTTAATAATTATTGGCTCCTCATCAGCTACGTTGGATTAATATTTTTGAAGCGTACCCATTGAATGAATTGGGAAATAGAAATCCAAATAACCAATGATTTTGACTTTCTTAGCAGACATTCTTGAGGAAAAAGATTCTCCAAATTTGTAACGAGGCAACAAATAAAGGAAAAGTTTTGCTCACTGTCTTTGATTTATATTTTCGTTTTGATTTTCTAGTCCCTCGATTTAAGCATGAGAAGTATTAATAAATCACTCTTTAAGATACTTCTCTTTGATTGTTTAAATTTCACACGAGTCTCACCAAATCTTGTTAGTTGTGGTAAGAGTGAAATCCGAGAGTAAGGATCCTAACTTGAAATCCGTGGCATGAAAAGGGCATGTAATTAAGAGTGGAGAACATAATTTCTAATGTTTGAGTCTGATGTCAACAAAACATCTAAAATCGAAAACTGAAAGTTTTTGGATAATCTTATATTTTTGGCAGAAAACAATGATAGTGTAAATTGGGCTGATAAAGCTATTAGATATTCCTTTCAGAAAAAGAAAAGGAAAAAAAACTACTCCCTCCGTCCCTTAATAAATGACCTAGTTGACAGTATGCATTATTGACTTGATATATTTTGACCATACTTTTCTACTAATTCACAAAGATAAATAATATCATGTAAGATGTTGTTGGATTCGTCTCGATGAGTATTTTTAAAATATTAAATTTTTATAATTTTTTTTAGTAGAGAATTGAAGATATCAAAGATAAAACATATGCATTGGTATGTGTGTCAGAGTCAACTAGGTCATTTATTTAGGGACGTAGGGAGTATTAGATATTATTATTAAAGAAAGCTATTAGACATTGAGACGTTCTGATTTGGATTTCTTGTGAATGTGGAAAGTCGCGAATTCTCAAAACGAATGCACATGGTATTTTTATTTGAGCAATATAATGATAGAACTTTCTTTATTTCTTTAACATGATGATTAATTTGGCATGGAGTATCATGTAAATAATTAGATGACGGATTGAAAAAGGGTAATTTATGTCGTGCGGGAAAATTAAATTTCTTTTCTTCAAGTGAAGCAATTTTGTCTGATTTTACTTAGTTACATTTTCGGTTGAATCCCTGATTAACAAGACCTTCCCCACACCAACAAAACAAAATGAAAGAAAAAGGCACGATGTGATTTCAACATGGTAAATTACATGTTGATTCGAGAAAACCACCTGAAGGGCACTGTTAAGTATGAACAAAACAAATGTTCTTCCAAATTTTAAAAAATTTCTTTTGCGAGCGTGTAGTATAGCATTCTGACCATAGTAACCAAGTCTTTACTGCGTGCATTGTTTGCATATGGCTGCTTTGAGAGGAGTATGTGATGCTGCAGTAAGGTTCAACTTTGGAACTTTATTGAACAATAGCGTATTCCTTTCGCAACCGGTTTGAACTTTATTCAATACATGATCAACAAGAATGAAAAGTAGAAATCAAATGGTTTGAAATGCAGCTAATTTTTGCTTTGACAATGTCATACTTGAATGAAAAGATTGTTTAGTGTTTGTCATGAGATTAATATTTCTGGGTATAAAGATTCGTATACATGAAATAACTTTGACATTATCAAGAAAAATGACGATTCCCATGATAAGGAAATGAACTAGTATGTATTTTCAAGCTTCATTAATACACTTGGTGATACAAAATATTGACAAACGTTTTCCACAAGTGCACAAACAGAATTTCTAAAATTATCTTATTGACGAAAGCAGAGTTTCTATAAACATTTTTGAGAAGTTATTCATAAAAACAATTAACAACATAAAACAAAAGCGTCTCTAAGACGTAGTTTCATAGATTCAATCAACACTTCGTATAGTGGAGACTGAATTGATTAATAGAGAGAAACATGGCTTCATCAATTATATCCTGTAAATATGCAAGAGCAAAAGTGTGGGCACACGCATGTGTTTGGTTTAGTGGTGGCAACTGCAGCAGAGTTTAGGCCTTATGCACAGCCATGATTTTGGTGTTTTTCAAACACTCAAGTAAAGATCTGGATATGTAGTATGTCTAGCTTAATTTAGAAGCAAGGAATTTCATAATTGGAATATAAAATAACAATAGTATTTCTCAACAAAGTGCATTTCCATACCAAAATGGCAGCAAAATATAAACCCAATACAAAATTGTACTTGTACAGCTGAAATTTAGGATAAAACTTATGCTATAAAATTAAAATACTCGACCTCTGGATACTTGATTTACTTCTTGGATTTCTTTGATGGTCTGCACCAAAAACACACATTTAGACCACAAAATAACACAAAAAACTAAACCAAGTAACAAAAGTGTTTAGATGCTTACTGGGCCTGGGTTGCTGTTGCAGCTGATGCGGCTGGTGCTGCAGCTGCAGGAACCTTCTCTCCTGGACCCTACACATTTTAAAAGGCAGGGTGATATGGTCAATTTTAGAGTGACAAATTTAGTCTAAATGCAGTGATAAAATAATACCAATTCACTTCATATATTATCAAGACATTATGGAACTCACTTGAGCAAAGCGCTCTTCTCTCCGGGCATGCTTCCTTTCCCTGCTAGCCTTATTCTTCGCCCTCTTGGCCTCAAACTGATCAGATAATGTCTTCTCCCTAGCCTTCTCAGCCTTGGATTTGTGAATACTCTCCATAAGGACTCTCTTGTTCTTGAAGACATTTCCCTTCACCTTCATGTACATATCATGATACATATGTTTGTCAATCTTCTTTGCCTCTCGGTACTTGCGAAGCAAACGCCTGAGGACACGCATTCTCCTCATCCAAAGGATTTTGGTGGGGAGCCTAGCCTCTCTTGTACCCTTTCTCTTTCCTGGTCATCATCAATAAGCGGAAATTATAATCAGAGAATAACAATGATGCCTATCCTGCTAATGCGGGTACTATAGAAATACTTGTGTGATGGTACAAACAGTAATAGATCACATGCATATGCAGAATGTATATAACTTGCTTAACATTCTGCACAACTGATTAACTAATCTTGCAAACTATATAGTGCTAGTAACCATAGTAATACTCGTGTGATGGTGCAAACTGCAAACAGCAATATGTTACATACATTTTCAGAATGCATATAACTTTCATATCCTAGAATACTCTGCACAACTAATTAACTAATTCTATTCTATAATGTTTAAATGACGATGACTTCACAAGCAGACAAGCACTACCTAACAAACTAACAGAGATTTGTCAACATCTTTATCCTTCAATTCATTAAAACTATCAAGGTTTAAAATAGTTAACTACCATATCCAGAATGACGTCCCTTCCTCTTGGCCTCCTTCATGCGCCTAGCACGGGAGCGGGAGTGAATCTTAGTTGGCTTCCTGATAATGAAGCCATCCTTAACCAACTTCCTGATGTTTTGGCCTGCAAAGAGAAACCAGTCAGACCATTTAAATAAATTGAACAAATAACATACAGTATCACAGACTCCCACCACATATGATAAAAAAAATATACATCAGATGCATACCAATCAGCAATTAACACAATAAAAATCTCAACAATGAAAATTTCATTACAAAAATGAGTTAAGGGAATAGTTTTCACCGACAACAAAAATGAGAACCCACAAGTAAATTGGGCATTTTGATCTCCACTAAGTTCATATTAGGATACAATAAAAAACAACAATGAAATCCAATAAAAGCCCCAATTTTTTCATTTAAAAAGCTGAATTGAGCATCCCAAATCATAAAGGCAGATAAATAAGAGAATGAAACACAAACTATATATCTATATCCTTAAAAACTAGCTTCTGAAATTAAATATTTTATAAGTTAAAATCCAAAGCAACTAAATCCATATCCACTCTTAAATCTTAAAGAAGTCACAATATTTCAATGTTTTTTTGAGGGATTTTTTCTACCCTAGTTTTTCTTTTTCCTACAAGTTCTGCTATTGAACACCGCAACACAAGACACCTTACATTTCCGAACAAAAAAACATAGTACAAAAATAAAATAAAAATAAAACATTTCATGACCAACACAAACAGTTCAAAACATGTTCAAAACTGATTAACATAAATCAAATCAAAACCCAGAAACATTAGAGAGAGAGAGAGAGAGAGAGTTACGTGAATTAGCCATGGAGATTTCATTGCACTCATTAGGGTCAAGCCAGACCTTGCCACGACCACACTTGAGTACGCTGGCGGCGAGCCGCTTCTGAAGTTTGAGCGACACCATCTCTCTCTCTCCCTCAAACTCTCTCTGGTTTGATAACCTGGCGGTGGAAGGAGGCTATATATATCTCCTATCTCTCACTAACCCTAGGTTTTGCACCAGTTTTTTTTTTTTTTTTTGTGCGTATTGGGCAAGTAAATTTGACTTTCTCTGAGCCTGTTTTGGGTCAAATTACTCATGGGCCTTTTTTGTCAACAAACTCTTGGGCCTCATTCTGTCAGATTTGTTTCGTTTATTTTGAAAATTACTCTTCTCACTTCCAAAATGTCTTTCGGAAACATAAGAGAAACAGACTGAACCATAAGAGAAACGTTAATTACACAAATATCACTTAGTCCAATACTCATAGAAATTCGATGAACGTTTGTAGAATGACATCATTTTTCTCTTTGTTAAGTTTCTTTTTTGCTTTTTATTTAACATAGATTCTACCACCGTAAAATTCCTCCTATTTTGGTCCTTCAACAACTCGCTCATACTGCCGTGGTAGAGAATCTTGTCATGTTGATCTTTTTATAACGTGAGAATTTTTTTTGTTAACTTTAATTAAAGAGCTGAAGTAGATAAAAAATATGGTTTTTTCATGTAGTCATAAAGTCAAGAAAAATGATCTAGAAGTTAAATTTCTTTTTTATAATTTTTTGCAAACATAATTAGAACTTTCCAACCATGGACGTGGTAATTATGAATTTTTAAAGTGTCAAAAATCAAAACAAAAAAATAATGAGCTGATTTTTTTTTTAAGAGAATTCTTCAAAAACACATAAAAATGATTTGTAAAGTTTTATAACATTACTAATACGCCTCAATTTATTTTAATTTTTCAACCAACATGTGAAAAATCACAATTTTGTTTCGAGTTAGCATAAAATCACGGGTCAAATCTGGTTCCCCTATTTTGTAGGCATGTTCACTAGAACCCCCACCACAAAATTTTGAACTTTATTTTAAACATACCTGCAAAATTGGGGAACTAAATATCCGGTGAGTATATACTTACTTTTAACAAAATTGTAAAAAATCAAAATATATTGAGGTGTCTCGAAAAGGCTATAAAACTATGTAGAACATTTCTACGTACTTTTATTGTGGGACACTTTTTTTTAATGTCTTAAATTTTTTTTGCAACAAAATCATTAAAAAATTCAATCTCTAATCATTTTTCTTAACTCTATGTCTATTACGAAAAAAGTTTCACTTTTTTATTTCATTCTTAATTAATGTTAGTAAAAAAAATAAAGCAAAACAACTCTGATGTCATAAAAAAAGAAGTAAGATTTCCTAACACATTAGTGTGTGTTATTTTTTACAAGAATCATTTTCATGAAGAATGTTTGAACCACACATTTTCAACACACTTTATTTAATTGATTAAAATTCATTTGATCCCACCAAATAACGTGGATCTCATGTATATTTGAACAAATAAAAAAAGTGTATTGAAAAATACATGTTGAAATGTTTGTTGTCCGTCTTTCTCTTATTATTTTCATACTTTGTGCATATTACGGACACTATTTCAAGTTTCAACAATTAGCTTAAAAATGTGTTCTAATGTGTATTGGTTGGGGTAAATTACCCACAATTATTCCATAGATATCCTGATTGTGAAGCATTATTATTTGCTAACCAACAACGCAAGCTAAGACTTCTAGAGTTTAGTCAGCAAAGCAAAAGTAAAAGGCAATGCAAACTATATTTTTGGCGGCGTAGGGGTAAATCCAGGAAGGTTCATGTCACTGCTGTCACGCATTCTCCTTTAAACCCTCCCATTTTTTTACAACTACAAATACCCTCCAAATCTATCCACATCTTTGTGTCATTCTCACTCAAACACAAGAAAAACAAAATTCACAACACAACAATTTTTCTTCCTCAATAATAACCCACTCAACCTCTCATATCAATCATAATACTCTATTCTTTCATTGCCTTTTCATAACACCATTTCACCCTCCAAAACCTCTCCTTGGCTAGCTGATACATCAAGCAATACTCATCATCATCAAAGAATGTGTGGTGGTGCTATCATCGCTGACTTCATTCCTCGCCGTGACGGCCGCCGTCTCACCGCCTCGGAGCTCTGGCCTAACTCATTTGGCCAACAGATTGACTCCTCAAACTTCGGTTTTTCTCATACTGCTGCTGATCAACAACCACCCAGCACTCTCAAAAGATCACAGCCTCCCAAAGGTGAGTTACTATTTTCTTTTTCTAGTCCTAATACCCTTTTCATTTTTCTTAACTCATATCTAGTTCAAGCACCGACTAGTAAGTTGTTTTGTATTTGTTAGAGATTTTTCTTATTTGGGTTTTTCATTTGAACAGTTAATGAACGAGTTGAGAAGCCACTGAAAAAACAGAGGAAGAATCTCTATAGAGGAATTCGACAGCGTCCATGGGGAAAATGGGCTGCAGAGATTCGTGATCCAAGAAAAGGAGTTCGTGTTTGGCTTGGTACATTCAACACTGCTGAAGAAGCTGCTAGAGCTTACGACAAAGAAGCTCGAAAAATCCGTGGCAAAAAAGCTAAGGTTAATTTTCCTAACGAAGATGATGAATATACCATTCATGCTACTCGTCGCTACAATAATAATCCTCCACCGATTCGACCACAGAAGCTTCCTCTATATCATCAACAACACTATCAGAAGAATCTGAACTTGGAATTTGGTTATGATCTGAACCAAACTGACACAATTCATGCTATCAATACTGGTTCTGGTGGTGATGAGAATTCTTTATTTGGGTCTGGTTCAGTTTCAGAGGTTGGTTTTTCTGTGATGGAGTTCAATGGTGGTTCCAATCAGAATGAATTCGGTTATTTTGGTGGTGTTGTGAATGAACATGAAAAAGAGAAAGAGAAAGTGGTAGAACAAGAAACACATGTTGTTGAACAAGCTGAAGCTGAATTAGCAAAAAATGAGGTACAAGAATTGTCTGATGAATTGTTGGCATACGAGGATTACATGAAGTTTTATCAGATTTACTATGATGGACAATCAGTGATGCCACCTAATAATGTTCAGGAACATGTGGTTGGAGATTTATGGAGCTTTGATTGATGGTAACAATAACTGTTTTTCATGCTTCGGTTTCTTCTGTGAAGCTTCTGTGAAGACAGAATTTTTCCCATTCTTATTATTCGGTTATCTCTATTTTGCATTTAGTATGGATGGAATTGTAAATTTGGCTACTTTGAATTTCGATTCTCTAGTTTATCTATTTTTGAGTTAATTAGTAGGGTTATGTCAAGTTTTGTTCAATTGTAATTTTTTGGTGTTTAACCAAATGAAATTAACAATGTTTCAATTCCAATACAAATTTTGTTGATTATGTTTTCGTTTCAACATCGGATTATGGCTGCGTTTAACATCGGATTTTAACTCATCAACTGAGAATACTTTTTTAATTTTAATTTTTTTTTTTTTTTTTATCAATTACTTTTAAACTAAATTAAAGTGTAATCAAACTGCGTTCTATCTTCCTTTTTTTTGAAGACAGAGACTGTGTTGGTGTTTTTTATTTTATGCGTGTTGGTATTTCAATTTTCAACCATTTAGCATAAGGAACTAGCCTCTCACATTTAGCAACTGATACTCCTCAAATAGGAGTTTAGCATAAGAGATTAGTCTCACATATTAGGTACCTGCAGACAATATTTACGTAGGATTGCCTTCAAACTTCAAAATATGAACTATAAAACCAAATTATGCTTAGCAAGAACCCCTTGTTGCATATCTTGAAAAATGAATGAAATTTGTGTTTTTTATTATTTATCAAGTCAAATTCTTTTTTCTTTTTTTCATAAATCGTTTTGCATAGTGTTCTTGTCAAATAAGTTTTTCTTAAGTTTGTCTAAAACAAATTCTTAGGTGTGATGAAACAGGGTAAGGGCATAATTTTTTTCTTATTAAATTGTCTAATAATTAAAAATTCACTTGTTAAGTGAAAAATTTTAGAGTTCAAAGCCAACCCCGATATAGTACAATGTTTCTGATAATTGAGTTATGAATTCTATTATTTTTTCATATTACACTTGCGCGACATGATATCATATGACATTAGACAATTTAAGTGTAACACGTTACAATACCATTATTTTAAACATAAAAATATGTGAAATAAGGAGAAAGAAAATAATTAAATTGATTTATGTGTTAATGTTAATGACATTCTCGTGAAGCATTTTCTTCTATGTATTAGTTAAAAAGAAGGTTTTTCCCTGAAAATAATAATTATTATCATTGGCTATAAAGTGGTTAACGTAACTGCCATTGAATGGGGAAATGATAGATAGGGATGTGATGCAAAATGGGAATATGGTTAAAAAAGAAGTAATAATAATTGAAAAAGGCAAAGGAAGAATCCAATCCAGTGGCGCACGCAGCTGGTTTTGTGTTATAAAGTTGGCGGATTTGAAGTTTCTCTTTCTTAGGAAAACAACCGACGCCGTACTCAGTGGGCGCCTACGGGTTCAAAATACTTGTTCTAACTCACGGACCAGATGATAGTTAGGCACTGTCTCATCCTACCACCAACTCACGGACCACGTGACACATTCAACAAAATTAATTAATTAAATAAGTTCATGCAAAAACAAATTTGAGAAAATAACCTTTCAAAAACATAAATTTAGAATATTTAGGACACATATTAAGGGTTACATTAAGAGTAAATATTTATCAAACCAAATTAATCTTTAATCTTTTTTAAAATAATTGACACATTTTCAATGTCTAATTTCTATTTTTAGCACTATAACATATGTTTAAAGATAGATGTTAATATTTCTCTTTTTTATTAATTAAAGGGATATTAGTGACGCTTGTAATTGTCTCCTAATGAATTTGAATTTAAAGGGTCATTATTTTAAACAAAGAACTACATTTTTTATTTATTCAATTAATGATGTATATGATCTTTATTATAGACCACATACTTCATTTAATAAATGAATCTAAAATATTGATTTTTGTTTATACTCCCTCCGTCCCTAATTATAAGACCCTTTTGCTAAAATCACGGGAATTAAGAAAGCGGATATTTGTATTAAAGTTGTTTGTAATCACTATTGTTTTTACAATTTTATCCTTAAGAGAGAGAGTTAGTTTATGTTTTTCATATGTTACTTATTGCTGATTGAAGAAAAAGATGTATAATAAATAGGGGCGTGTATGTAAAGAAATAATTAATGTAGTTGGAAATAACAAAGGGATCTTATAAAAAGGGACAAAAAAAATTCTCAAAAGGGTCTTATAATTAGGGACGGAGGGAGTAATAGTGATCAGATGGTGTACATATTTTGAACAGATATAATGTAGTTAATGTCTTAAATTCGTGTCTAAATTTTACTAAATTGTTGTTCTTTATTTATATGTGTATTTAATTTGGTTTTCTATATTCTAATATAAATTAATAGTATTAATTAGAGATACATATATACGGAAAAAATAATAAATGCAAATAATAATTTATATACGGATTTATATTTAAAGACTGTACTTTTTTTTAAATGAGATTTATAATTAAGGACGGAGTGGATACGACTTACCATACTTGGCCATTCTTCCTAAACCAACAAAAATAATAAAATCTTTCTAGAGTTTAGAATAAGTAAAATAAGTAGTGTGATCCTTTAATTATTTTTTTTTTAGGAAATGTGATTCTTTAAATTATTGTTTTGTAATAAATTATTCCTTTAATTTTATTATGCAACAAATTAACTTTTTCGTATAATCACTTTTTAAGTGACTTAGATGGAAAGAGGGTCAAGGTGACAATATTTTATGAATAAACATCAATTTGCAGAAGGAAAAAAACTATCTTGTTACAAAAACACTTGTTTTTTTAATACCGTTTTTAAAATAGTGTCTAAAATGAGAAAATTACACTTTTAGTCATTTAATTTAATTTCAGATAACAATTTAATCCTTTATATTTTAGGTCCATTTTCATATAAATTTTTAAGCCTCAAATCTAATATTCTTATGCAAACATAGATGAAAACCATAGATTAGAATATTGAAAAGCCATAAAAAAATGAACCCAGTAATTTGAAGTATGAAAATTCATATGTAAATGGTCCAAAAAGACAAAATTAAAATAAAAAAGATAAAAGATCAAATCGTTAATTAAAATTAAATTAAATTATTAAAAATTCAATTTTACCAATCTAGAATTGAAGGAAATTAATGTAGAGACTAACGAACTTAATAAGTCATAATTTTATAAAAACTCAACATATTTAATTATTAAAAAAACAACTTGTTATTTTTGTAATAACTTAGTCAATATTGACATGTCACGATTAATTGGTGTGTCACCAACAGTAAAACTCAAGAATAATATATATATTTTTGTTGAGAAATCTCAAGAAAAATATGTAATTTGTTAATTAGGCAAGTTGATGGGTTGACCCAAAAAAATTAATATATAAATTAGAAAGAAAAAAACTAATAATATTAAGGGTTAAATAATGTTTATACTCGGTTATTTGAACGATTTTTTGTTTATCCTCTTGTAAAATCTTATTTTTAGATTCTCCCTTATCATATAAAAATTCTTTAATTTTAGCCCCTCGTGGCATCTAACTAGGCAAAAACGCAAAACTAACACGTTTGACTATGTAATTGATTTTAGTTTTTAAAATTTATTTTTGGTTAAGTTTTTTTTAATAATTAAATAAAATGTCATTATTTTTAAAAGAAATTTAAAGATTAAAAATAATCTTCATCTTCATAACTTAAAAGTATCTTCATCATCAAATTCAACCAACCCCAAAACAAATCATCATCTACACTCTCATCATCCACTCTCTCTATAAAAAAAAATAAAAAAAATCAACAAACAAGGCTTCAACCAACATCATGTATTCATATTAGAGTAAATAGTCGATTATCCTCCTGAAATTGTAAGTTTCATCAATTACCCCTCAGAAATTAACAAAACTTCAATTACCCCCCTGAAATTGCACAACGTTGACCAATTTACCCCCTCCGTCAAATTTTTATGTTAGTTAACATGACGTTTTGCAAATACCCCCCTGAAGTTTTGTACTTATGTGCAAAATGCCTCATGAACTTGAAAATTTATATATTTTTTTTCTTATCCTTAAAAGTGACTGCATTATCACTGAATTGTGGAGCATATTAGCTAAGTTTTGACGGTATACAACCATATATGTTCCTTTAAACGATCAAACATTAACCATGTATTAGAGTCCAACGATATGAAAGTCAGCATAGTAAAGTACAACCACACTTGTCAGATGGAAAACTAATACATGTCATACATAATGAAGCACATAAATAATACATGATTGACATAATTAAGAATTACCAAGATGTCATAGTATATGGCTTTGCTATTACTAATTTTAACCACACCAAAAATTTCCACTTCCTTTATAATGAAATTTCAACACACTTCTCTCACTTTCAAGAAAAAATATATAAACTTCTTACTTCTCTCACTTGATTCTGATTTCAACAAGTTATACCTCAAAAAACATAAAAAGAAAGACCGTTTGGAGAAATAAATTCTTCAACTAATTCCAAATGGAGACTTCATGCTAGTACCTTAGGGAGAAGACATTGTGAAGAACGTCAAAACAGAAACTAGCATGCCTGATTTGGTGAAGGTACAACTAGTCACATGTTTGCATGGACTACAATAAACTTCACTAGAATCGACCTTTCTGCAAAAGTTGTAGGAAGAAATTTCTCAAGAAAGTGGAGGCTTTAGAAAAAAAACTGTAAAATCCCTTGGTTTTAATTTTTAATAGGACAAGGAATCAAAGAAAATTCGGACAAGCGCAAAGCATTCATGGAAAGCCCAACACCATACTCTAATAAATCAATTTAAACCCTTAATTAATGTGATGTTGACAACGCTCTAGCGATTTGTCTCATATTAGCTCAACACGCTTTGCCCTTATTTAAGTTACTAATTAAGAAAATAGGTTAAATTAGAATGGAAAGATGAATGTGAAGTTGCACTCACTCATCTCAAGAAAGCATTGTTCCAACCACCAACATTTTCTCAACCAGAGGAAGGGGAGATTTCATATTTGTATTTGTCTGTAGCTTTTGAATTCGTAAGTGTTGCTCTCATAAGAGAAACAAAAGAGGACAAAAAAACTAGTGTGTACTTCATGAGAAAAGCATTACAAAAGCTTGAAATACATTACCAGATTATTGAAAAGGTCGCCTCGTATTGGAGGCTAGGAGACTTCGAAGTAACTTCCTAGCACATACAATCATAGTGTGAATAGACCAACTGATAAGGAAAATCCTTTTTCGATGAGATGTGATAAGCCAAATGATGAAATAGTTCTTGAAGTTATTTGAGCTTTACATCAAGTTTGAAGCTAAGAAGGCACTAACAATGCATATGCTTATAGATTTCGTAGCACAAATGAACACTTCTCCCGAAGAGAAGACATACAAATTGATCATCTTAATCGATGGATCATACAACTCCAAAGGAAATGGCGTAGGGATAATTATAGAAAATGAGTAAAGACTCATCGTTGAAGTATTCTTAGGGTTGTTCTTTACCACGACCAATAATCAAGCTGATTAACACGAAGCTTTCATGGACAATCTAAATGAAGACAAGAAAGCAAAGGAAATAAAAATATGCATAAATTCCCAAGTCTAAAGAGAGTTTCAGGTAAGAGATAAACACCTATTAGAATACCTTGATGTAGTTAATGAAAAAATGAAAAAATTTGACTACCTCTAAGTGCAACATGTTCCCCACGAACACAATACACGAGCAAACATCCTTTCAAAGTTGCAAGTACCAAGACGAAAAGAGGAATCATATTTGTGAAAGCAAAGTTAATTAAAAATTCAAATGAGAAAAAAAAAATATTCACATTAAAAATGTCCTCTTTTACAACAATTTGAAACTGGAAACATAAAAAAACATAAGACAGAAAAAATATAAGCCCTCGAAAAAGAATAAAACTCATATTGAACACATAAATGAGAAAGAATGAGAGAAGTAAAAAATGTCAATAAAAATGGTAAGAACTAAGAAAATAAATAAATAAAAAACAAAAGGAAGTAGAAAAGAGAAGATATAAGTAAACCTTTATAATATCAGAGTTAGATGGTCAAACATGCCAATTGCCAACTATGTGGAAAAGACATATGGTAGGGGGTTAATGGTAAGGTGGCTCGCAATGAGTTTGTTTTTTGAGTTATTAATGTGTAGGAAGTCTTATGAGTGAGTGTTGTTATTGTTGAAAAAATGTTTAACATGATTCTTGTGTTGTCCTGTTCATCTCTACAAAGGTGTTTGATTTGATCATGCTTTTCCTTTTTGATTGGTTTCTATATTTGTTCACTATTTGAGTAGCTTGTATGTTATGTTGTGTGGTAATTGTGAATCTATATGATTTTTTTTTTTTGCTTAGGATATGGTAGGATTGATTTTATTCTCAGGGAATATAACAATATAAGAGGATGTCCTTCCTTTAATTCCTCTGTTCAGAAAGTAGCAACACTTAAATCAATAGGATTTTGTTGGCTGCTTCATCTTTAGTAAAGGAAAATTCTGCTCCATCTTATATCTCATTATTTCAGTGATTGTTGGATTTGGTACAATTATTTATACCTCAAATTTACTTTTATTTTGTTTTTGTTCTCACATTCCTTCTAAATACTTGTAGCTAGAAGACTTTTGTTGTTTCCAAGGAAGCTATGAAAAATGGTGTTGCAAGCCAAGCAGATTTTTGTTGCATTAGCTTTGCTTAGATCCCTCATGGCTAATGTTTTTTTTTATTTTATTTTAATTTTTGGTGGAAAAAGTGATTGTTACTAGGTTTAGTTAGGATATCTTATTTCATTGATCTAAATTTTGATCAAAATGTAGTATTTTGATTTGCTTGGATCATGTAAAAACACTTATGTAATCTCTAGATTCAATGTGGTGGATTGAGTAAAAAAACTCCTATAGATAATCCACTTTTTTCTAATCTATTTCAATTAGTAACATTTTTTTGATAGATTCACAATTTTTTAGTCTGGACAATTTTGCGACACTTTTTTACAACTTCTCAAAAATTAGGGTTAAATATGTTTTTGGTCCCTATAAATATACCAACTTTTCGTTTAGTCCTTCTAAAATTTTCCTTCAACTTTTAGTCCCTATAAAATTTTCAATCACTACTTTTGGTCCCTAATTTTAAGTTAATTTTTGTATTTTTTTAATGAAAATGTGTAGAATATTATAAAATAAATTGCCAAAAAAATAATTTTTTTAATAAAACACAAATTAAATATGAATTTTTAACTGTCAAAAATATAAAAATCCATATTAAATTCATGTTTTGTCAAAAAAAATCTAATTTTTTTTGGGTGAGATTCTTATAATATTTTGAATTTTTATGCAAAATTTTATTCAAAAATATGAATTATATATATGAGTTTACTTTAAAGGATGAACCAAAAGTGAAGATGAAATTTTTTTGAGGGACTAAAAGTTGAAGAAATTTTTTAAAGGGACTAAAACGAAAAGTTGACATATTTATAAGGATAAAAAACATATTTAACCCCAAAAATTATAAATGTAACATTTTTTTTAGTGTTACCGGTGATACAAAAAGTGTTACAATAATGTAACATTTTGCGACACTTTTTAAATGTTACTGATAATACTATAAAAATGTAACTGAAGCTCTTTAGTAGCATGTGCTTTGCCTAACAATTGTATAAATGTGACTAATTTTAATTAGTAACATTTTTCTTGATTTAGTAACATTTTTCATGGGTTACTAGATGTCAATTATGTTGCAGTGCATGTTCCATATTCTGAGCTAACAATGGATGGACGGAGTAAGTTTTAAGGGACCAACAGATAACGATTTTTAAGCTGAGAGATTCAAATTAAAATACCTCAATAGACATAATTCAAATCATAACACAAGGGTTGTCATATATATCTACTTATCCGTAACAATTGGAAAAATTATCTACTCATAATGTTTGACTAAACATAAAAAGAGAGTTATAAGAATTACTCCTAAAATCTCTTCAAAGGAAGTCAATTCGGAGAACGGCGAGTGCATGGTATATATTAGTGTCTCAAATGCGAGTTAAATGTGCATTTATATCATTTATTTGTTTTAAGACTATAGTAATGGACACCTCCATTTCTTTTGAGAAATGGAGAGGATCGTAACTCATCAAATGCACTATAGTGCCCGGCCTTGGCGCGTTGCAACATTCTTTCCTTCGTACGCCAATTTTGAACACAAATGTTGTGCTATAAATTCACATGAGTGCATGCTGCGTTGCACTTTGATCTTTCTACTATGCGAGTTCCTTTTATTCATAGATTTTTTTAGGCTTCAAAAGTCATCTAGTTCTTGTATTGTATCAATCCTCTTTAACTTCTATAGTGTAAGGCTAAGTCTTAAAATCAAAATGAAAATCTGAAAATCGAGAATAGAACAATGAAAACTACTTAAAATTCACTCTAAAAATATTGACTGATGAAGAATTATCAATATGTGATAAGGTGAGTATGGGAAAGATAATAGAACAATGTAAGAGAATTGAGAAACCTCTAACTTTACATACAGATGGGGATTGTTGCCTTGACTTTTATCCTAAATTGTCAAATTTTTATGTAGTGTGTTGAAGAAACTTATGACATAAGGATAACCATGAATGAAGATTGGGAAGAAAGTAAAAAACTTTTTTTAAAGTTTTTTGTTTGGGATCATGCAAATAAAATGCTGCTTAATATGACGTGCCAATATATGCTTTGGTGATTGACACCCATCAAAACTAGTCTTACAACAATATTGAAGGTGTATTGTATAATCTTAAGATGAGAGAAGAGTGAGAGAGAGGTGCCTTTGTAACTTTACATTTGTGCATTAATTGTTTCCTTGACTTTATTCCTGAATTAGTAAGTTTTATGTCGTACGTGTATTGAAGAAGCTTGTGAGGAACCTTTGTAACTTCCCTTGACTTTTTAAAAATGTTTTTGATTGTTGAAGTTGTTTTGTTTTGGGAGAGATATATGTTTAATTGATTGACACCTATTGAAACCCTTCTTAAAATAGTAATGAAGGTGTACAATATTAAGATGAGAAAAGATTGTGAGAGAAACCTTTGTAACTTTATAGTTAAGCATTGTTGGCTTATCTTTCTTTTCTTTCTTTCTCAATTGACAAATTTCCATGTAGTGTGTTGAAGAAGCTTGCGAGGTAGCATAAACTTGCATGAAGGAAAAGATTGTTGAGTGTAGGCAATTGCAACAGATAGATAGATAGATAGATCTAGAGGAAAAAAGTACAACACTTATGCTTGAAGAAAATCGTACATAAGCCACAACATGCAACCATTTAACATCGTCCATCATCCAAATACATTATGTATTTACGTTATACAAACATTATGCTCTATAAATAGTCATGGTATTCTTGGACTTTGTACCTCAACACTACTTATAAGCACTTGTTCACTACCCATTTCCTAAAACAAACAAAGAAACTATTTTATGATGGCTTATCTTAGATCCATCTTCACCACCTTTATTCTTCTTCTTTTTTCATTACTAGTTATTGCCAATGCAGCTGATTATGGTCCAACACCAAACGTTGAGAAGCCTAAATTTGAAGTAGATAACAAACCATATTCTACAAAACCAAACTATGATGTTTCCAAACCTAAAATAGGTTATGAGTATAATCCAACTCTAGAGATTGAGAAACCCAAAGCCGATATAGATTATAAAGTAAATTTCACGGAACCAAACTATAAAGTTCGCAAACCTAAAATAAATGATAAATATGGTATGGTTCCAAAAATAGAGAATTTTGAACTTGAAACAGATTCCAATCAACATCTCGAAAAATCGAACGATGAAAATCCCAAACCTGAAACAAATTATGGGTATGGTCCATTACCAAAGATCGAGAAACCTATATCAGAAGCGGTCTACAAACTAAACCACACAAAATCAAACAATGAAGTTCCCAAACCCAAAACTCATTTTGCTTATACTCCAACCCCAAAGAACGGGAAACCCAAATCCGATGCAGTTTACACATCAAACACCACAAACTCATATTATGAAGTTCCAAAACCCAAATTTTTTTATGGATATGTTCCAACCCCAGAAAAAATTGAGAAACCTAAGTCCGAAGTAGTTTACACACCAAATACCACAAACCCAGACTATGATGTTCCCAAACCTAAAACATATTATGGATGTGGTCCAACCCTAAAGATTGAGAAACCCAAGTCCGAAGCAGTTTACAAATCAAATCACACAAAATCAGAATATAAATTACCAAAACCTAAACAAAATTATGGCTATATTCCAGCGATTGAGAAATCCAAACTTGAACCAGATTATAATTTAAACCCCACAAAACCATATTATGAAGTTCTCAAAACAAAAGAAAGCTACAAAGTGCAACTTCCCACATCCATCGGTGTCCAAGGAATAGTTTTCTGTAAATCAGGCTCAAATTATTACCCAATTCAAGGTAAATTTTCATTGATCTAATAAAAAAAAGTGAAATGCAAAACAAAAACCTATCTCGCTAATTTTTTTTTGCTACATTTTCTATGTCTTGCATGTATGAAATTAAAACCAATTAATTTATATTAGTTTGAACTTTAAATTGATGATATATTATTAGTTATATATTTAGCATGTGTGAGGGGTGCAGGGGCTGTGGCACGAGTTACATGTAGATGTGTGAATGAGCTTGGAAATGAGACAAACCCTATATCAGTATTCAGTCATGCAACAAATGGTAAAGGTTATTATTTTGCTACATTGTCACATGCAAAGCTTGGATCAAAATTGAAGATTAATGAGTGCAAAGCATACCTAGAGAGTTCTCCATTAAATATTTGTAAAGTTCCCACCAATGTGAACCATGGGATTAGTGGTGCTCCTCTTTCTTCTTATCGTCTTCTTGAAAATAATTTTAGATTGTACTCTTTGCCACCTTTCTTCTACACCTCTCAAGCTAAACCAATCCTTAATGTGCATGACCATTGGTTTGTCAAATAGAGTGGAATAAAATTCTATGTATGGCTACAAATATAAAGAAGAATGGATTCTTGACTATATTTTTTATTTGTTAATTTGTGGACTTAATTCGTATGTAATTGATAATTTGATATATAAATAAAATCAAGGTTTGTCATGAGTCAAAAACTTTATTTATTTCTTCATATTTCTGTATATACACTTGCCTATTTTTGTTTTTTTTTTTTGGGTGAGCTGAGAACATTCACTTTTAATTAATTGTTGATTTAACCCTGATTTAAACATAAAATTATTCAAACAACAACGTTGAGGACTTTGATCTTAGAATTATTAAATTCAAAACTCTACACTTTATTGGTACATCTCAATATTTATGACATGTATTATTATAGTAATATTTATCGATATCAGTCACATATATCGATAAATATTATGGTAATACATGTCATTAATATAATGTAACTGACTTGTGAATAATACAAGTGTAGGATCTAGTTTTATAAAGAATGCATAGTAATGGCAGTTTTTTTATTTAAAAAAGAATCATATGAGAAACTTCCAAATGCTTCAACATCTCAACTTGCTACTAGTACAAAAACTGATTTTTAACATGTTTTTAAGGTCATAAGTCTATTTCTTAACCGGTGTAAGATCTTCCGTTTTAATATATGAAATTTTTTAGGACGATTTTTCAACTGGATTAAAATAATATGGTTCAATCCGGTTGAGAATTGAGATAAACATTCATCTTAACATTTTTATCATCAACGCAATATTGTGTTACATTTTAAGTTGGTTGTGAGAAACAAATATAAACTTCGTGTTACATTATTTTATGTCGCCTTTTGCCAAAAACCAGAGAGAATTGAGATATAATACCAAGGCTAAAGTATACTTTTTATTCTCTCTATAATTTACAAAATGTTTGTTATGATCTTTTATCGTCTTTTTTATTCATTTTAGTCCTTTATCTTTCTTTTACCGAATTGACTGGCATCAATTAATATCATTGGTTTAATTAAGACAATAGGTTTGAGATTTAGGGAGGTTTCTTTGGCACGACTCCCTTGGACTGACCATGAATTGCAAAGTAGTGAATTTTTATTGAATGTTATTGTAAAACTAATTCACATTGATAGTGCATACCTTTTTAACTCGTATAATTTCTGTCTTTAAAAAAAAGTTTAATGATAACCGAGTACTCTAAATATTATGAAGGTTATCTCACACGAAATGCAAGAAAGCAATACATCTCAATTTTGAAAAAGGGATGTGTGATTAGTTTTTTTTTTTGTTTTGTTTTGTTTTGTTTAGTAGCTTAGTGGTTGGAGCACATAATTAAATGCAGAGAAGTGGGGTGTCCGAGGTTCGAACCCCGGTCCACTACATAAATTATGCAATGTCTCTACCAACTAAACTCACAGAGATTGATTAGTTTTGTTTTTGACGAAAATCATAGTGCGATATACATTTAAAGTATTCGCCTTGTATCTTCTTATATTGTCGCGTTCTAAGTTATCTTAAAAAAAATTGGAGAAGAGAAAATTATTATTAATAGCAGTGCTAACCATTTTACAATAGTCCCAAATAAGATTTAAAATATATCTCTTGAGATTATATAGTCAAGTTTTGATAATAAATTGACACTTCTTATGAGTCTTCTCAATTTGAATCTTGAAACTTTAACTTCTTTAATCTCTTTTCCCAATCCGAGGGAGATATCAATCTCAAGAAGGTTAATGATTTGTATTCCAATTTCATCAAATATAATTTTAATTATGATTTTTTACCATGTAAAAATTTGCAATCGCATTTTTTTCACAAAAGAATAAAATGTGTATCGGGCTTAAAATGAGTTAAATTTAAATTAGGTGTTGTGAGATGAATAACTCGGAATTAATTATTCTTAATTTATGGTGTCAAATTACAAAAGTGAATTCAAGTTGCTTATATTTCTATTACGCTAAATAGTCATAGTAATTTGGAGTTTTATTTAAGGAATTGTTTTGCTCAATAATCAAACTCAAATTCTTCTAAACGATTGTTTTTTTTGATAGAGTCATTAACCGCTTGTTTACTATACGTTGAATGGTTGAAAATATATGTTAGCTAGCTGGCCATGTAGTAGAGATATGATCCAATATTCATAGAAAAAAGAAGATTTAATCCAATAATTATTTAGGACATGCAATTCAGGGTTTTATCGTGCATCCATGTCATATCCTACATCTTATAATTATTATTATTATTATTGTAGGGACGTGTGCATTGATGAAAAATTCAAAGTTAGTAATTTAATAAGTGACCAAATATGCTCTAAGTGTGTGTTTTTAGATAGCAATACATGTTCTCCACTCACTAGGTAGGTGAATGATCTCTAGTCATGTATTTTCTTGCAAGGAAACAACACTCTACAAATGAAAGACTCCCCTCCTTATATTTACCTAGAGCTTTATTATTCATAAGCCACGACGTGCAACCAATTATCTTGGTCCATCCAATTATTCATATACTCCATAATGCAGTATGTATTTATGTTACACAAACACTATGCTCTATAAATAGCCTTGATATTCAGGGTATTCTACCTTACCACTGCTTTGAAGCATTTACCACCCTTTTTCTGAAACATTACAAAGAAACTAACTTATGATGGCTTCTCATAGATCCATTTTCGCTATCTCTATCCTTCTTTTTGCGTTGCTAGCCATAGCCTCCGCAACTGATTATGTGTATGGTCCAGCACCAAACACTGAGAAGTCTGAACCCGAAATCGAAGTAGATAAGAAGTCATACTCTACAAAATCAGACTATGAAGTTTCCAAATCCAAAACAAATTATGAGTATAGTCCAACTCCAAAGGTTGAGAAATCCAAACTCGATATAGATTACGAAGTACATTTAATAAAACCAAACTATAAAGTTCCCAAACCCAAAGTAAATTATAGATATGATCCCGTTCCAGAGATAGAGAGACCTGAACCAGAAACATATTACAAACACCTCACCAAACCAAACTACGAAGTTCCCAAACCTGAAATAGATTATGGGTATAGTCCAACTCCAAAGGTTGAGAAGCCTAAGTCCGAAGAAGTTTACACATCAAACCCCACAAAACCGGACTATGAAGTTCCCAAAACCAAAATAGATTATGGCTATGCACCGGCTCCCAAGATTGAGAAACCCAAGTCCGAAGCTGTTTACACACCAAACCCCACAAAACCGGACTATGGAGTTCCCAAACCTAAAACAACCTATGAATATGCCCCTGCCCCCAAGATTGAGAAACCAAAGTCCGAAGCAATTTACACACCAAACCCAACAAAACCAAACTATGAAGTTCCCAAACCCAAAACAAATTATGAGTATGCCCCAGCTCCCAAGATTGAGAAACCAAAGTCTGAAGTAGTTCACACACCAAACCCCACAAAACCTGACTATGAAGTTCCCAAATCCAAAATTGATTATGGGTATGCCTCGACCCCCAAAATCGAGAAATCCAAGTCTGAAGCAGTCTACACACCAAACCCCACAAAATCAGACTATGAAGTTCCCAAAACCAAAACAGATTATGAGTATGCCCCAGCCCCCAAGATTGAGAAACCAAAGTCTGAAGTAGTTTACACACGAAACCCCACAAAACCTGACTATGAAGTTCCCAAATCCAAAACTGATTATGGGTATGCCCCGACCCCCAAAATCGAGAAATCCAAGTCTGAAGCAGTCTACACACCAAACCCCACAAAATCAGACTATGAAGTTCCCAAAACCAAAATAGATTATGAGTATGCCCCAGCCCCCAAGATCGAGAAACCAAAGTCTGAAGCAGTTTACACACCAAAATCCACAAAACCAGACTATGAAGTTCCCAAAACAAATTATAACTATGCCCCAGCACCAAAAATTGAGAAACCCAGACTTGATACAAATTATAAACTACTCCCCACAAAACCAGATTATGAAGTTCCAAAACCAAAAGAAAACTACGAAGTGCAACTGCCCACAATCATTAGTGTTCAAGGAGTGGTTTTGTGTAAATCTGGCTCTAATTATTATCCAATTCAAGGTAAATTTTCGCTTATATGATAAAAAGGAAAAGAAAATTAAAAACATAACTCACCTAGCTATAATACTTTTTTACAACATTTCTTATGTTTTTCATGTTTGACATTGAAACCAATTAGTTTATGTTAGTCAGGACTTTAAAATTTGATGATATATCATTGATTATATATTTATCATGTGTGAGAAATGCAGGGGCTGTAGCACGAGTTACATGTGAATGTGTGAATGAGCTTGGATATGAGACAGGTCCTATAACAGTATTGAGTCATGTAACAGATAGTAAAGGTTATTACTATGTTACATTGTCACTTGCAGAGTTGGGATCAAAGTTGAAGATTAACGAATGCAAAGCATACCTAGAGAGTTCTCCATTAGAGACATGTAAAGTTCCCACCGATGTGAACCATGGCATCAGTGGTGCTCCTCTTTCTTCTTACCGTCTTCTTGAAAACAATTCCAGATTGTACTCTGTTGCACCTTTCTTCTGCACCTCACAAGCTAAACCAGTTCCTAATGGTTATTAAACATGTGCATTGGTTTTCCAAAGAAAGTGAGATAAACTGGCTGCAAAGTTCTACAATGATGATTTCATGTCTGTATTTTTTTATTTGTTAGTTTGTGGTTTTTCTATTCTTCTAATGTTTTGTTAATCGTTCAATTTTCACAATTCGTTATATATGAAAATAATGGTTCACCATGAGCCAAACTTTATCTCTTCATATTTGCGCATATACACTTTCCTCTGGATTTCGAATGTTTTGTGGGTGGGTTGAGAACAATTGTTTCTAATTAATCAGTGCCCTAACTTTGCTTTATAACAAAAATTAGTGAAATTAGAACTTTGTTTTGAGGTGATAGTGAAATGAAACAGAACTTGTTGATGTGTCAAGTCACTTAATTGTGCCTCTAAAAAAACACTTAATTGTGAGTAAGAGTATTATTGGTTCTTTGGAGACCATAATTGATTTTGTGCCAACATCTTATTGATGGCAAGAGGATCAATCCTTTGTTCCAAACATGTAATTAAAAACAAAAGAATTCATCTTGATTATGGATTTTTCCTTCATTTTCTAGTTCTATCCTATGTAATTTCCCCAACATCTTATTGTTTCCCTCCGCCTTCCAGAATAACCTTTGTTCAGAAACCGACATCACCGTGAAGCATCTGAAGTACCTCCGGATAATTTCTTCCCGCAGCAACTTAGGAAGATAATAAAATAGCTAAGAATTATGCCAGATTGAACATATAGAAACAAATTAAAAAGTGATAATGGAAATCGAGTCATGATCCTAAAGCAGTTGCAAAACAACAACAATCAACAACTTGTATGCCAGTCTTCGACGTAAAGGTCGGTGAAACACGTGCAAGTAGGAAAAAAAAAACTGTGGCTTCTAAGGTGAGGACTCTATTAAGTCCCTCATTGGTGTACCACTTAATTTGACCGATGGATTAATAGCCTACAGGATCTCTTTAGTCCTTACCACACATGATTCATGCTCTTTCTCTCTCCCCTGACAAACCTCTCTTGCTGCTGCACTTTTTTTCTCCCACAAGTGTAAGCTCAAGTCAACCAGACAAATGCACTCGTTTTTTTATTTTTTTTTAACGAAAAATGTTAGTGTGTTGGTTGTTATGTTAGTTTTCTTCTTAACAGAATATGAACCTTTGACCTTTAACTCCTCAACTCTTATAATCCTTTAACTCAAACCTATCCAAAAGTTTGAGGCAAGTGAAATTCATGTATGTTTCAAATAAAATAATACTAGTTTTTCCTTTTCTCATCTATTTATAGATCTGTAGATAAAACAAATTTGTCCAAGTCTACAGAGGTGTGTATATGTGTTTTATAGTGCATTTCTGTAAAAGAAAATTTTATTAACAGGAGCACAAGTTGTGCAAGTACATTACACCTCTTACACAACTAAGCTGAGTATAACATCACGGAATTCCAAACAATTTTCTGTTACTCTTCTCTGCACAAAGCTATTTGCTATTATAACACATACTTGCTAATATCTACCCTCATTGATACATTCAATCATACAGCATATCCACCCCATAAATTCAAACAAATACATATTAGACCTCTATCTAATTGAGACAGTTATGCACTGATGCAAAACTACATGTACTAAAAAAATCGAATTGCTGCAAACACCCGGCAGGATATCTCAACCAATGC
This sequence comes from Medicago truncatula, assembly GCF_003473485.1. Lineage (NCBI taxonomy): Eukaryota > Viridiplantae > Streptophyta > Magnoliopsida > Fabales > Fabaceae > Medicago > Medicago truncatula. Next base: position 43,183,901 of record NC_053042.1, read on the forward strand.
GGTGCAGCACATTTCTTTGACAGGACATCAAAATTCTTACTCCCCTGCCACATGCCAGTTCCAGAAACACAAAAATATTCTCCTAATTGATATGATAACATAATTCAAATAATGTACTGTCCCCCCAAATCAAGGATTATTTCACACTTCAGTTTTGTTTAAAAAATACTAAAGACAAACGAAATAAACAATGCCCTTCAAGGAGAATCAAGTTCAAGTTCATATAATTAAGGCCAGCAAGAGGCATCGACAAACCTTTTTGGTTATAATAATAATATTAATATAAAAACAAAAACAAATTCATTGAGTCCATGAGAATTGTCGAATCACTAATGATAGCCAATAGATAGTCATTTAAAAACACAATCAACCAAAAATGCAGTCATTGGAACGAATACTTACACAGTGTATGAACAAGTAAACTTGAAAGTAAGACCGTCTTCCATGATTTACTTGTTTGAATTTATGTAACTAGTTACACAATCTATTGATGTGAAAACAACATATATGAATTTACTTATTTACATAAATTCAAACAAGTAAATAATGGAAGACGGTCTTACTTTCAAGTTTCAAGAAATCGAAATTAAGCTTTCAACAAAACCCTTGGCAAAGCTCCACCATACACGACCTTTATTTCCATCATCAATACTAGTTTTATGCACGGTAACTCCTGTTCGCTCCACTCTATGATCCCTCCAATTATAGATAATTGATTCCCTTTCTTCAAAACTACGCGACAATGTATCACCATCATTCGAAAGAAACAATGGCTCAAGAATTTTCTGCAGCGTACCGAACCCAGAGTCATAGTTCAATTGAAGATCATGATAACTGATTTTAAGAAATTGAGTCCAAGACTCTTCAACCCCAAATTCCTTCATCTGCCATATAATAAAATCAGTTTTTCTGTAACAATAAGAAAAACAAAGACAGTCACCCAACACACCAAAACTTGGCTCTGCAGACGGAACCTCATCAAAACCCCAAGGCAACCGATACTGGTTGTATGTTTCAGTCCCCAAATCAAGTGAAACAATAACAATCTGCTCGACCTTAATATTGTTCCACTCTAGATCACAATAATGAGTGATCGGGTCTTCATCTTGAATAGCCAACCAATTAAGAGTGCCATTAAGAAACACACCAGTATGATGAAATTGTTCAACATCACAATAAAGAGGAACAACCGGGAAACTTTCAATATTTCTCCAAACATTATCACCCAAACTGAAAACTCTCACATCGGTTGTCAATTCTTCGCCGACGCCAAGGTAACGTGACGCAACCACTTTAAAAGTTTCAGTGGAATTATCACAACCAAAATCGAAGACAAAAATGCCAGAATCACAAAAACAACCAATTTTTTGAGATGTTTTCCTAGTGGCTGGGTTCCATAAACGGAACCAGTACTCATAACATGAGGCTAAACCGGAACCATAAGCGTAACGATCACCAACTAAACAGACCAATCCATTACAGGAACCGACTAAACGAGAACAATCTTTCTGGCTCAATAGAAAGTGAGGATCAGCAACAAGGGTAAACGAAGGGTTATCGAGTATACGAGGTATAGGGTATGGAATGATACTGTAATCATTATCAGGGTATTCAGTTATGAGTGTGAAGTGTTGTGGATTTCGTGATTTTAATTTCTTGAAGTGAAATTTGACAAAATTGGGATCGGAAATGAGAGTTTTCCAAGGATTGCTTACACATTTGAATCGAAGTAGAGATTTTACAGGAAGTAACGAAAGGATCTCGGTGAGAAGATCGTCGGAGAAAAACAGCGGCGACGGAGTTGTAGTCATCGCTGATTGTTAACGATTTCCAATGCCAATGCACCTTCGCCGGAGTGATATATTGAACTGTTGAAAGTGTGAAATGAGTTTAAAACGTGTTCTTTTTCGGTAGATAGAAAAATGGCAAAGTCATCGTAAACTCACACACATAAACGCTCACACACATAAACGGAGGTATCGGGTTCGAACTCCGGTCATCCGATCTAACAACTTCGACATTTTATCAGTTGAGCTAGGACTTCTAAATTAAAAAAAAATAAAAATAAACGTGTTTTCTTATTCATTGTTGATGTATCAACCAATCAACAATGATCGAATATATTACGTTAATCTTGCTAACCAGCGCCGTTGCCATAACCACATTTGAATATATGAATTTTCATAAAAATTTATTATCTAAAATCTTTAAAAAGTGCTAATATTCGTTAGCATTTACTTATTAATTAAACTACAACAAACTAATAATATTTCACATGGTCATGTCACACATATTCATCATTTTATTATAATGAGTGAGAGACTAAGTATATAAAATATCAGAAGCTATTTTGAATTTCATTTTAATCGAAGACCAAACTGTGAAGGAATCAAATGTCTCATCCTTAAAAATGGATGAAGGCGAGAAAAGTTAAAGTAGCATACCAAACATTTATTTATACGATTACTAACTTATTCAATTGTAAGTAATATTTTAGACCAATTTAAAAATTTTAAAATATAAGGGATTAACTTGAAATCGAAAATATACATGAAGGACCAAATATGCAATTAATTCTTGATTTTATTGTCAATTTGCTTAAAGTGAAGAGATAGTTGTAAAAAAGTTGTCATAAAATGGTTGTATAAATATCATTTATCTTTGTCATTTTAGAGTAAATGATCAATTAAACCCTCAATTGAAACTTCAAAAAAACCCCAATTTTGCAAAACTTTTAAAAACCTCCATGAATTTGTCAAGCGTCTGTCAAATACTCCTTCCGTTTTACGGTTAAACTATATGATGTAGTTGTTAGCTGTACATGTGTCATCTCCATGTGGATAGAAGGTTATGTCACTTTACATGGGGTAATCGACTAATTTTTATTAATTACCCCTGCGACGTGGCATAACATTTGGTCAAATTGTACGGTTAACAACCACATCATAGGATCAAACGGCAAAAATAAATGGAAGGGGATATTTGACAGACGTTTGACAAAATCATGAAAGTTTGGAAGTTTTGCAAAATTCAGGGGATTTTTTATTACGAAAGTTGCAATTTCGAGGGAGGGGGTAATTGATCATTTATTCGTCATTTTATTGTGTCAGTTAAGCCATAAAATACATATCTAAATTTTTCACACACGTTTTTCCCAACCAATGCCCTACGAGAATCAAGGTGTTAGTAGTGTTTTCTACTAGTTTGAACAACCCAGGAGTGGAAAACAATTTCTCGAACACATTGTGTTGAGCTAGGTCCAGTGAAACCAATTTTTTTACTAAACAAAGTATGTTATTTCAAGAGAGTTTTTCCCACCCTTCTCATCTGGTTCAAATTACGAAATTTAAAATGTTGCAAGGTGTTAGTGGGTTTTTTAATGTGTTTTTACATTGTTCAAACTCTATGATCCGAAATGTTGTAGAGTACGCGAGAAGTCAGAATAGTGGGAGAATAATTTCTCTTATTTTAAAGAAGTCGCATAAAATATGGGTTCAGTGTAGCCTAACGATCCAACCAAACCGCACCACATTTATTTTGTTACGTTATTTGAGTATTTCTCATTGTATCCCCTATGCTTCTCGTACGTCATCTGTTTAAATTATATAATTCGAAACTTAAAAACACACTTCGAATTATATAATCAAAATCATGTCAATATAAAGACTTGGCCAACCTTTTTCTCCCATTTCTTCAGTTACATATTTTTCCCTAAAGTACTCCTAAGCCCCTCAAAATCTGAATCTTGCTACATAGTGTAATTTTTTAAGTCAAATTGCTCGAATCCATCCCTTTTGAGACATGTTCCATTACTACACAAAATGTTGGTTCACATTTGCTCAAACATTTGGTGGTTTATTTGTTTTTTTCTTCTCGGTACTGCTTCTTTTCGGATTTATAAACCAAAATGTATTGTTCAACATTTCAGCTTCTAAAATCCAAAATATGCTCAGGGAGGCTCAATTTTGATTTCTCTCGTAATTTTCTTCATCGTATTGATTTTTTCATGTTTTGTTCAACATTTCAGATATGGAGGCACACATTGATCGTGTTATAGAGGCACACTATTTTATTTAATGAATGATTGAAAATAATATATGTTAAGGTTAGCTGCCCATGTAGTAGAAGACATAATCCAATAATTGGTTAGGACATGCAATTCAAGTCGTTATCGTGCATCCATGTCATATCCTACTACTTCCTACAATTAATAATTATTGTGAGGGACGTACATGCACCGTTGAAGAAAATTCCCTAGATATTTATTAATTATTCATGCATATTCACGTTACATGTATATAAATAAGTCTCTCTTCCTTGATATACTTATAATTACCTTAAGATTAGAGAATGGCTTTTACAAATATCCGATTTCTGACTTTCATGCTTCTGATCACATCCATGTTGGTCCCATGTAGTTTTGCTAATGCCAATGGCACCAAAAAACAAGATGTCACCCAGAAACCGAATTTAAATGATATACTTTTTTCCAACAATATTGGTGTTCAAGGCCTTGTTTACTGTAAATCTGGCTCTAAACTCATCCCACTTGAAGGTATACTCTCTCAATATCATTAATCGTGTGTTTAAAGTATTTTTTCAGTCCTTTTTTTATTAAAGGGATAAGTTTTTTTTTTTCTTTTTTTCTAAAACCCGTAATAATGTTTTAGTAAGATTATAACTATTTTTTTTGTAAGTTTTAAAATTAAAACCATTTAAACTAATAGAGGGCCCACTTTTAACATTTTCATAATGTTTACTTAAGATATTTTAGAAAATCCTTTTATTAAAAAAACAATTAGCTTTAAAAAATGAAAAGGGTTCCACAAAAACTTTAACATGAAAAGCTAATTCTAGTTTTTTCAAAATCTATTTTTTCTAGAAATGTAATAACCATAAAAATCATTTCTTTTGAAAAAGTGATTTCGATGATAGTAAAAAACAGAAATTAGCTTCAATTTTTTTTTTAAATCTCTAAAAGAATCTATGTTATGTTTAAACTTTAAAACATTATTTTTTATTTTTTTAAAATTCAAGACAAACACACTAATAATCGACTTTGTTCATTATTTCTTTTTCAATTGATAATATGACTCGTACGTTTAGTCTTTCCTGAGATAATATATAGGGTCGGATATGAGTCTCTTGAAGATACCAACTAAGTTGCGATGTCTAAGTTTTCCTTGATGTTTAACCACACTCGTTCATTAAAATAAATTTAATTTATATATTGATAAAAATAATATTCTCTTTCACAAATTTATTGATCAAAAAAACATATTCGTGTATAGGGGCCGTTACAAGGATAGAATGCGAAGCTGCCGATGAATATGGCTTTGAAACAAAACCATTCTCTTTCTTAAATGATGCAACCAATGCAAAGGGCTATTTCCTTGCAACATTGTTTCAACAAGAACTGGTTGCAGAAAAACGGGTGCTGAAGGAGTGTAGGGTATTCCTTGAAGCTTCTCCTTTGAACAACTGCAACTATCCCACTGATTTTAACAAAGGAATTAGTGGTGCTGAACTTCATTCCTATCACTTCCTCCATGACAATAAGATGAATTTGTATACCGTGGGACCTTTTGTTTTCACCTCAACACCCAAATCAATCTCTAATGGGTATTAGATGATTCGAAACTCTTAGCCCCATGATGATTTTTTTCCTTTTCTAGTTCTAAATGTCTTTGATTTGATGATTGTTTTCCATTTTGTATCATCCAGATTCTAGTATATAGGAAAAAGTTATGTAACTTCTATCTACAAAGTGAGAACAAATGTTCATTATGAAGAATAAAAGTCTTGAAAACGCTCTTTTGATTTGATTTGATGATTGTTTTCCATTTTGCATCATCTAAATATATAGGAAAAAGTTCTGTAACTTCTATCTTATAAGTGAGAGAGAAAAAATATCATTATGAAGAATAAAAATGTTAAAACACTCTTTTTGAACATAGACTCTAACATTCATACTTTCTTATTTAATGAAACTATAGTGTAAATCTTAGGCTTAATAGCAATTTTGGCTCCCTAAGTATCAGGAAGTTGCGAGTTTGACCCATAACAAAATAAAATACAATCAAGCCCCCTAAGTACCGCCCCTTTTACAGTTTTGGCCCCCCGGACTAATTTTGACCAAGTCAATGCTGACGTGGACGCCACCTGTGTAACTTTTTTATTTTTATTTTTTAATTATTAAAAATATATTATTTTTTAGTTTAAAAAAATAAAAGTATATTAAAAAAAAAACCACACACGTGGCGTCTACGTCAGCATTGACTTGGTCAAAATTGGTCTGGGGCCAAAACTGCAAAAAGGGCAGTACTTAGGGGGCTGGATTGTATTTTATTTTATTAGGAGGCCAAATTCGCAACTTCCTGATACTTAGGGGACCAAAACTACTGTTAAGCCTAAATCTTTACAATTTAAGTGGAATATATAGATTATCGGATAAAACATTATAATTTTTCATATTAGCTTTACTTAATAAAAGAATGGGTTTTATAATGAACTTTGAAAATAAAATGTTTCCATTGAACTCATTTCTCTCAACAAAAAAAAAAACATTGAAATCATCCGTGACAAAACGATGAATTCATATAAGGGGGACATTTGAAATTTTATTGGATAAAATCAATGTAAATCTCATTATTTTACGTGGGTTTGTTATTCATGGAATTTCTTCGTATTTGAGTATGAATAACAAACCCAAAAAAGAGTAGGAAAACAAATTAAAAAAGAAAAAAAATTATGGATAACCAATTAGAATAATTATCAATAAAGAAAAGCTTTCCTTAGACGAGATATGCAACTTGGAGGAAAAAAAAAATCTAGTATACTATACTCCCATTGGTCTCAAATATATACAACAAAACAAAAAAATTAAAAGTTTTAAATATTATAAGCAAAAGTCTACTTCAATTGGTTTCCTTAATAAGTGCTTTAAAAATGCTCTTAAAACACTTGTTAGCAAGACCCTTATATTTAATATCTTTATTTCAATTTTACCTCTAAATTAAATATCCATACATTTTTTAAATTCACTAATAAATGTAGTATTCTACACTTCTCAAGAAGGGTATAATTAGAAATTATGTTTTTTTTCTTCTAATCAATTAATATACTTAACTCATTTTCTTCGACGATGTTTGTTTCCTCCTTACATACCAAGACCAAGTACTCCAAACTTATCTATAATAAGGTTTGGTTTTGTGAAACAAGCCTTAGTTTGATTTGGCTATTTGAAATTATATTTTTTTAAACAATGTTATCAACTAGTCTCTTTATCACATTTAGTCTTATTGATTAAAAATTAAATGGATCTCACTATTTTGAAAATATGCCCAACTATAATATATAGATTTCTACGGTTGTCACTGTTGGGTTCAAGTGACTAAGGGTCGCGTTGATTATGAATGAGGTTTAATGTTAAATATATAAAATGTGACCTATATTTTAAACAGCTTAAGGTTTTGGATAGAGATATGAAGTCTCTCTTGTGGTATTGAAACATTAATTGACTTGTTGTCTACGACGCTCATCAATATTTCTTCAACAGATAGTATCGGAGTCAGATTCAAGTTGATGGGAGAGAAGGAGTGGGATTCTTGTCTTTGGATCAAGTATGGAAATGTAGTATCCTCAATCCCTTGCTCTGTTTGCTGGCCTCTTAGGCGTTATTCTACTCGACGTTGTTTGGTGTTCATCCAGTTTTGTCCTTTTGGTTGTCATTCGACATGTTTCTTTTTGTATTTTTATACTCGATTTCTCTCCTTATTTGATTCATCTTGTATCATCTCAAATACTTCTTGCACTTTGGTCTTTCTATTAGCTAATATATATACGTTTCCATTAAAAAAAATACTTAAAAGGAGAGAGTGTGGGATGCAAATATGAGTAATTAATCTATCCAAGTTTTGCCGAAGGAACAACCCCATTTTTTACCTTGAATTGGTCAAAATACGTGGACTTTCTTACTTTTCATGGAGGATTAGATCCACTAACTCGGGGTCTATGGCTGATTGATATTGCACATCATCATTTAGCTATTGTAATTCTTTTTCGCATTGCCGGTCATTGACTATGAAATTATAAGATATGAGACTTCCTAAAAAAAAAACAAACTCGTATTGAAAATGTCTTAGGAGCCGTTTGATGGCATGATAAGTTAAAAGTAGGCTTAAATGCAGTTTTCCCATCTTATGTTTCAAAACGTTGCGATTTTGACCCTCTAATAAAAAATATATATTTTTGCCTTATATATTTAGGGAAATATGCTCTTTTGACCCTCTAACTTTACAGAAATATGATATTTTGACCCTCCATCTTTAGACAAATAAGCTCTTCTGTCTATATCACGTGCATGTCAAACACATGCTATCTTCGTTCCTTTTTAAGTGTCTTTTTAGGATGAGTTTTTCTTTCCTATTTAAGTGTCTTTTTAGTATTTTAAGGGTATGATTTTTCAATTATACCCTTTGTCAATTACTCTTATCTTTTTCAATAACTAATTAATACAATCTATTTGGAAAAATAAAGTTTATTTTTTTTAAACAAAGTTTGTTTCTTGTTATCTTCAAATTTAAACAAAATTTTGTTACAAACACTGATTCTAAGAGAGTTAAAATTCTATAAATAAGATGAATAACAATTGTTGAATATTTCAAATGCAAAGTAAAAGAACAGAAGAAAAATAAAAGACTTCATGAATGTTCAAAATGAAGAAAAATGGAAGACTCATTAGAGCGGAGGGAGATTGTTGGTTACAAGAGAAAGATAACATATAAAATTTATTCGAAAGATAAAGTGTGTGCAAAAAAGTAGGAATTTATTCGTGGATTAAAATGAGAATATAATAGGAAGAAAATTTGCAAAAGTACACATCGCTATTTTGATAGTAATTTTCTAAAAATACACTTAAAAATGAACGGATAGAGTATATGATACGTCTGTTTTGTCTATATCATATCATTGTCTTGTTTTATATCTTATCATATCTTCATCATATTTTGCGCACAAACAAACGCTTGTAGTTTTGGAGACCTCTCTTGTGGTCCTTAAGAATTTGCTTGTTGTTGCGCCCAACACTCGCTATGTTCCTCAACAGTCGTCACCCGTTCAATATATTTTATATGAAAAAATTCCAATTTAAAGACACAATTATTATGTATAGTTAATGGTATTTCATTCAATTTAAAGAAATGTTGCATTCATAAATCTCAAAATTACTATTATAAACTCCCTACGTCCCAACTCATACGTCGCTTTCACAAAAAATTTGTCCCAATTTATATGACGCTTTGCAATACCAATAAAATATTAATGTTACTTTTTCTATTATATTCTTAATGATGATTTATTACTTATTTTCTTTCAATTATTTAATTTTATCTATTTCATATCATTTACTAAGGACAATTTTCTAAAACAACCCATAATATATATTTTTCACACGATATTGATTAGATTTCTTAATACATGTGAAATGCCTAAATCATCATATAATTTTTGACAGAGGGAGTATGATTAAAGTAAAGTTCTTTTTTTTTTTTTGTGGTCGGAGTTCGAACCCCAAACCTTGCATATTTTATGCATTATCCATACCAACTTAGCTAAGCTCACGAGAACAAAGCATAGTTATTTATTTGACAATAAACTTCATACAATAATAACATTTGTATATGTTTATAAATATATTTAAAAGGTATGATATGGGAATATTATTTTAACTAAAAATCATTTGAATGATAACAAATAATTATTTAATATTTTCTGTAAAAAAATTAATATTCAAAAATTTTATGGGAATATATCAATTTGTTCAAACAATAATTTTAATTTTTATCAAATATTTCAACTTTAATATGGTAGTTTTTTACCACAAAAAAAAATGGTAGTTTGTTTGCCAATAACTATTTTCTATAATAATAACTCTAATTTTGTCGCCCTTAAAAAGTTTTATTTTATATGTTATGAGCAAGGATATGGACCGCAATGATTGCAAGGATATGGATCATAAATAGTTACTTTAGTCCCCGATTCTGCATCTCGCTATCACAAAGGTCCATGTTCCTTGACCTTTATGACAACAAGATGCATAGTTAGGCACCAAAGTGACCATTTATCCAATGACCAATATTAATATGTTAAATATTATGTTAGTATTTTATTTTATTTTTCTAGGAATTTAATATCTTTAATTCTTTAATCCCTTAACTCAAAACCGTCGAGTTACTCAACCGAAGTAAATAATTTTGATACTAAACAATAAATTTAAGTGTCTAATAGGTTTTCCAAAAGCATTTTACACGTTATTAATTAACTTTATACCGGATGGAGTATCGTTGAAACAATACCTCACATTGAAAATGAAAATGATTTTATTAATATTTATTATGACTCATTGACTAGCTTTGTTTCCTATCTCTTCGTTAATATTCATTCATTCATGCACATGACCCTTCATCTTTGTCAAGCATCATGAGTCAAGGAATGAAGTGGCATCGTAACATGGAAGATGAAAGAATTAGAATGGGAACCAACCACAAAAAGAAGAACAAAAACCGCAACAAAAGTGATGGCGGCGGCGGTGGAGGAAATATCGTCGGACTTGCCCTTGCAGTTGTAGGTTTTATAGCTGTTGTCTCTTTGTCATTAATCAACAAGAACAGGAAAAAGGGTTCTGAGTCAAATCCCAAACCAAAACCTCAAAAAGCATCATTGGACAAAAAATGTAAGAGCCATGAAGATCATGAAATTGAAACCAAACAAGGTCTTGATGCTCTTGTTCAACCTTCATGTTCAATAACAACAACCAAAGGAGATTCTGCACCATGGTAACATTAACCTAACTGTTTGTTTTATATATGCTGTCCTGTTTTTTCTTGATAGATTTTTCCTCGGTTTATTAATACTTATTTTACCGACAAATGTTAGTATATCAGTTGTTATTTTATTATTTTCTCATTAGTTAAGATTTCACTAAAATTTGAACCAGTCTTTCACTCACTTTCCTCAATATATTAGTAGTTAACATTGTGTACTTGCAACAGTAATGTGACAACCGATACGAAAAGCATTAATCACACTCTTATTCAGGTGATTTACAGTAATAAGTTATTCCTATTTTGATGACCATTTTACAACTTTGACTATGTTAGTTAGAAATAAGTTGGATAAATTGTTCCAATTTGATTTATTTCAGGAGGAGAAAATTGGTATTGTCCCTAATATTAACACCATCACAGAAGTGGTTTCCACAATCTCTTTTCAAGAGGAAATTGTGCTATCCGATGATTCCAATTCGGAAAGTGCTGCGTCATCACATGATAGCAGAATTGATGAAGAATGTTTGGCATCATTAGGAGCAGAAAAAGTTGAAGATAATGTGGTTTCAGATATTGTTGAAGAAAAATATTGTTCATCCGAAACAATACTAAATGGAGCGGAAATTGGTATTCGGAATGAAGAACATGTAGAAGCCGAAACAGAAACTGAAGTCACCAATGATGGTGTGAATGTTAAACCTGAAATAACTTCTGATGAAAAAGGAAAATCATCCATGGAGGTGAATGATCAACATCAACCGATATCGGTATCAGACTCATTTCAGTTGACAACTTTGCTTATGTTGTTACCAGGGTTGATCTTGCTTCTAGTTCTACTTTTGCTTATGTATCTTACACAAAAAGTTTCTTTTCTGCAATAGTCCTTTAATATATTTTCTTTTCTGCATTGCTTCTTGTTCTACTTTTGCTTATGTATCTTACACAAAAAGTTGCTTATGATTTTCAAACCAACTTGTCAATAATTTTCTTTTGCTTTTGGCTTCCATTTGACTTGAATCATTTTGTTGAATGAGGTTATTGAGTAGTATTATCATTTATAAACTTGTATGCTTCTATGAATACAAAACTACAAATTCAAGAAATAGTTACGCTTCAATTACATTACTCATGTTTAGGTGTTTTAGCTTTTATTGTTGAGTCACTTTCCTTTGTAGAGACATTAACAATAACAACAAAATTCAATATAAGAGGAATAATAATGAATTGATCCATATCTATGATTTGAAGAGATTAGAAGGCAATAACAAGCTATTATAATGAGGATGACATCAACAACACCTCTCTGAAGATACAAAAGCTATAATACAGTTGCAATTCAGCAGAGTGTGGAATGTACATACTTACATCAAATAGCTAGCCTCATACACATATTTATACTATTATACATGTATATAAGCTGGGAATCAAGTGGTAATTAATAATAACCACCAATCAATTAATTATATGTCAATAAGTAGTTACAATTAAAATGTCAAAATGTTTTTTATGATACACAAGCTGCTGGGTTGAGTTTCCCTCCAAAAATAGCTTTTGCATTGATACAAGAGTTTGCAAAAGGTATACTTTTTTGAGGACCTACATAAGTCAATTCAACATCTGCTACCTCAATATTTTCACATGGATTCTTTGAGCTGCATTGCAATGACACCGGAATGTTTGAGACTGTTGTTCCTTTTATCCTACGGAAATGAGCATCACTGATCTTCCACACCGAAGTTGAAGGCTACTCACAAACAAGTACACACATTAATAAGAATTTTTGGAAACTTGTTAAATGCTAGCAAAATGATAAACTATAGGAGGTTTCAATTGTTAATTTGCTTACCACTCTCTCTTTTTTGCCATAACTCTGGTCAATAACAATGGGATTCTGGACATCCTTCATGATCAAGTCTTCATAAACAATGTTTTTTGCCTCAGCCGGTGCTGTTCCAATCCAGGTTTTAATTCTAGCACCATTGGTTGAGCCTATGAACGTGCAATTTTTGACTGAAACACCATTCACAGTTTTTTCCTCTGGCCTCTTACCAAGACTTCCAACACTAATACCGTGACCAGGACCACATGTAATGCCACTAATAGTGATGTTGGATGTGCTATGTCCAACAGAAATACAATCATCACCTGTTGCGATGACGCTGTTAGTGACAGTAATGAAGTCGCTGGAGCTAATGTGCATGCCATCGGTGTTTGGACTGTTTCCTGGAGCTGTTATGTGGAGGTTAGTAAATGAAATGTTGCTGCAACCATGTAGATGGAAGTGGAACTGCATGCTGTTCAATGATGTCACGTCTTGCACGATTGCATTTTTAATCTTATCGAATTTCAAAGACTGCACACATAGGTATAAAATTGTCACATGTAAATAAAACGCAACAAATTGTATTTGTGACTTATAAAAAATGTTACAGTTAAACATATTTTAAATTGACATTACATATCAATTAACACTTAATTCAATATTATTTATGTAATGATTGATGAAATGAAATCCTTACAGAAGGGAGGGAAGCACAATTTCCCTTGTTCTGCTTGCAATCATTCAACGGCCAACTAATGCTTCCTTGGCCATCAAAAACTCCACTGCCTTTCAACACCAAGCCATCAATGTTTTCAAATTGGAACCATTCTGGACTATAATACTCAGATAAATCTGTTGTGGCTTGAGCTTTTCCTACAATTTCAACAGTTATGGGCTTTGGACTTGTGCATGGCCCTGCAAAAAGAGTTTGCCCAGTGACGAACGTTCCCGCTGGAATCAAAACTGTTGCTGGTACGGTACTGGTTTTGCATGCTGCCTGCCATGCAGCCCTAATTTTCTGCATAATATAATACCATAGTTAATTATTATATATTCATACCCAAAGTTTAGGAAGACAATTAAATTTAAAATAAAATTAACTCACTTCAACATTGTCGGTTTTTCCATCAGCAACAGCACCGAATTTTGTGACATCATAAATTCCTCCTGCACTACCATTATCAAGGAGGCTACGACCCGATGCACCTATCACGCTAATGAAAAGAATGCCTAAGATAAAAAAGTTTGTTGTCGTAGCCATATTGGTGGTGATATTTATTAATTCCCAGCTTGAAACCTTGATTAAACAAAATGTTTAAGATTTTAAAATGCAGTTTTTTTTATGATGTTGTGGTTGCTCATATGGCAACCTATAACTGCAATTTAGAAACCCTTCACCAATTTGGATGACTCAATTACATGTGACTTGAAGAATGGTATTTATACAAGAGAATTATAGATCATACTCTCCCTATGAAGTCTATTTTTGGTCATCATTTTCCTATTAATTAATCTGGATATTAATGGAAGTTTTTTGATTTTAGATTGTCTAAATTTAGTATTATTTTCCTCTACATTTGGCTTATACAATTATAGCTTATGTTCTTAACCCTTAATTTGTAACCGAATTTTGAAAAGTGTTGGGTGAAATATTGCAATTTGCAAGCATTGGTTTCTTCTCATCATTTGAATTCATTGGCTGAAATGATGCATGTGAACTTAAAAATTGGTGCAGAATCATGCAGTCAGCAAGCTCTAGGCCACACAATTTTATAAAAAATATCAAGTCCAATCTTGATTTTATGATAGGAAAAGAGATAGAGATATATCATTATTGTTTTTGAATTAGCTTTCATTCTTATTTAGGACCTATCTCCTTGAAGACAAACATTCTCAAGAAAATCGTTAACACGTTGTAGAATGAGGATGGAAGACCTTTAGTTTGCTGCTAAACATTCTCAAGCATTTTTCATCTTCGATTAGTAAAACTACTCCACCCCCTCCGGTCAGTGTTATAAACAAAATCATCATGAGCTTAACTCAGTTGGTAAAAACAATACAAAATAATATGTAAGGTTCGGGGTTCAAACCCCGGCCACCACAAAAAAATAAACATAAATTCACTTTTAAGGTTCATTTAATAAATGATGTATGTGGTATATATATGGACCATATATATTATTTATTGAATGAATCTAAAAAATAATTAGTTGCTTATAATAGTGACCAAATGATGTATTTGCTACTGCGATGATAAGATTTTTCTGTTCTGGCCCCATTTTTTTGTTTGGGTCTAGGTTATGTCATTAATTTTGTATGGTGGTAGTCTAGAATGCTTTTACATTTTTTTTAAGGAATTTTATTAACTATTATTTTAAAGAAAAACAATTGGATAAAACTATGTCAGCTGACCAATTTTGGATTCTAAAATTTAAAAAATAAAGTTTATGAAGGGTTTTCTTAACGGATTTACAACTTTTAGAATGTTTATAATTTAAAGGAAAATTCTACGGTGAAGTTATGAGAATGACTTTTCTAATGAAGTTAACACTATAGCATCAAAAGTGTTGTGAGTAATACTTCATTGTTTGTACAGTGGCATCAAAAGTTTAATCCCCATAGTATCATAAATTCATCAGATTAACAAGAATACACTTCATCTAATTTTTATCCTACCTTGTTTTAAGTGTAACATCCTACAAAGTGTAACACTTAAGACTATCATATGATATTAGCAACTCTGTTTCCATGTTAAAGATGCCAATGATAAAATAGTACCGGTAAATCCAAGATGTTGCAAACATTACTAGATGAATTACTATTGATCATTAATCAGTAATCAACAATTTAAAAATGAATAAAACATTAAAATTAAAATTAACTTTTTTAAAAAAGTCAATTTCATGACTGCCGCGTAGAAGCTCCTTAATTTAAAATGTTGTAGGATGTATTGGATAGAAAATAAAACTCTCAAGATGGAAACAACTCAAGATTAAAATCCCAGCTCAGCCCATGCACACATGACCAAACATAATTGTTGCTTAAAATGTGGTATAGTCATGTTTGACCAAGAAATAAAGGATAAATTTTCATATACACATATTGAAGTTTAATCGGGTATCGGTCGGTATCCCGTACGTAAAATTTATTTAAAAATTAATTTTACTTTAACATAATTAGCACAAAAGTATGATATGTAAGTGAATAATTGATACATATTCTACCAAACTTCATGATGAGTAACCATAATAATATGTCTTAGGATAAATTTTTATGAGTTAACATAATTTTTATCTTTAGTATATTAAATGTTAAATAGTGTTGCAAACTCTAATTCCACCCTTTTTTACCGGCCTAGTTAATGTTTATAAAAAAAAAATGTGTAAGGAAACAAACCGAATAACACATGACAATATTTCACAACTTTTATCACCGCCACTCATGTTTTTGTTGAAATAATATTGCTTCTAAAATATACAATACTAAAGTCTTTTTTTTTTTAAGGCATTGACGCCCTAGCAGTTCCTTTTCTGTTAGCAATTCATTTTTATTATTTTTTTTTTGACGGAATTCATTTTTATTATTAACATGTTCCTTTTTTTTATAACAAATCTTTCAAATTATTTATTTTTTTCTTTTAGTTATCACATAAAAGTTCCTTTTCATTTTTTTCTTTCGGTTATCACACAGAAGTTCTTTTTCATTATTCTGTTTTCTTTCGGTTATCATATACCAGTTCCTTTTCCTTTTTTATAGATTTAGCGGACCTTGCGCTTAGGACCAATTTCTTGGTGCAAGCTTTTGTATATTTGTTTCTTTTGACATCGGTGTTCTTTATGATTTGTCATTTTTATTGTGTTGATTTCCATCTTTCATTACTTTCATTGAATTTAATTTACATTTTTGTTGATGAAAATTGAATGTTGTTGATATGCTTTTTTGAGATTATACATGTCAATCACTCTTGATCAACATTTAATTTGATTATTTCAATGAGTTTGAATGTAACTCTACATAATATAACCAATTTGATACTTACATATTAAACTCTACAAAACTCTTGCATCACACTGGTTAGAGTCTAGTTTTATAGGGTAATTAAAACTTTTCAATGTATGTTTTTTTTTTAATAGTTGATTTGATTTCAATGGTAAAATTAATATCATTTTCTAAAATGCCTTTATCAATCATAGTTAGTGAAATACTTCTTTTATCTCTTATTAGGTGTCTCATTTGAGTTTTACACATGTATTAAGAAAATAATAGTACTGATTTCAATGATCAAATATGTTTTATTTACTAAAACATTATTATTAATTTTTAATTAGTGAAATAGTAGTTATAGTTGATTGAAATGCAATAAGTAAGAGTATATTAGTGAAAAAGAATAATAAATGTTGTATTGAAATCGTAAAATGGATAAATAATTTGAGAAAAAGGAAATTATAAAAGAGGACGTCTAATTTATGACGGAATGAGGAGTAATTAGAGTGGTATTTAATAAATGAGGATATACCATGTTATTAGAAAAAATAATATGCATTTGATAGTTTAAAGTGAGAATTAAAAAGGATTGGTAAAAGTAAAATAACAAATTTTTGAGATCAATCCACATGAACTCTAATAAGGTCGAAAATGGTGGGTAGCCGTAGAATGATGAAAACGTGGTGTGACAATAGTTGTGTGAGATGCGAAGTTTGTAATGAATGGAATGAAACAAGCCATGTATCAAATTCTCACTCTTTCATAGCATTTTGAAACTTGAAAAGAAGAAGAAGAAGATCATAGTATATGAATCATGTCTCAACCTCCTAAGCTTGTTAGACTTCCCAGTATCAGAGACAGAGTGGAAGGTACCCTCTCCGCTCACCGTAACGAACTTGTTTCCCTTCTCTCCAGGTTGGTTTTATTTCCTTCTTTGTCAACCGCGCTATTCATTCGTATAATCATGTATCTTCTTCATCAAGTTAACCTGAGATTCAAAATGTTGGTTGCTTTAGAGAAGAATTGAATCTAATTTGAATCTAAAAATTGGAGTTTTTTATTCTAGAATTAATTTTTACACTCAAATTTATTGTTCGACTCATTTTTACATGGAATGAATATATCCAAATATAAATTACTTTACCTTCAACTCCCTTATATTTTCATTTAGATAATCAATTCACTCGAAATCAATTTTTACCACTAACACACACTAAGTTTGATGAAATCATGGTGGATTCTGGGATTCTTTTGAAGCTCGAAGTGTAATTTTTGCTAAATTTGCGGCGACACATTGCACTAAGTTTGACGAAATCAATGTGGTAATTGAGATTTTGTTGAAGTTTCAAAGTGCAGTTTTTTGCTAAAATCACGGTGGCACAACTTAAATATTCCAAACACACTACTCCAATGTTTGGTATTCCTTTCTCACGTCCCTATGCGCTTCCACTGGGAAATTAAAGAAGCTAGGAATTGTGGAGTTTGTTGAAAGCGCGTCTTCATCATGAAAATCCAACTTTACAAACACACACGCTACCAATCCAAACAAGCATGTAATCTTTTGTCCCCATCATGGTTTTTAAACAGTGTTATAAACTTGTAAATCGAGTGAATATTCATTGCTATTGTCTTCTTTGGGTCGGATAGTGGGCAAGTTTGCTTGATAGTGGCAATGTTTGAGGTTCTGAGAATTGCAAAATATTTGTTGGGTTAACATTGGCCCTTGAGAATGATATTTTAAAATGCAACAGTGATTTTTTTGAAGAGTTAACGAATGTAGTAAATCAGTTTGATATTGACATCCAATGAAAATATATTATTTTGCCACATCGCCGCGCTTTTGTAACTGCATCTTGAGATCAAGGTGATGTTAACAAGATAATGTTCTTTTTTGGTAATGAACATTTGGTTCTCTGTTGGATGGGAGGTAGAGATGAGAAATGAGTGTTAAACATTTTTTTTATATTTTGCGGTTAGATGATGAATTTGGTGTTTAAATGCGTATGCCTGTGTGTGTGTGTGTGTGTGGATCTTTAAGATGACAATAAAGTACTGATTCGTTGACTATGGCTTTTAGTGTACTGATACTTGCCTAATTGCCGATGTTGTGTTTGAACTTTGAAGGTATGTAGATCAGGGAAAAGGTATTCTGCAACCCCATAATTTGATTGATGAGTTGGAAAGCATCCATGGTGAGGGTCAGGCCACCGAGGATCTAAAAAATGGCCCCTTCGGTGAAATCATCAAGTCCGCACAGGTGAACTTACCATGGACCTTCTAATAATTTTTGGTGGCTCTTAGTAGTATGTCCTATTCTTCAGCCTTAATTTAGTCACTCTATAAGTATATGCATTTTTTGTCGAAACGAAATGGTTCACAAACACATTTTTTGCAAAGCTTGATATCTTAGGAATATAACAACATATATCATTTAGTTTGAATTAAATCTAGTTGTAATTTGATAGTGTGCCTACAATTGGTTTATCATTTTATCTACTAAATAGTATAATGGTCAGGATACTCTGCAGTTAACACCTTCACAACTCTAACTTTCAGTTATAAGATTTAAAACTTGCATACTTGGACCAGCACTTCATCTGTAAAATTAAATTAAATATGGTAATAAAAGTGTAACATGATTTTTGTGGCAGGAAGCCATAGTTTCGCCTCCTTTTGTGGCAATTGCAGTTCGTCCACGGCCTGGTATTTGGGAATATGTCCGTGTGCATGTTTTCGAACTTAGTGTGGAGCAATTAAGTGTTTCTGAATATCTCCGCTTCAAAGAAGAACTTGTAGATGGAACGTGAGAAACCCTTTTCTTAGTTTATGCAATAGACAATAAACTCTCTGACCATGTGGAGTAAGAGTAACTTCATGGCTGTTTTCATGACTGGTTTGATTTTATTTTACACAACAGGGATAATGATCATTATGTATTAGAGCTTGATTTTGAGCCATTTAATGCCTCATTTCCTCGACCAACCCGCTCATCGTCCATTGGCAATGGTGTTCAGTTTCTCAATCGTCACCTCTCTTCGATTATGTTTCGGAAAAAAGATTCATTGGAGCCTTTGCTTAATTTCCTCCGAGCTCACAAATATAAAGGCCAAGTAAGTTCACTGTGCTAGCTATGCACCTTTTCTTGTAATGAAGTGATGGTATTAGATGACATCAGCTATAGTTTCAAGGAATGCAACTTGAGGCTGCAGTTTTTCTGTCCCAATTCCCACTTATGATTATGGTGCAGGGACTGATGTTAAATGATCGTATACACAGCATTTCCAAACTTCAGTCTTCTTTGGCCAAGGCTGAGGATCATCTTTCTAGGCTTGCACCCGATACACCCTATTCCGAGTTAGAATATGTGTAAGATTATCTTTGATAAAAACCGGTTAACATGTCTTCCTCCTTGCAGAGTCGTCTGCAGTTTTTGTTGTACAACATAGTCAAATGTTTTTATTTTTTGACTCTTGTCCAAGTGTAGATTACAAGGAATGGGTTTTGAGAGAGGTTGGGGTGATATAGCCGAGCGGGTTCTAGAGACGATGCATCTGCTCTTGGACCTTCTTCAGGCTCCTGATCCTTCTACACTAGAAACTTTTCTCGGGAGAGTGCCAATGGTGTTCAATGTGGTTATATTATCTCCTCATGGTTATTTTGGGCAAGCCAATGTCCTGGGTTTGCCTGACACTGGTGGGCAGGTATTCTTATTTATCATATATTGCATTATAATTTTTAATCTGGACGTGTGAATATCGTTCGTTGTCCTTGGCCTTCTTTATCAGTGTGTTCAAATCTTTTGCATTGGTTGCGAAAATATTGTGTACAAGCATAAGCATGATCCTACATGAGATATTTTTGTCTGCAGGTTGTATACATACTGGATCAGGTGCGTGCCCTTGAGAACGAGATGCTCCTTAGGATCAAGAAACAAGGACTTGATCTCACACCTAGAATTCTAATTGTGAGTGTGTAACTACTTACACCATTTCTTCAACTTTGACTTGGATTTTCGGTAGATGATTTTTTTTCTTCGGTTGAAATCAAATTTTAGTTTAATTTTTGTTGTGAAGGTTACCAGGTTAATACCTGATGCAAAGGGGACAACATGCAACCAGCGACTAGAAAAAGTCTGTGGTACCGAACATACTCATATTTTGCGAGTTCCTTTCAGATCAGAGAAAGGAATTCTTCGTAAATGGATCTCAAGGTTTGATGTGTGGCCTTTTCTTGAGACTTTCGCACAGGTAAATCTCATTCTATATGTTGAACTATTGCCTTGTTATGAACTTTTATGTTGGAATCAATGACTTCTTATCTTAGTTTGGGCGTGAGAAAGATCTTTAATAATGAAAATTTATCTCAAATGTGCTATCATTTTAAATTTAAATATCGGTAGTTGTATGTGTCAACAGGACGCTGCTAGTGAAATTGCTGCCGAGTTACAAGGTTATCCTGATTTCATCATTGGAAATTATAGCGACGGGAATCTTGTTGCATCTTTACTGGCTTGTAAATTGGGAATCACACAGGTTGTGTTCTTTCTCCATTTCCCTCTTGCTTTGCCATGGAAATGTGAATCTAATGTTATCTTCTGATATTGAAACTTACTGGATTTAAACGTCCATATTTATAGTGCACAATTGCTCATGCACTGGAGAAAACAAAATATCCAGATTCAGGTACTTATTGGAGGAAGTTCGATGATAAATACCATTTTTCATGTCAGTTCACTGCTGATCTAATAGCCATGAATAGCGCTGATTTTATCATCACCAGTACATACCAAGAAATTGCAGGAACGTAAGTTTTCATGATATATAAACAACGTTTCTTTTCTTTTTGCAGGCTCATCAGTTCCCTTGTTTATATAAACATTTATTTTCTTTTGCAAGCTTGTGCTTGAGATTGCAAGTTTGTTTTAGCAACATAAGCAACCAAACAGCACACTTCCATGTTATCTTAAACATGATTTGCTCCTACCAGTGGAAAACTCTCAATATCCATGTGGCATCCTATAAGATAATTAGTTGTGTCAATATCCCTTTGATCATACATATATCTCATTATGGAACACGAGCTAGTCACCATTTTTCTACATAACACTCTTTGATTTTTTATTTTTTTTTACTGAACAATCCCTGGTGCTAGTTTTCATTTCTTTTTTCACCCTCTTTCTAATGATTTTGCTAAATTTTTCATTGTGCTAATGCTCGTTACTTCATTTACTTATCATTATCGTCGTTCTTTCAGAAGGAATACCGTTGGCCAGTATGAGAGTCACGCTGCTTTTACTCTTCCTGGGCTCTATAGGGTTGTTCACGGCATTGATGTTTTTGATCCTAAGTTCAATATTGTCTCTCCCGGAGCAGACATGTGCATATATTTCCCCTACTCAGAAAAACAGAAAAGACTTACAGCTCTGCACGGTGCAATTGAAAAGTTATTATATGACCCCGAGCAGACTGATGAATACACGTGAGTCTTTTTCTATTGAACAAATTCTGAATTTGGTTAGTATACTTGGGGAAGGATTCATATCTTTTGAAGTAATAGGTCTAATTTAATGATTATAGGTTGCTATCAGTTGTCTAGAAGATCAATATGAATGAAAGTCTGTTTTGTTCTCTTGTGAATGTGATGTATCATAAGGGATAGTAATATTTAAAGCAGTTGTAAGAAATGTTATGCAACACCTCACTTTTTTCATATGTGAAGTTGTCAATATGACAAGGTAAAAATGGTGAGAGTATTTAGCTGATGTGTTGATTTTTGTTGATATGGTTGCAAGTGGTACGCTGAAAGATCGGTCAAAGCCCATAATATTCTCCATGGCAAGGCTAGACCGAGTGAAAAACATTACCGGGTTGGTAGAAATCTATGGTAAGAACAGCAAACTAAGAGAACTGGTCAACCTTGTTGTAGTAGCTGGTTACATTGATGTAAGTAAGTCCAGGGACAGAGAAGAAATAGCTGAAATTGAAAAGATGTATGATCTCATAAAAACATATAAATTAGATGGTGATTTTCGATGGATTGCTGCCCAAACAAATAGAGCATGTAATGGTGAGTTGTATCGTTACATAGCAGATACTAAAGGTGCTTTTGTACAGGTATCTACTGTCTCCTTACTATTTTGGTGATCCTGCAGACATCATTTGTAAATTGTAACAATAACTACCTTGCTGCAGCCTGCCTTCTACGAAGCTTTTGGTCTTACAGTTGTGGAGGCCATGACTTGTGGCCTTCCGACATTTGCAACTTGCCATGGTGGCCCAGCTGAGATTATCCAGCACGGTAAATCAGGATTTAATATTGATCCTTATCACCCTGATAAAGCTTCTGACCTGTTGGTTGAATTCTTTCAACGATGCAAGGAGGATCCAGGTCATTGGAATAAAATTTCTGATGATGGTCTTCAACGAATTTATGAAAGGTATATATGATCTTGGTAAAAATTGTTTTTTTTTATAAGGATGCTTCGTAATAAGTAAACAATATTCAGGTACACATGGAGGATTTATTCTGAAAGGCTCATGACCTTGGCGGGAGTTTATAGTTTCTGGAAGTATGTCTCCAAACTAGAGAGGCGTGAAACTCGGCGATATCTTGAAATGTTCTATATCCTTAAATACCGTGATTTGGTGAGTGATATAGTATTTTTTAACTTGGAATATTATATTGTTTGAGTTAGATTAGTCTTGATCATAGTTTTTTCCCTTTGTCAGCGTTAATGTATATTGGTTGTAGCACCATTTATACTCATCTAACTATATGTCCAACTTTTCTTTTTGAACAGACAAAAAAAGTTTTAGGAAATTATAGGGTTGATATAATGAAGGGTTATTACTTTGCCATCTATATGTTCTATTCCTAATAACAAGTGTGACAGAAACTAAAGAAATCTAATACTAACATTATTTTCAATTTTTGTGATCCACTTCAATCCAGGCCAAGTCTGTTCCACTGGCAGAGGATGATGCAAATTAACCGAGCGGCATCTGCCGCAACCAATGGTGGGAACTATCAACTATGAAAAAAATATAGTCTAATAATGTAGATACCAAATTTCTGCTTCCAGACAGTAAGTAGTCTTATATATTACTCCCTCCGGTCCTATTTATAAGAGAATTTTGGGTCAACAAAAGTTGATGTATCTAGTTAAAAATTCAGTCCAAATACATTCACTTTTGTTGACCTAAATTTCTCTTATAAATAGGACCGGAGGTAGTAGTATAGATGAAATTTTGTTTCCAAATTATCCCATGTCTTATGCTGACTGACTTTTACCTGGAAATCTTGTTCTGCTGGAATAAGAGTTTCAGGCAATCTAGTTAATCTTTGTTCAATGTGATTGTGATTATCTCTGAATTGAACTTATGCTTTGCTTAGCAGTATTAATTTTGTTAGCAGTATTAATCTTTGTTGCATGTGAAATACACCTGCCACCTGTGAAGATTATTGCTCCAAGATTGATTTGAATTTATTTACTCAATAAAGTCATGTGTACCACTTGATTCATGTTCTTTAAACCTTATACAAGGTTGATTCTGGTCATTAAAACCAAACAAACAAGTATTTTTATTTTTTTAATAGGTTTTCTCCAACGAATAATGAATTCAAAGTTTGAGTTTTACTCAAATCTATAAATGAAACGGCACTTTGTTCCAACATGAAAATACCTCTAATAAAGCCTTGTTTTAACTTAAAAGGCTTTTTAGTTGCAAGGGTCAACTAAAAAATCTGTATGCTTTCTAAACATCTGCTTTCTATGAAATGTATACCGGAAGAGCGCTAATGGAAACAACCGCTCTCAAGAAATTACAACGAAATATTCAAACAGTTTTCCTTTCTACAAGGACATTTCAAGGTGAAGTTCTTCATAAATAAAGTAAGATATAGAAAATAATGCCAGTAAATGATAAATGTCTATTTGGTTGTCTATCCAACTAGAAGCCGTGGATCACGCTCCTGATGTCTTCAATCAAAAGCAGGGATCACCTACAAATTAAAAAATGAAAAAGAAAAAGAAAATAAAATGCCACATCTAATTGATAGAAATACCAAATAATCACTAAGACGCCAAATAGAATGTCTCTGCAACCAAACCACATTTTTAATGATTTTAGATGATCGGTTTTGAGATGTGCAGGCAAGGAGGTTTTATGGAAAAACAAATAAAATAAAATTGGCAATCCCAAATCATATCATATGTATGAGAGAGAGAGAGAGAGAGAGAGAGAGAGTGTGTGTGTGTGTGTGTGTCGGGGATGTATAAAATGAGAAGACTAACTTGTGGTGAGAGATGAGAGCAATAAATTACAACCGTTGGATTAAAATTAAGGGTCGAAATATCTTTTCCAATTAAATCTGTACAGAACTGCCGAAGCACACAAACAAAACAAAAAAAAAGGTCCCCCTTCCTTCAATTGGAACCCAGAAATATCAAGGGAATATTATCCAAAAACCGTTATGGGTTCCTCTCTTCCTCCATTCACGATCAGATTCTTAATAAACAATATTTCTTTGCTCCTCTGTATGTAACTTCTTTCAATCTTCAAAATATTCTTCGAACCATATTTGACCTCATAATTTCATTAAGATGAGGAGAAAGCCCATAAAATTCCCAAATCAATAATACCCTTGATGCTATGTTATTTGCCATGCTATTTAATCATGGGGCGATGGGTATGCGAAAATTAAGAGATGAATTAATGGGAATCAGAAAATTAATTGAATAAATAACATAGAAGAAGACAGACATGTAAGGGAGAAACACTATGCAGAATGATTGAAGGAATGCAGAGCGATTTTTTTGTTTTGTTTGTGTGCTTCAGTAGTTCCGTCCAGATTTAATCGGAAAAAATATCTCAATCCTTGATTTTAATCCAGCGGCTGTAATTTGTTGCTCTCGTCTCTCATGTATTAAGTTATAACTTAAATGTAGTAACCAAAAAAAAAAAAAACACTTAAATGTATTAATATAACTTGAATATCTACGTGCCCTATTGATGTATTAAGCTGTAGTATTACAAAGGAAGGAAAAGCCAAGATTTACCATCTTTGGGGTTGTTTCTCCCCTTCAGTCTTTCCCCTGCAGCTTCTACATAAGCTTCTGCAGCTTCCTCTATGAGGGCTTCCACTTCAGCAAATGTGGCTGCCTCTTGTGCAGACACGGACATTATCATTGCTAATTGAAAGTCTAACTCAGACTGTGTGGGGCTATAGCTCAAATCCCTGTCACAGTTCATAGAGGCATTCTGCCTCCCTTCCAACGCGGGTGATTGTCTTCCTCTTTCTGGATATGCTGAGGTAGGTGCAATCCTGTATTTTTTCACCTGAAATATAAAACTCAACCCATGAGTATGATCTGTAATTGAAACCAGTAAATATGACATATAAAAATGAGAATAGCATCCAAAATGGCTCACAATAAATGTATAACACTAAATCAAGAAAAAATATTGATTCCTAAAATATAAAGAACAAAAACTATTTTTTATTCACATCAGAAAATACTAATTTTTTCTAAGTCTACACTAAAAAATGTAGAGTTGTATACTATATACTAGAATCTCAGCCCAAACTCACAACCAGCAGCTGTATCAAAGTAACAGAATACAGATAATAGAGTAAAACAAGTAGCATGCTTATTTCAAATAGATATATGCACAATACTACAAGGATTATTTCTCATCATTTCAACACAACAAGTCACTATTTTCATTTTAACTTGACATCTTTCATTTTTCCTTTCAGTCTCTCTCCAAATCCTTGCCCTTAGATTTTTTTTTAGGGTTAATAGTGTTTTTGGCCCCTGTAATATGGTGCACTTTTGGTTTTAGCCCTTGTAATTTTATTTTTTTTAGATTCCACTCTTGAAAAATGAAGATTCTTCAGGATTGGCCCCTCACCCCAATGTGTCAGCAGAATCTCCTATGTGGCAGTGACGTGTCAAAAAAAAAAAAAAATCATGCCACGTGTGTAAATTAATGTCCACGTCATTTATAATTTAAAAAAAAAAACTTAAAATTTTAAAAAACTTAAAATTGTTTTTTCTTGTAATTAACTATTTTAAAAAACATAATATTTATTTTAAAAATCAAATTATTCTCTATTCATCTTCTCTGTTCCTCATCTTCTTCTCCCCCATCAATCTTCATCCCTAACCTACACCTTCATCCAGATCATCAACACCAAACATTAATTTAACCCAATTTTTTTTTAATTTCAATTAATATACAACAAAACCCAAAATAAAATTCCAGCAATAACAACAAAAACCCATTAAACCAGTACATAAATCAAAATTTCATATTCAACATTATCCTCCCCCTTCTCTTCTCTCTCTCCGTTCTCTACTCCCTTTTCCCTTCTTTCCTTTTTCATTACCCTCTTTTTCTTCTTGTTCTCTCTTTAATTTTCTCATAAAATCCTTATCTCTCTTCAATGAATCTAAACTCATTTTCGGTAATATTGGGTTTACACAACTAGGTTATCTCTTTTCTCTATTTTCACCCATAACATTCAATTCATCATTACTAACCATGAAATCCTTATCTCTATTCAATGATTCTGGATTTCGTGAAGTTTATGGGTTTCACCATTATTGGGTTTCTGAACTCGTTATTGAGGTAGAGAGGGGGCTTTAGTGTTGAATCAAATCGAATTAAATACTACCCATTTTCGGCGACGAATCGAACCAAGGAAAAATTCATTTTCGGCTTATGTTGTTCTATATTTGTTGTGATTTTATGATTGTTTTTTTTAGAAAAGAGAAGGATGAGGAAGAGAGAGATTGGAACCGAGAGAGAGAAAGGACAATCTCCAGCACCCGAAAACAGAAAAAACCACAACAAATAACTACAATCTTCAGCACCTAAACACTGAGGGGGCATGGAGAAAATAAGTGTTAATGACGTTGAGATTAGTGATTGTGATGATGTTGATGTTTATGTTGAAGCTGTTGTTTTGATGCATTGTGTTGATCTTAAGAACAAGTTGAGGTTTATTCTTTTCCTGAAGAAATAGATCTGGATCAAGAGAAGAGAATAATTTGATTTTTAAAATAAATGTTATGTTTTTTAAAATAGTTAATTACAATAAAAAACAATTTTAAGCTTTTTTTTTAATTATAAATGACATGGCATGAAGAAAAAAAAATTGACACGTCACTGCCACGTAGGAGATTCTGCTGACACATTGGGGTGAGGGGCCAATCCTGAAGAATCTTCATTTTTCAAGGGTGGAATCAAAAAAAAAAAAAAAAATTACAGGGGTTAAAACCAAAAGTGCACCATATTACAGGGGCCAAAAACACTATTAACCCTTTTTTTTTATTCAGCTATTACTCCATATCTGACCCAATTTCCACTCCGCAAACTCAGACATACAGTCATATAAGGTAATACCAGGGTTTGACTAATATGTAGGTTTGGAGCCAACCAGACCCCACAAAGTGACTTGAAAGGTGAAGATTGCCTGGACATTATAATTTCTATTCAAGCCTTATCTCACACCAATGTGAGCGTTGAGTTTTTTGTAATACACCTGCTCACGCCCAACACTACCAAACTTGGTTCATGGCTAATTTGGTGCCCCAATAATGTGTCTAGGATAGACAGTAATACCATCTTGTGTTTTTGGGCCTGATTCAACTCCACCAAACCAACTTCTAAGATGAGGATTGCCAAGGATATATAAGCTCTACTTAGGCCTTATTTCTAGCCAATGTAAGACTTTGATTTTTCCCAATACTAATTCACTACATCTTAGAGTAAATGTTTGATTTTGCATTTGTCCATAAAAAACAGTATTGTAGAGGAGAACCCACTCCCAAAAGATATGGGATGTAAAAATAGGTAAACCTCTACTATAAATAGGATATCCATGTTTCAATCTCATTGAATATTTGTTTTCCTACATTAACCCATAGGATAGTGAGTTGTGACGTGCACCCACACTAGTGATTGGACAAAAATACAAACAAATGTATTGCTGAAAACAAATGCATTTATGACAATTTTTATTGTATGTTTGCATTAGATGGAATAGTTATGACATAATGAAACATGTTACCTTGATCAGTTTTCCACTAGATGTGAGAGACTTCAGTCTTGCTGACAGCGACTCTTTGAAGTTTGAGGGTGACCCGTGGTGGTCCTACAGAATACAAAGTGGTGAAATTCAACTTATGTTTAACACAAACAAAATTGTATAAAATAGAGAAGTATCCAACCAAATGGAATGCTATAACACTTTAGTTAGTATTCTAATAATCAATATAATTTCATTTCCTAACCACATAAGATTTAGTCAATTCAAAGTTGAAATATCATCATAGATCACATTCTACCAAAAGCGGCATTTGAAGCACCTAAGGCTCAAGATGCACTAAGCTATCAAGGCTCGCTCTCAGACAAAGTACTAACCAGTATTTGTACTAATATCAACTCCTAATCATAATTAAAAAAATAACATCATTGAATATGGACGAGAGATTTTCAAAGATATTCTAAAATACTGTTCAGGTAGAACAATGATTTTATGTGGATATTTATTCCGTGTTGTAACATCTACAATCATAAAGTTAGAATTACAGCATGCCAACAACCGAATTAAATGAATTAAAAGCAGAAAAGATAAAAGAAGGGCTTAGAAACCAGAATAATACCTCTATGAAATTAGCAATCCTTGTTTCATTAGAACCACCCACCTCATTCAAGCTAGATATAGCCTCCATTATAAGGTTATCCATTCTGTTTAACGTAAACACGGTTAAGCATACACCGTCGAAATAAACACAAACCATTACAATTTACAGCAAAAGGAGGAACAATTTTTTTTGTCACAACATTTTTATTTATAATAATGTAATAAAGCCACTACCAATTACCAAATAAACCCAAACAAGGAACCAAATACTAAGTTTTGAAATTAACAGTCTACTACCATACAAAATTCAGGTCCATCAAATTCCTCAAGGCCTAAGATGCCCAGAGGCAGAAGTCTCAACCCAAATAAGTGTTTCTCAGCCAACGTCAAATATTACTAGAAAAAACTTTGTAGCCAACACTAACCATCATCCACATCTTTACTAGTAACAATCAGAGCTTACCTGGACAAACTCTTGCTACGGGTCCTGCTCCTACTTGGACTCCTGCTAGCACTGTGCTTTTTGGGGCTTTTATTACGCAGAGGTAATGGAGACCTAGGCCTTGATCGTGGTCCTGATAAAGAACAGGATCTAGATCTGGAGCGAGAACGAGAAACTAATCTTGCTGGTGAACGTTGTGAGGATTTACCCTTAGGAAATTTGCTTTGGCTATGTCCTGGACTGTAGCTACGGCTGCGGCTGCACCTGCGACTGTGGCTATATCTTCTTCCCCTAGATTGAGAAGGGCCACGACCAGGACTTCTAGAGTCCCGACTCGAATCATATTCCCTCACATGAACGTAAGACCTGGAAAAAGCGTTCTGGAACTCAGAGCCGTCAAGGTTTTTGATAGCATATTTCATATCATCGCAGTTCGTGTAATCCACAATCCCAGTAGTAACCCTTCCATCATGAACAACCTGGGAAAAGCAAACAGCCCCGGCTTTTCGCATGTGATCCTTAAGATCCTGGCAGGATGCAGAAGAGGGCAGTCGATTGACTAGAACACGATATTCAGAGTGACTGGATACTCCTCGACCACCCTGGCCATTGCTGTGAATACTGTATCGATCTCTTGAAGATGAATTACAATAACCAACATGTGCAGCTTCGACCCGTAATCGGCACCCATCAAAATCATAGCCATCACACTCGCAAATTGCATCGTCAGCATTTAGAGCATCTTTAAACACTACAAATGCATAGCAAGGGGGTCTTGGCGGAACCTTTAGATCAATGCGAGTTATGTGACCATACTTCATAAACAAATGTTTAACTTCTCTTTCACGGATATCGCCAGGTAGATTCCCAACATAGACAGTTCTGCTCAAATGTCTACTCATTCTTTTCTTCTTTGATTGAAGGGAGAAATGGGGATCGGTGGCGTGGCCGCAAGAGCTTGGAAGAATTAGGGTTTTAATTTTCGGGGGTGAGAGGGTATTCAACAAAAAGGGGAATATATATTAAAAAAAATATGTAAATAAATGAATCCTCTACAGTTGATAGATGCGGCGGATGCTGCTACTGAGTTTCTCCCTTGCCTTTTTGCAAAAAGACGCCCCAGGGTAGTAAAGTCTCGTTTTGTGTGTTGGCCGAAGTGAATAATTTGAAAAATTATCTTCCACTGCGGGGTTAATTCGCAAAATTCCGTTTCCAATTCCATCGAGAATTGAATGGAGTTTCCCCGTATTTCGACTAGAGAATCTAACATAGATATTACTGTCGATATTTTGTATTAAGTATCAAGAATTGAATGGAGTTTTCCCGTATTGATGGTCCAACATTTATTCAACGTTTATTAAGTATCGAGAATTGAATGGAGTTTTCGACTAGAGGCACTTGCCACGGACACTTGTTAAGGAATCAAATATCGTAGTATTGCATTGAAAGTTGTGTAGTCAATTCTCAAAAACCTGAAAAGTGTCAATTTTAACATAAAACTTCCTTAGTTGGCTTCCTTAACAAGTGCCCTGGGGCCCCTAGGGCACTTGTTAGCATTTTCCAAAAATAAACAAATAAGCACAAGAACCAACAACATTAGCAAACCTTGAGATTGACATTTGAGCAAATATATAAGACACGGTTAAACTCTGGATTCTTGAGTACTGTACACCATTTACCCACCCCATGCTTGACAACTCCAGCTTTACTCGCCGCTTCCTCTTCTGATGTCCAATTCTGCTTAGGAGCACCCATCTAGAGTAACACAAAAATTCACTTTCGGCTGCAACCAACATCATAAATTATACAAATATCAAATTCATCTCCAAACATATAATCACAAGTTTTAGAGATTCATAAGACATGAGAAACTAATAGGCTTTGTTCCGAAGTTTGGAGTGAAATAAAAGAGGAAGCAATAATAGTCCCACCCGGGCGAATTATTTTTCTTCGCAAAACTAAAACTTTTCTATTCGGGTAGCCAAAAAATGAATTGGATCAAGATTTCAAAGGGCTTTATCAGATTGTCCTAATCACTTTACTCTTTTTCATAATAAAATTCAAAAAAATTAAATCAATTGCAAGAATTCTTCGACCTTTAAACTATTTACCTAAACAAATCGAGAACTTCCCCCAAATAACCCTTCCCTCCCTTTCTCTCCTAACTCCCAAACAAAACCTATACAAATTCTTAACTCAAGATAAAATTCTAAGTTGTCAATCGCACAACTTAATGAAGCTCAGCGCAATTCTGTGATGCGATGCCTTTTGCAGGAAGACTATCGCAGTGGACTTGCATCCTCGTGCAAGCTACCGGAGAGGGGAAGGGAAATCGTAAAAAGAAAAAAAGGAAGAAAAAATCAGTTGAGTTTCTCACCCTAGCTTCCAACAACGACAAACTCCGTCTACGCTGAGATCAGTGGGACTAAAAAAAGTCGAAGCTATAAGTGTCCCATCTCGCCCGATCGTAATATTTTTCTCCGCAAAACTAAAACTTTCCTAAGTGGGTAGCCAAAAAATGTACAAGATCAATGTTTTCAAAGGGCTTTATAAAATTTTCCAAATCATTTTACTCTTTCTCATAAATAATTCAAAAACGATAGATCAATTATAAGAATGGTTCTCCCTATCAATAAAGCACGAACGCAATAGGGTCCAAGGACGTCGAACACCGACACGTTGACACCGATAAAATTTTGGGATAACAACATAATTCAATGTAACTACATGTGTTGGTGTCGGACATTGACATGTGTCAGACACTGGGACATGCCTTCCATCATGCCTTCCATCAGAAGTGTCGGTGTTGCAGAGCTCCCTATTCCCTTTAAATTTTTTGCCTAAACAAGTTAATAAATTCCCCTTCCCTCCCCCATAAAGCCCTTCCCTCCATTTCTTTCCTAACTCCTAAACAAAACCTATATAAATAAAATTACTGAAGATAAAATTCTAAAGTTGTCAAGTGCCCTGCTTAATGAAGCTCTGCTGCAAGCAATTCTGTGGCATGATGCCTTTATCAAGGCGGATATCGCACCGGAACCGCTTCCTCACAAGAGCTACCGAAGAAGGGAACTAAATAAATAAACGAGTAAAGATCCAATTTAAGCCTTCACAATTTTCTCGCAACCCAATTTAGTCTCTTACAAAGACTACTACCTAAGTTAGTTCTAATGTTTCTATAAGGACGACAAATTAGTCTCCGACCCATTATAACAAAAGAACTAATTTGTCCCCAATTTGAACATGTAAGCGATAATTTAAAGAAAAAATGATTCAATATGAATGATTCAAATAAAAAAATCATGCTACAGGTTTGGAAACACAAGTGTAACTGGAACAACAACACCGGAAGCATGCAAAAGAGTTTAAACATATGATGAAAAATTCATTCATACCTGGTTGGCTTGAATCCACAATTCATTGAAATGTCTTTTGATAAATGTGATTAGTTCATTGAGAATGGACTCGCATGGGTGAAATTGAGTTCTTAACTTACTTTTAAAATCATTGTGCGTATTTTTTTTTGGTTCGGAAAGGGGTCAAGGTTATTTTACTGGATTCGCTTTCCATAACGCACTCAAGGTAACTTTTCAACTTCATTTTGCTCTCTTTCAAATTTTTTCTTTTAACAAAACAGTTTTGGCCCTTAAGTATTAGGAAATTAGGATTTTGGCCCCTAACAAAATAAAATACAATTCAGCCTTCTAAGTATTGTCTCTTTGCAGTTTTGGTCCGAGACCAATTTTGAGCAATTCAATGCTGACGTGGACGCCACGTGTGTAATTTTTTTTATTATTATTTTTAATTATTAAAAAGTAAAAAAAAATATTTTTTTAATTCAAAAAAATATTTAAAAATATAATTACACAAGTGGCGTCCACATCAGCATTGTCTTGGTCAAAATTGGCCTAGGGGCAATACTTAGGAGGTTGGATTGTATTTTATTTTGTTAGGGGTCAAAATCGCAACTTTCTTATACTTAGGGGTCAAAACTGCAATTAAGTCTTCTTTCTTTTATCATTGCTTGCTTGAAAATGATGGAAGTTTAAAACCGAACCTACCAGTTAAAAAACCTTAAATCAAATAAAATTAAACTGAAGACCGCAAAAACTATGTTTAATTTAGATATATTTAACCATTTTTTTTATTCAATTGTTCGGTTTGGTTTAGGGTTTTTTTGTCGGTCAAACCAAATTGAAAACTTATACAACACTCACTTAATTGATTTGTTGATTTAATATCTAGTTCGAACTTTTATAACATGGCCAAAGAAGAAGAAAAAGTTGTCTAATACCTTTGAGGTTGTTAACTAGTGAATTATGGATACTAAATCATAATTGTATCGGCCTGGAGTGCTTAGGTTAAGTTTGTCATTGGTAATCACTTATTAAAGATGAGAAATTGGCTAATATGCATTAAAAATTTCTCATAGAATATGAAACGTTTTTAGTCAAAATTGTTGCTAAATTTTAAAGGGTAATGTTAACTTGTGCTCTTAGGGCACATGTTAAGAAACTCAAAAGAAGAAATATTACACTCGTTCCTTTTTAATTGTCACTTTTTAACATTTTATACAAACCAAAACAATCAATAATTGTTTCTACTTTTGATGCAATAAGTTATATTTTTACTATAATGACCTTATTAATTTAACATCTCATTTCATATATTTCTCTCTCTGCAATAAATAACAAAAGATAATATTGGTAAAACAAGATCTATCTAGATTAGAAACTCAAAGGCGGGGAGATTGTCTCGCTCAGGTCTGCATAGGGGCCCCGATCGAGGGACAACTTTTTAAGTTTGTAATATGTTTGTAATTGTTTCTCTTGTCTTCTTTGCTGACTCTGAGGTCTGTAGCACCCTTGTGGTTATATATGATGTATTTGTCTGGGAACTTTTCTGAATGAAATTTGCATTTATGATATCTATGACATGTTTGTTTTAGTTTGTTCTAGCTTGACTTCGTCGAAATGATTATATTGAACGTATTTCCTTTGTTGTTGGGATGGATACATCGTACTCCATTTATTTAATAATTATGTTCACCATTGTAAAGAAGATTTAGCAGTATTGTTATGCTTTAAAATGAGCTTGTATTTATGAGAAACCTCTTGGGGCAACCTAGTGGATGTCATCGGACTGTCGAGGTTGTCATTATTGGACATCATTATGAACCACATTAGGCCAAAGTTTAGCTTCCCTTCCATACCTCAATTTGAGACTTGTTTCAGGGGTAGACCCTTATTAGCATGACATGGCTCCACTATCTGGCGTCTAGCTGTATAGGTGGGTCGGCTATCTGTGTTCCTCTATTCCCTTTTCGCCTAACCTTTCTCTTGTATGGCAAAGGTTGCTTTATGCTAGAAATTCGTTGTTTCTTATCTTTGTCTGGGTATATTGCACCGATCATGGAATCTTGGTTCCTCCAGTTAGTTAGGGTGTGTGTACTGATTAGAAGTCTCTAATCTTTATGCCCCCCATTCAGCTAGTGGCAATGGTCTAGGATCTTTGGCTTCTTTAGTAGGTTGGGGCACATAGTGCTAGCTAGGGGTGTTTGACTTTCCCATTTTCACTCGAGCATGCGAGACATGTTATTGTTAAGAATTTTTAATTTCTCGGTTTTGTTGGACCATGTACCGTCGGACATGAGTCTTTGATTCTTCTATTTGGGCTCAAGGGCGTGGCATCGGTTGAGAGTTTTTAGGTATCCTTTTATCATACATAAACAACAAAGTGTCTGTTCTTCGGGAGAAAGTGCCCTGTTTAATTAATACGTGTGGTGAAGTATTTATGTCAAGCTAAAGCTAAATTGGGCCGCAAAATATGGAGTCTGATTGTAGACCTTTTCCGAAGATGAAACATTGAAGCTTGTCATTGACCCCTCTCCCATCGACAGACACCATGGTCAATCCCTCGACATATCCTCATAAGGTTTCCTTTTTCTGTCTATGATTGACGACCACGATAGTCTTGGGTTCTCACCTCCTAGTTGTGAAATGTGAGGTAAATTCGTCGCATATCATTTTCTACGAATCAATATAACCGTCTTGAAGGTCTTTAAACCATGTCATGGAAGCACCTTTGAGAGTAAGAACGAAAAATTTTCACTTTACATGTCATTTTGCTTGGTGATAATCCAACACGGTATCTATATGTCCGACATATTTGTTTGGGTCCCCATAATTGTTGTATGACTCCAACTTGGGAGGTTTCTTGAGGAGATTCAAAATGAGGTAGTTGGTAATTTTCTTATTGAAAGGTCTCTCGGTGTTAGCGACGAGTCCTATCCAGAGAGACGTTCATATGCTTCATGCAAGAGTGACGAGGAGAGTATGGTTTCTTTCCATAAATGTGGGTCGGAGAGGAGTTATTACTCCCCCTTCATTTGTACCGTCAAAAGAAGGATCTCTTTGGGGACGACGTGGAGGCACCTTGTCCTCGGGTCTTTGCGCTTATGTCTTTCTAGAAGTGAAATTGTATGTTATGTCCCCTACAACGACAATTTATTGGCTTCTTTGAGTGACATCAATCTATGTTGGTATCTTTGTAGGAATTTTTCCTTTATTACACTAACAATGTAACAAATATAATATAAATTCTTTTTTTTTTCTTCCAATGACACCAATAATATAAATTCTTATGGCAAAATTTGTTTAATCATACAATTGAAATAATAAAAACTTCAACATTTTTTTTGACAAACAATGAAAAATTCAACCTAAAATTCTATATCTCCTTTATTTTATTGTTAGTGATTTAAAAATTATAAAAAAAAAGAATAAAAATAAACGTATTTCTGTAGAAAAATTGACAATAATTATAAACCAAAAATTTGACATTATAAATATTTTCACAAGTCACACAAGTGAAGCATATGTATGTATCCCATGAATAAAATTAAAAATATACATGGCATTCACGTTGGGAGAGTAATTTTATCCAGAAGGTTATTCATGTAAACACGGATTGGGTTTGGAGGAATGTCTTTGGGTCCAATGGAGGCTTTGGACATAACTTAGGGCAAGTACCTTCCCTGTCAACAAGGGGTTGTTGTCCCACATCTGACATCTCTTACATTTATATCAGTTCTTTTGGTTCTTTTTCACATGTCTCTGTACAATACTATACTCTCTCTCCATCACCCTATTTTTCAACGGTCAAATATATGGTTTCTTTTTTCATGCAGAGCTGGTACTGGCTAGTGGTTACATAAACATAATGCTAGTATCTTTTCTTACGAAAATACTGGCTACATAACTAAAAAGAGAAACTCTTATCTTATACGTCTTTTATTTACATTTAAGATTGGAGATAAAATGGATAGTGAGAAAAAGACGTGAGAGATACATAATACCATATTGTTAAAAAACAAAAAAAAAAATCCATAATATTACAATTAACTAGGTATTTTTATATTGTTTTTTACAATAGGTTAATTTTTTTTCAAGTAAGGTTATTTTTCATGATTGAGTAAAAATCATAAGAGTTTTGATATATTGACATCATTTTTGTTAAATCTTTTTCAACAATTTAAAAATATTAGTTGTCAAAATAGCCGTATGACATACTGTAGTCTGTAGTGTTTTAAAAAAAAATTCTTTTGTTTTTACGAAAATACCCACGTATACATAGGATTGTCGAAATAATTATTGTGAAATATATGTTCAAAAGAATGATATTTGTACACTTTTTTTTGAACAAGTCAAAATGAGATATATTAACAAACAGTCCTACTCCCTAGCACATGTGCCTTAAGAAGCAGAACAAAATTACAACATCCGATCCTTAAAAAACAAAAAGTGGTAAACAACGGTCAGCCAATACCCAAACAAATAAGGGATTACTGCCACCACATATGGTAACCAAAGGGAAAGCAAACATTTTTAGCTTTCAACCATTCAAGTGTAGTGATTTTTACCTTTTCCATCAGTTGCATAACTGATTTAACGTTGTTTGAAAACAACTGATGGTTCCTTTCATTCCACAAAATCCAAATGCAACAAAGTCAAATCATATGAGGAATGAACGACGAGAACTATGCCCTCCTGAAGAATATATGAATTGATGAAAATGATCCATAACATGTTGAGGATCCACTGAATACACACCTAACCAAGACTTCACTAGTTGCCAAAGTGAACCAAAAGTAGGACAATATACACTTTTTAGTTTTAAACATTCATCAAACCCGTCATTTTTTTTTAACTTTCTCTACTTATTTTATAACAAATTTATCACATCATTCTCTTTATCTCTATTTCTCTTATAGTGTATACATCTTAAAGATGTCGACCAATGTGAATTTGTTTTGCCCCATGGAAAACAATAAATTATACATTATTTTTATCAATTGATTAAAATTTACATAAATTACACCAAATTTATATGGAATCTATGTAATTTGGTGTGACTCAGCTGAATTTTAACCTATCAAAGAGAGTAGATTTTATTTGACACATAATTTGGTGCTATTAGTATTCCTCCTATGCATGTAAAGACATTGTAGAATCAGTCATTTTGGTTTTAAGAGATGACAATGAGATGTGAATTTGCTTATATATGAACTTGCCAATTGCCATATCGCCAATTAACGTCATTGTCATCTTCTAAGTCCTAACGATACAAATTTGCGCGTAATTCTAATTCAAAAACTGCTTTGTTTATTGGCAAGTTTTATAAGACAAAATTATGGCAATGGACCCGTATGATTTCAAGAGACACTTTCCCGACTTATTACCGTAATGGTTGAAAGTATTGACTAGTGATCTTGGAATATTGGTTAAAAAAAAAGAAAAAAAAAGCTTTATATTAAAAACAACATTTTCTACACTTTAAAATATGGAAAATGTTAACAAATGCATAAAATGTATATTCATTAACAAAACCCTTTAAAATACGTGTTTCCTCAACTATTTTACGTGTTTCCTCAACTATTGCCTCGAAATCATCGGTTAATATTTTCATTCAGACCATTGTTTAATTAAGGGTTATGTTAACTTGTTCCCTAAGGGCACAAATTAAGGAACTTAAAATAGAATTAAATAATAAATTTTTTTGTTGAAAAAATATCTTTTGAAACTTTCAAGAAATTGAATGCTCAATTTTCAAGAAAAAACTTCAACTTTTGATTCCTTAACTTATGCCTTAAAAGCACACGTTAATATTTCTCTTTAATTAAATAAGAGGACATTAATGAAACCCCTCAAGAGGAGTAATATAAGATCTTCATTCTAAGAAAAGGATCGAAAGAGTTGGATTGATGAGGGTTAAAGGATGCGGCCATGGGCTCACTATGATGAACAGACAATATTTCCCCATATCCATCCAACCACTTGCATTTCAACTAGTTTTCCATGTTCTAGGAGAATCTTCTGTCATTCGGCGCTGGAGAAAACTTCTCCGGAATTTCTTCGGCTAACAAAATTTGGTCAAAGATAGTGTATTGTTACAATGGATAATATCCAAGTTCCTAGGAAAAGTTACTTGTAAAACCTTTTTTTAATTCAACCATGCCTTTATCTCAAACTTTATTTTATCCTTTTGGTCTCACCAATGTCTTGAACGTAGATAGCAACACAAATAACAAGCAAAACTAAATTAAACACTTTTGCATTGAACTTTTAACTTCTCGATAATTTTAACATCACTTGATAATTTCCCCAATCATACATAGTTTAACATTTAACATAAATATAGAAGCATTGCCACAATGAAAACTACTCAATGTGACAAGTTTTTAAAAGCTTCTAAGAAATGTAGTAACCAATTAAAAGTACTAGTACTAACCAAATTAGAGAAAATATAAAAACTAAAACATCATAATCAGATTCATCCAAACAAGTTGGAGATGCTGGTTTCTAAAGTTGACCAAATGAGTGTGCAAGATAAGCAAGTGTCCCTACAAGTGGTGCATTAACATAAGTTGCTGGCTCTGATTGCTCATAATCTGACCGTTTATCTGGAAACCTATCATGCTGATCTGGTCCTCCGACAACAGCACCCACTAGAATGTTGGGATTAGGAGATTGTGAACTCATCACACTGAAACCTGCTGAACACTGGATCTTTCCTGGGTGTACAGCCATTGAAGGAAGAGATGATCCTCTGTGGTGTATCCTTTGTGGATACCTTGGTCCATACCCCACCATGTATGACATCTTCAATGGGTTGTCCCCTAGCAAATAATCCACCTAACAAAAAATACCAACAAAAGTTAATCAAAATGATATACTTAAATCAAATAAATTTCATTAGGTATTTTTGTACCTGTTTCTTGGCTAAGGTTCTGAGTCTCTTTGGTGTTACTATGGTACCACCACAACGCACAACAGAATGTGATTTGGTCAAGTATTTGGCATAAGCTACCAGTAAGAAGCTAGTGGATGTGACATACTGCATGTTACTATCACTCATCTTGAACAAAAGCCCACCTGTAAAGTTTCACAAGCTCAAAAACAGTTACATCTTGGACCACATGAAACCAATAGAGTTAATACTGAAAGAGAAGAAAGAGGGACCTTACCAGGGGTATATTGTGCAGAAGAGGATCCAGCTCCAGGAATTAAAGAGCAAACAAAATTGTCTGAATGACCCTTGTAGTCATGGAGGGATCTTACCCTTTGAACTAGAAATTCCTAAAATCACAAAAAAAAAAAAAAAAAACATGTTAGTTTTAAAACATTATTGATAATTTGTTTGATACTATGTTGTGAAATTTAGGACCTTTGAAAGAAGTATCCTTGCTCCAACATGTTTGTTATCCCAACCAAATGTGTTGTCAAACTCTGCTGCTCCTAGGATTTGACCATTAACTTGAATGTAATTTAGGTACATTGGATTCTTTGTGGCTTTGTGTAACCAAGCAGCACCCCACAACAACTCATCCTAACAAGTCATTACAAACCCATCAGTCAAAAGTACTATAATTTTGAGTATGACTCAAAAATAAAAATAAATAAAAATTGGCACAATGGAAAAAACCAAAACTTTACCTGATAACCAGAGTAATCACAGTAAAAGGGACACACAAAGGGTTTTAAGACATTGCTGTAAGGTCCTCTGTGTTGATCAGCAAACTGAAAAACCTAAACCCCAAAAACAAACAATCTCAGATTTATGCAAAAAAAAAAAAAAAAAACATTTTTTATTTTTTTCATCATGAATCAAGCTTACCCTAATAGCCCTTCTCACTAAAATTTTGGAGTATGTTGGATCAGTTCTTCTGAAAACAAGAGAAGCAGCTGCTAATGCTGCAGCAGTTTCTGCAGCAACTTCAGAACCAGGTGCGTTTGCATCAATCTTAAAAACACTTCTTGGTGTGTCCATGTCTTCTGGTCTCTCCCAACAAGCATGGTCCTTTTTAGCATCACCAACCTGCAAAATGAAAAACCCAACAAATCAACCTCATTTTCACTGTGTTTTCTCCTTAACAAAACCTCAAAACCATGAACAAAAGAAGAAAAACTAACCTGAACATAAATGGTGTTTGGATGTGCAGTAGCTTTAAGAAGATAATCAGTAGCCCAACGAATAGCTTCTCTAGCATTAGGCAACTCACCTTTCATCAACCCACCAAACTCAATAACACTCCATGAAAGCATAGTGGTAGTAAAAGCCATAGGAAAACCAAACTTGACATTGTCACCAGCATCATAATACCCTCCAACCAAATCAACCTACATTGTACATTTAAGCCAAAAATAAGCAACAAAAACTATAGAAATATATAATAATGTGAGATTTATGATATGATTTGTTTACATACATGCATTGCTGAGCCATCAGAGAGACCAGAGTCTTTTCTCCAAGACATTCTCTGGTTAGAAGGGAGCTTCCCTGA
The DNA here is from genome assembly GCF_003473485.1 of Medicago truncatula. Lineage (NCBI taxonomy): Eukaryota > Viridiplantae > Streptophyta > Magnoliopsida > Fabales > Fabaceae > Medicago > Medicago truncatula. The sequence continues at coordinate 43,225,471 of NC_053042.1, forward strand.
TCTTTGGCCTTCAAAGAAGAGAATGGATTTGGTGAGAGCATCTCTGTAGTTGTGAGTGGCGAAGTGAGGGTGGTGGCGATGGAGTGGGAAGGCATGGGTATGGAGAAGAAAAGAAGAGAAGAGAGAAAGAAGGAAGAGGAAGGAGAAGGAAAGGGAAAGGGTCATTTTGAAGAGTGTGAAAGGGAAAATGAAGAAAACCAACTAACCAAAGAGCAAAGTGGTACCTGCAATGCAAGACAGAGTGTGCTCTGTTTAATGCTTGGAACGAACTCTGCTATATATAAAAGAAAAAGCTGCCTTTGTGATGTCCTGCTTTGTTATAAGACAACAATAATTATGTCCACATCCTATTAGTCCTACTACTACAGTAAGCAGGCTCATGGCTTTGGCTTTGGGAAAATTAATCTAGTTAACCGTGCAAAAGCTAAACAAAATTAACGGGTTTATGATAGTTTTGGGACATTTGTTAAGGGAAAAAAGTGTTTCAAGACATATGTTAAAAGAACTACACTTCTCATCACTCACTATTATAAGCAAAAATTAACATTTTAAATTGATTCATTAAATGATGTATATATATAGTCTTTATTATAGACCACATACATCATCTAAAATGTTGATTTTTGCTTATAATAATAACCGGATGGTATAGATGCTAATGAGTGTTTTACGATACTACTTTCTCTGTCTATAATAACCGAGTCATTTATAAAAAAAATATTGTAAAAAAAAAAAAGACTTATTTCACTTTTCAATACAAAATAATTATTTTTTTTCAATTATAAATCTAATTAATACTACTTTCATAATTCTCAATTCAACATGTTTTACTTTGCATTTATAATAAAAAAAAACAATGCACCAATACTTGACAAGACACTCAAAATTATTTTTCTCTCTCTTTCATTTATACACTTTTTTCTTAATATGCGTGAAATGAACAAAAGACTCGGTGTCTTGGGACGGAGAGAGTATTATTTAAGAAATTTTAATTAGAAAGATGTTTATTCAAAAAGTTAAATAGTTCAATTTTCAATGCATTGAAATCATAAATTTATATATCTATTTAAGGATGTTAAAGAGTACATTTATGACCATTGTTAACATTTCCCTTAATAGTTTAGGGTCTTGCTAATCAGTACCTTTAGAGCAATGGTTAAAGAAACTAAAAGTAGTAGTTTTGCATTGAAAATTACCATTTTTTTTAGAGAGAAACTTTGTGACTTTTAGAAAGTTGAATTCAACACTTTTCAGTTTCCACCGTTTTTCAACAAATTATTTCTATTTATGTTCTCTTAACCAATGTCCCAAGGACACTGTTTAACATTTTTCAATAATTTATAGTAAAAGTTGTGTTTTAAAAGCCTTGAATTTAATTTTTTGTGAGACAAAATTTTGTTTTTTTTAAACGTAAAATGGTTAAATTTTGATCTTATTTTTTTTGTCAAGTGACTTGGTAACTAAAATTCACCTTTTAAAATGAATATTTGCGATGTCTGAGGTTCGAAATCTGACCCTTACACATAACAATTTATTATTTTGAATTCTTTAACATGTGTCTTTCATAACATGTGAAAATATTTGGGACCTAATAAATAAAAAATTGATAGTGTAATAAGTTTAACATGTGTCTTTCACAAGATGTAAAAATATTTGCGACCTAATAAATAAAAAAGTTGATGGTGTAATTAATATGAATAATTTGTGTATCACTCTTACTAAACTACATTGTTCTATTCCACCTTTATGTTACACTGTGGTGTGAGGTACTCTGCTTTGGATGTAAGCCTTTCACGATTTTATCCTTTTGTTGGGTTGAGAAGTGTGAATGTCGTACATAAATATCCTTATCCCAAATTACAAAGCAATGTGGGATTTTAAGGTGTATCGAAGCAGTTACCCCCTATCGATGCTAATGGGGAGATACTTCATGGGTTTGCTCCCAGTGAAAGTCGACAATGTTCCGTTTCACCCTCAAGTAAGTCACACCGTGTTCATAGGTATTGTTCATTTTGGGTGGAAACTCTTCACGATTTTGTTCTATATAAAAGGTGTCTTGTTGGGTTCAGGAGTGTTAGTGCCGTATATAAGCCACTTTTAATCTCGATTCCTAAACAACGTGGGGCTTTGCGGTATATGAACATACACTTTATGTATAATGTGTACGACGACAACCAAGCCTTATCCCACTAACCATGTCTCTGTTTCTCTTTTCAACTCATTTATCTCTAGATCTTTCTTATTAGTTTCTCTTATACTCCATCCGTTTCAAATTATAAGCAAAATTTACTTTTTAGGTTCGTTCAATTAATGATGTATGTGGTCCATATTATGGACAAGTAAAATTTGCTTATAATTAAAAACTGAGGGAGTAGTTTTCTAGATCTAGCCCTACCTCTGGTGATTTGACTCCCCTCCATATGATCTATTCTCCTAACTACATAATCTACATGTCTTCTCTCTACATGTCCAAGCACCTAAGTCTAGTTTCTACTATCTTTTCTACTATATGTGTTACTCCAACTCTCTTCTAATATTGTCATTTCTAATTCTATCTCATATAATCCTACCACACATCTAACACAACATTCTCATTTCAGCTACGCTTACTTAAAGTTCGTGTTGTTTCTTCACCGTTCAACACTTTATCTCATACAACATCATCGGTCTTATCTTCTAATATAATGTATACAATTCTGATCTTTATATTCTAATATAAATTGGTAGCATCAGTAAAAAAAAATTAAAAAAAGAATAACAAATATATCCAGTAGTTTACTATTTGTCTTATGCTTATGTTTAGGGACACAATTTTTCCTTCGGAAAGAGTTTTATAGTTAACAAAGGGAGTATGTTTAGCTTTAGATAGATATGAACCTCACCTAGACACTGTACACCTTAATACACATTATCACGCTCCACACTTTCATTCTTATCACTTATTCCTTCATCGACAATGTTCAGCTAGGCCTTACAAACACATGTTCTTAATCAAAGATCTTTGTAAGAACAATCCTGGTATTAAAACCTTGTACTACAAGTTTCACTTATCTTTAACCGAATGACACATTATAATTTCAAAAATGTATTTAACTATCCACAACATTTAAAGACTATTTTAACTTCTTTTTTTTTTTCCTTCCCAATTTTGAGATTGATTTACTCGGTTATAATCCGTCCAACCAAACTTTTGTTGAATGGGCATATGAAGAAGGCCCATACACACTGATGGAACATCATCCATGGATGTATAGGGAAAGCAACTTCAGCATTTAGTTCGGGTTGCATGTTAGCCAAACCCTACATATCCTCCCATTAGGGTGCTATTACATTATTACAGTATGTATTTCAAGCGCATTTCTCGTTCTTATGTTGTTTTCAATACCTTTCAATTTCAATTAAATGAAGGAAAATGTCCCGGTTGAATGGATCATATTTCTGTTAAAAAAGGGTAGTATCGTAACTTATGGAATTTGCGATTATTTTCCCCTATGTATAAAGTGGTAAAGGCAAGTTGTGAGCTTGAAACAGATTGTAAGTTGATTGTGGATGCCAAGGGATGCACTTCGGCTCTAAGTGATTTTGGAGTGAAAATAATTAATTTTGATAAAGTTGGTATTGAATTTCAACATAAATTGATTTATATTTATGAGAAGACGAAATCAATCGTATAGAGTTTCGTGTTGTTATTATATGGTAGCAACATTTTTTTTTTGTTTTTTGTAATATAGAACGGTATTTGGATCAAGACTTCAATTTATGATAAAATTATGAGTTGTGCTCAATTTTTGAATCATGCTCACACCAGTTGCCATTTTTTTCTTTCTTTCTGACTTTACATAGATGTGTCTCCCATAATCTTTTCTTTTCTTTATAAAAAAAAAAACAAATCTAAATTTACTTTTATAGTAAAGAAAGAGAAATATAAAGTTTATTTTATTTACAAAATGTGGATTTTGTTTATCTTGTGCCTTTGACTTAGATATTGACTGCACAAACTTCTAATGTAATAGTACCTATAATTAAAAGTACGTATTTTCTCTTGTATTTTGACTTGTAAGTATAACTTGTAAGCTAAAGCGTGGGTTCAATTTATAATTTCTCCCTTTCGAGCATTTAGTATGTGACTTTTGTCGTTAGACTCTTTTAAAAAGATAAAATAATTAAAAGCATTTTCAGCCAAATAAAAATATAATGCCCCTCAAAAACATATAATTAAAAGCATTGTGTTAGCATAAAGACTTGATCAGCAACATGTGGAGAAGAATAACTTTACACCATGATTTTCTTATAAATGATTGGAGTGATATGTGTATGGCATATGCCATTATTTATAGTCGGACTGTTCAACTATATATATATATATATATATATATATATATATATATATATATATATATGGATATGGATTTGCTAGAACACACCCACTAGTTTTTATGTGGAGTGTTTTAGCAAGATATAATTAAAAAGTTAATAAATACACTTTAAGGTGTATGTTGCTATAACACACCTTCTAAAAAAATAAGTGGGTGTGTTCTAGCAAATCCTATAGGCATTTGCTAGAATACACCAACTTATTTTTTAGAAGGAGTATTTTAGCAAGTGAATAACTAAAAAGTGGTTAAATACACCTTAAGGTGTAGCTTTGCTAAAGTACTTCCACATAAAAACTAGTGGGTGTATTCTGGCAAATCCTATAGGAAAATAAAGAAAAAATTTGTATATAAAAGCAGAAAAATTAGCTGAGAAACTAAACTTAATATTTTTTTTTTTGGTTTTCTATTTGTTTATTAGACTTGCAACAAGATAAAATACCAAATGTGTTATCCCCTTAGTCTGGAAACGAATTGACGGATTTGACAAAGTGGTACACCGCCATGTGCTCCTGTTGTCCTTCCACATGCAATATTAGGCATTTCATGCTCATTGTCATCGTATCTCTTTTTCTTTGCAGCAAAAGATGGAAGACACATGTTACTACAACTACAAGTCGGATTTTATCATATAACTCAATGAAAAAGCTGACAGCATCTCTAAAAACTTAAATTCATATATGACTTGAGATGAACTATTATATGTTGACTATTTGGATCTATATGATTGCCTCCTCCTCTTGATCCATGGATAAGGTAATTATAGTTAGTTTAATAAATTTTTTTTAGAATTAATCCTACGAGTTTAGCTCGGTTGATATAGACTTTGTATAATATATGTAGGAGTTGGTGGTTCGAACTTCAAACATTTAACTTATTCATCAAAAAAGGTGGATTTATAGCCACTAAATAACTTAAAAAAAAATAAAATCTTTAGAAATAGCTTAGATGACGGCATGATGATTTGCAAATTGGATCTATGTGATCAACTTTATACGATGCATTTTTTTTTATAATACACCATAAATTAAATCATGTACAATTAAGATTTAATTGATAACATTTTTCATTTAAGAAGTATGATGCCCATCTCTAAATTTAGGCTTTCAACACATAATTGGACATCATTTGTAAAAAAAAAAAAAAAACACATAATCGGACACCAGCATGCCTCAGATCTCTAATATTATAGAAACTAAAGATGAAAATTAACATATTCATAAGATTAAAAAATAAGCAAAATTATGTTCAAATCATTACATATAAAAAAACATGATTTAAAGGTTATTGAATGTTTTGTTTACAAAAAAACATTAAACTAATTTGCACACATAACAAAAATAAAATTGATAGTTGAAATAATGGAGCTGAGGCGTAAACTTCCTTTTACTACCTCCGTCATTAAATATAGGATCTTTTTGCAAAAATAACGCAGATTAAGAAAGTTGGTTGTAGTATTAAATTTGTATATAATTACTATTGTTTTTACAATTTTATCCTTAAGAGAGAGAGTTAATTTATGTTTTCAACATAATATTTATTGTTGATTGAATATAGGATCTTTTTGCAAAAATAACGCAGATTAAGAAAGTTGGTTGTAGTATTAAATTTGTATATAATTACTATTGTTTTTACAATTTTATCCTTAAGAGAGAGAGTTAATTTATGTTTTCAACATAATATTTATTGTTGATTGAAGAAAATGATGCAAAATAAATAAGGGTATGTTGGTAATGAAATAATTTATGTACTTGGAAATACCAAAGGGGTCTTATAAAAAGGAACAATTTTTTTTTCTCAAAATGGTCTTATAATTAGGGACAAAGGTAGTATAAAAGAGACATGCTTAGGTGGAAATTACTAATGGTGAGTCTCTAAGAGATAAGATCATCTTCATTTATGTCCTCTTTCATTTATTTCATTTGGAGAAATAAAAAGAAAAAAAAAATTAATGATAGCGAGACCCACTCAATGGTAGGACCCGCAACCTTTTTATGTGTGCATCTTTTTCTAAATGACATTCTCTATTTATTTTTATAAATGGAGAAGATCTTAACTCATTCAAGAGATAGTGTTTAGGTGCAAAATACAAAGTCAAGATCTTCTCCATTTTGTATCCTCTCCATTTCTCCATTTGGAGAGATATAGACTCAAATTTTCTTAGAAAAAGTAAAAAATAATTAATGATAGTGGGACCCAATTAGTGGTAGGACCCACTATCTATTTTATGTGTCTATCTCTCTCCAAATTGTGTACTTCCATTTATTTTATCAAATGGAGATGATACTAACCCCAAAATACATGGGTGACTTTAAGATTTGACGACTTTGATGTATTTTAGATAAAAGAAAATTATTGATTAGAAGAGACATATAAACAAGATCATCAAAATCACCAAACACAAAGTCATTGAAGTATAACCCTGTTTTAATTGACAGTGTGAATAAGATTTACCCAATTAATTTGTGCTTGACCATGTCAAATCACACAACTCACATTACCTTGAATACCTTCACATATTCAACCTCTCTTTTTCACAAAGAAGAAATAAAAGAAAGAAACCGAGAATGAAGAGAGAAAAGAAGAGAGAAGAACTTGAAGAGAGGTAAAAGAAGGGGAAATCTTCATTACTCTTCTCCATTCACAATTTTAGGTGGGTTTTGGGTGAAATTATGTTCTCCTATTTCCATAAAGTGATTATGTTTTAAGAAATTACATAATAAAAATAAATGGGTTATGTTGCATGCATTGAAATTGTTTTGCTCTTGTGTAGAAATTCATGAGTGCCATGTTAAATTTCCAAATTACATTCTCCTTGGTTCCAAAATTTGTCATTTTGAACTATTTTATGATGTCCAATGTTGTGCTACATTCTCCTTGGTTCCAAGTTACTTTGAATCCATAATATCATCATAATAACTTATTCACAATTTTGTTTTATGTGGTTGAATTAGATCCAACCACAATTTTTAAGAGTTTTTAATTTTGAGAACTCAATGAGATATTTCATATTTGTTGAATTTTTTTACGGGTAATAAGCCAAGTGACTAATGGAATTAGATGAACTTAGAATCAGGCTGTTAAACTTTTTTTTTTCTTTTTTATTTATTTATTTATTTATTTGTAATTAAAGACTTAGAGTTAGAGTTGCAAATCTTATGAGCATCGAAGCCCGTTCCATATCATCCTTAAGAGTTGTACCTTTTTATCTCTAATTACTTTGTCATGACTTTCAGTCAAGACATATAAGTGAGAGTGACCACCTCTAAAGTATCATTATGAATACTATTATATCTCTATTCTAGATAAAATTTATAAAAATAAAATTCCAACATTTAAATATTTAATCTTTTTCCAATTCGAGTTAAAAAAAAGGCTTAATTGCACTTTTGGACCCCTATCTTTTCAAAAGTTGCGGTTATGGATCCCTAACTAATTTAAATACAAAACAACCCCCTATGTTTTGATTCTTTGGCAGTTTTGGACCCCCAGTCCATTGTTGACTCGATCAACGCTGACGTGGCACCCTAAGTGAGGTGCCACGTGTCATTTTTTTTTTTATTTTTTTTGCCTTGGGGGTCCAAAACTACCAAAGAATCAAAACATAGGGGGCTGTTTTGTATTTAAATTAGTTAGGGGTCCATAACCGCAACTTTTGGAAAGATAGGGGTCCAAAAATGCAATTAAGCCTAAAAAAAACCTTTATATTTGTTGCAATATTTTGGTTCTAAAGAGTTTAACAACAAAATTAAAAAATATGAGTGATGTTAAGTGGAGAATTTGTTGATGACTTAATTTGACAATTGCATCAAATCGTGTAAAGTAATAAAGTGGTAAGTTCCTCGTTTCTACATGAATTGTCGTTCAATTCGATATTTAGTGGAATCTATTTGATAAAGCAAACAAAAGATGAGATTTGAAGGTTGCAGGGTTTTGTCTGTCCTGCTCAATATGAGATTAAGTTTCTGCGATTCATAAATATAACGGCGATTAGGAAATCCTTGAATCCCCCTTGGTCTTTGTTGAAAATTAAATTGAATAATCATTAGTTTATAACTTGACTTATGTTTGAATTTAAGAAAATAGAACATAACTCCATGATGAATCAGTGAAAGTTTATTTTAATATCCCTGCAATTCAACCATTACAATTGCAGGGATCCCTTAAGATGAATTATAGCCATCAATTCATAATTAAATCCAACTAATGAGTTTCGATTATCAATTAATAATGAATCTTTTAGAAGAATTCGAGTTCGAATCGTGACTGCCACTTCTTGATTAGACTTTATATAGCTTACGTTCAAATTATAGATTGCTAGGTCATTTTCTAAGAAGTGACATGTTAAGAGAAAAAAATTGATTTAAATAATGTTTACTCTCCTGTCGAAGAGAACTTTCAAATGGAAGATGAAATCAAACCCTAAATGTTTATAAAAAGAACTTTTCTACATCAAAATAAAAGAGAAGAGAATTTTGAGAATTGAAGGAAGATCATGCTGATAATCGCAATGCTTAATATATTTGATTAACCATAGAATGGCGTACAGTTTATCATCATAATTAATTTTATTCTTCAATCGACATAAATTTCAAAGAGTATAACCAAGTTGCCTCCCTCCTGGAACCACATCTGGATTCCAATGAAAGCATTCTACAGCCCCTCCAGCTTTAAGCTTACATGGTCCTGATTCTTTAATTTGCCAATGACATTCGGGGTCACATTCATTCTCGTCTCGCTTCTGAACATAAATGTCAAATTTGTGATTTCCATTAATCCATGAAAAACTACAAAAATATAAGCTGTTCTTTATAAGGAAAGAAGGTACAAATCTAAAGATGTAACTTTCTGCAAATTTTAGGGTTTGGAACCCAAAATCATAATTTTTATCTTTACAATCCACACCAAGCTGGAGGTCGGTCAAGTTATTGGTAACGTACACAGTTACTTTTTGACCGATCCTGGTTTTCGTATCATTGAATTGCAAAGCAACGATAATTGTTGGTAACATAGAAACTAATATCAGAAATTTAGAGATTGTAATCATCTTGTTTGCTTAATAGATTATTGATATAATGATATTGAACTTTGTGGTTAATTTCTTGTTATATATACTGTTAATCGGATGATGGGGACAATTTTTTTTTTTGGAAATTACTAATAAGTGCCTAAAGATAATGTTAACCAAGTCTAAAGAAATAATTTTTTATGGAAAATGTTTTTTTAAGAAATAATTTTTTTTCCGGAAATTGTGTATTTTAAAGAAATAATTTTTTATGGATTTTTTTTTAAGGATATGGAAAGTGTTTTTATTACTTTGAAAAAGATTCAATTGACCTTTGAAAATAATTGCAGAATAAAGAATTTTTTTATAAGAAGTTTGTGTGAAATAAAATTTGTAGAATATATGATTTTTTTCATGAAATATTTGGTGAGTTTTTTTTTTTTTGACCAAAGTTCTCTTGGTAAGAATTTTAATGTTTAGTAAACAATAAAAATTAAAAGTCATCTAGAATATATATTTTAAAATTTTGTTGTTTTGTATCCATAATTAATGGTTGTTTATTAGAAATTTTATTTTAAAGGACGTTGGTAGGTTTTTTTTTTGTTCAGAGAAGGATGTTGGTGAGTCAGTGAGTTGTAAAGTGTATTTATTTTAAGTGTAATTAGACCATCTATAATATATATTATATTGTTCTTTTTTTTTAACAAGTCAAAATGAAATTATATTACCAACAACAATAGCAATCTCTTAGCACAAGGTGTGCATAAAAGACTACTACCAATATACAATGGACTAAAACAAGAGGAAAAACCCACCGGTGATTATCCAATGCCCAAACAAGCTAAAGGACATGGCCACCACATATGAGTTCCAAAAACAAAAGTGGCATTTTTAGCTTTAAGCCACACTAACGATAACAATTTGATTTTAACAAGCAATCTAGGAGCCTCGGTTACAACATTTTTAAACAAACGATTATTACGCTCACTCTAAATCACCCAAGTAGTCAAAAACCAGATTAACTGAAGAAACGATCGCCTAGCTTTGGCAAAACCTGATAGACAGGTGAACTGCACGAAGTGATTAGAAATAATGTTGGAGTCGACCCCCACACAGCCTATCCAGAGCCGTAATTGCTCCCATAACTCCGCAAAAAACGGGCATGATAGAAATAAATGATCTGATGTTTCAATCGAACCACACCCCATGACACAAAGAGCAGTGTCTAACTGTAAGATGCCTCTTCATGCCAAATTTGATCTCGTCGATAACCGGTCCCTCATAAGACGCCAAGCAAATATCGACACCTTCAAAGGAACCTGATGATGCCAAATCAAATCCACAGCACTATCCGTGATGGAGTTGCCAGTCGCTGTTAACACCTCATAAGCACCTCTAACAGAATAACCTCCTATAGGGTCCGGAAGCCAAATCCAAGAATCTGAAATATCAGTAAACAGAGAAATATCAAGTAGTAAAGTCCTACACTCCTCTAAGACAATCTCCTCCCACACCCACAACCTCCGCCTCCAACTCCACCCCTCACCACCCCGCGACAACCTCAAGGGCAACATGTTAGCTACAGTAGTATATTTGTCTACAGCTAAATCAAACAACCTGGGAAACTGCTCTCTAAGGGGCGCCCCTCCACACCACCAGTGGAACCAAACAACGTATCAGAACCATCACCCACCTTCCTACGCACACTATCACCAAACCAACTACCCCCTACACCACCATCACCATCTCTAATCCTCCCCACCTCCCTCCACCAATAAGAACAACTCCGGCCCCCAACCTCCAACCTCCCACCAACCTCGCCATAACGGGCGACTAGAACACTATACCACAACCCTACTCTATCTACCAACATCCTCCAACACCACTTACCTAACAAAGCACAATTAAACTCCCTCAACCTCCTAACCCCTAACCCTCCAGACTCCTTTGGAGAACACAAAGTATTCCAATCTATCCAAGTAATTTTCCGACGGTCCTCACTCCCCCCCCCCCCCCCCTAAAAAAAAATTATTCAACAAAGATTCAATGGAAGAGATTATACCTGATGGAGCTTTAAATAAGGAAAGAGCATAGACAGGCAACGAATTCAGGACTGCTTTCAAAAGGACCAAGCGACCACCGAACGAGAGAAACCGACTATTCCAACCTGACAATCTAGATTTAATTCTATTCACAACAGGGTCCCAAAACGAAAGACGACGCGGATTACCCCCTATAGGTAAACCAAGATACATGAAAGGAATCTTGCCCACTTTACAACTTAACACCGAAGCCGCCTCATTCAACCACGACTCAGAAATATTAACACCCACTAACAAGCTTTTATTAAAATTAACCTTCAACCCCGACAAGGACTCAAAAATGACAAGAGTGGCACGGAGAGCTCGAACATTAGCCCAACTTTTCTTCCCTAACAACAGAGTATCATCAGCAAATTGTAAATGGGAAATATCCAACGAATTAGCTGACCCAACAGAATAACCTGAAAACAAGCGATTGTCTACCATAGCTTTCATCAAAACATTCAGACCCTCAGCTGCCAGAAGAAACAGAAAAGGGGACAGAGGGTCCCCCTGACGGAGTCCCCTTTTAAGTGGAAATTCATCGATAGGACTACCGTTCACTAGCACAGAAGCTGTGGCTGTGCCAACACATTCTCTAATCCATTTGCTCCACAGAACAGGAAAGGCCATGCACTTCATAACCTCATCAAGGTAACCCCAATCAACAGAGTCATAAGCCTTTTCAAAATCCACTTTAAACAACATGAGATCCTTCTTTAACTTAAAAGCTTCATCAACAACTTCATTAGCTATCAGAATACCATCAAGGATTTGGCGTTTCTTCACAAAAGCCGACTGCGTCTCGGACACAACACTCCCAATCACTACTCTCAGTCTATTAGCTAATAATTTCGCAATAATTTTGTACATACTCCCCACCAAAGAAATCAGACGAAAATCATTCAAACGCTGAGGATTATCCACTTTCGGAATGAGAACAATGAAAGTAGTATTGATACCTTTTGCCAACTTACCATTGCGATGAAACTCAGACACAAACCGCATGATGTCATCCCTTAACACACTCCAAAACTCCTTAATAAAACCAAAATTGACCCCGTCAGGACCCGGAATTTTAAAGCTATCACAGTCCCAAATCGCCTCCTTCACTTCGTCAACCGAAAAAGGTTTTATCAAACCCCCACCCTCAGCCACAGACAGTACCTGAAACCGAAGGTTAGACACACTAGGCCTCACCACGTTAAGGGCCATAAAATGTTGAGCAAAATGAGAGAAAATAGCATCCCGAACAGGCCCAACTCCTTCGATCCGCTCATCCTCAACCAACACAGAGCAAATAGTGTTAAAACGACGACGGGAAGACATAAGAGAATGAAAAAATTTAGAATTCGCATCCCCTTCTCGCAGCCAATGGTTTCGCGACTGCTGCCAACAAATACTGGTGTTAAGCTTGGAAAGGGAATGAATCTTCGCCGAGATACTATATAACTCATCACATTCACCATCAGACAGGTCCTCCACTTCCCCTCTCCAATCCAACTCCGCCATGCGGTCTTTAAGATTGACTACCGATGCAGGTAAATTACGAGTATGAGACTCATGCCAGTCCTTCAGGGCCAGTTTAATTTGTTTGAACTTTTCTTTTATAACAAAACCACCCCATCCATCAACCTGCAAGGATTTCCACTTATCGGACACGAATTGATTGTACCCTGGTATCTCCGTCCAACATTTCAGGAATCTAGACGGCCGAGGTCCCCAATTTTCCTCATCCACAGACAGCACCAACGGACAATGATCCGACAAACCTCTTAACTGAGCCACCTGAATGCAATTAGGCCACTTCAAACCCTATTCCTCAGAGATCAAAAACCGGTCCAAACGACTCATCGATCTACCATCCCCTTTGAACCACGTAAAAAGACGACCAAATAAAGGTAAATCTATCAAAGCATTATCCTCAATAAAAGTATTAAACGGCACATACTCTGCCGCTCCCCCATAGTCCGACATCGATCTTCTTTCCTCCCTACCCCGCACCGCGTTAAAATCACCGCAAACACAAACCTTCGCCCCTCTCAGTGCCCGAAGCCGAATAGACAACTCATCCCACAGAAGTTTCCGATCACTACCACTACAAGGGGCATACACATTAAAAAGATGAAAATCCTCATTCGAAGCTAAAAAACGCCCATGAATACTCAACACATGTCTATTGTTCTTTGAAAAGAAAAGACACTCTATTGCGGCAATAAAAAAAGATGATTGTGTCCCATGAGCATAGTTCAGTTGGTATGAAAATGCATTATTATATGCAGGGGCCGATGTTCGAACCTCGGACACCCCACTTATTCACCTTATAAGGTGAATTCTAGCCACTAGGCTGCCTGACAAAAAAAAAAAAAGATGACTGTATATATAAATTAGTGCTTTTACCGTCACTCACTCCTATTATTTATGGGGTCATACAAACATTAACTTTACAAAAATAATTATATTCCTTCAATTATTATATTATTTAAATATTAAAAATAAAATGAGAACTCTACCATAAACATCCACATTCGGCCTTCAACCTCGAACACCGCTTATCTAATAAAGTCAAATTAAACTCCCTTAACCGTCGAACCTCCTACCCGCCATTATCATTTTTCAAACATATAGTTTTCCAAATTATCCAATATATTTTTCTAAAATCCCCACTCCTCCCCTCATAAAAAAAACAATTAAAAATAGAATCGATAGAATAAATGATACACGCGGGAGCCTCAAAGAAGGAAATAAAGTAAACCGAAATAGTGAATAGGACAAACTTTCGGAAGAGCCAAACAACCACCCAAAGAAAGGTTTCTACTCTTCCAACCTTATAATATTTTTTTTATTAGATCAAGCAAGGGATGCATAAGTTAAACTTATGGGGACAACTATTTTTTTTTGGAAATTACTAATGAGTGCCTAAAGATAATGTTAATCAAGTCTAAGGAAATAATTTTTTATGGAAAATGTTTTTTTTTAAGAAATAATTTTTTTCCTGAAATTGTGTTTTTTTAAGAAATAATTTTTTATGAATTTTTATTAAGGATATGGAAAGTGTTTTTATTACTTTGAAAAAGATTCAATTGACCTTTGAAAATAATTGCAGAATAAAGAATTTTTTTTATAAAAAGTTAGTGTGAAATAAAGTTTGTAGAATATATGATTTTTTTTCATGAAATGTTTGGCGAGTTTTTTTTTTACCAAAGTTCTCTTGGTAAGAATTTTAATGTTTAGCAAACAATAAAAATTAAAAATCGTCTAGAATATATATTTTTAAATTTTGTTGTTTTGTATCCATAATTAATGGTTGATTATTAGAAATTTTATTCTAAAGGACGTCGGTAAGTTTTTTTTGTTCAGAGATGGATGTTGGTGAGTCAGTGAGTTGTAAAGTGTATTTATTTTAAGTGTAATTAGACCATCTACAATATATATTCTATTGTTCTTTGAAAAGAATAGACACTCTATTGCGGCAATAAAAAAAGATGATTGTGTCCCATGAGCATAGTTCAGTTGGTATGACAATGCATTGTTATATGTAGGAGCCGATGTTCGAACCTCGGACACCCCACTTATTCACCTTATAAGGTGAATTCTTGCCACTAGGCTGCTTGACAAAAAAAAAAGATGATTGTATATATAGATAAGTGCTTTTACCGGCACTCACTCCTATTATTTATGGGGTCATACAAACATTAACTTTACAAAAATAATTATATTCCTTCAATTATTATATTATTTAAATATTAAAAATAAAATGAGAACTCTACCATGAACATTCACATTCGGCCTTCAACCTTGAACACCGCTTACCTAATAAAGTCAAATTAAACTCCCTTAACCGTCGAACCTCCTACCTGCCATTATCATTTTTCAAACATATAGTTTCCCAAATTATCCAATATATTTTCCTAAAATCCCCACTCCCCTCATAAAAAAAAAACAATTAAAAATAGAATCGATTGAATAAATGATACACGCGGGAACCTCAAAGAAGGAAATAAAGTAAACCGAAATAGTGAATAGGATAAACTTCAGAAGAGCCAAACAACCACCCAAAGAAAGGTTTCTACTCTTCCAACCTTATAATATTTTTTTTATTAGATCAAGCAAGGGATGCATAAGTTAAACTTATGGGAGTTGCCTCTTTTAAGGAGACCAAGATAAAGGAAAGGTAAATAATCAATTTTACAATTCGACATCAAAGCGGTCTCTGTCAGCCAAGAATCAACCACATAGACACCAACCCACATACTCATGAAAATTTACAACCTTTAGACACGATATCACCACAAGTAATATAAGCACTTCTTTTAGTGCCCTCACATTTGCCCAACTTTTGACACCCATTAGCAAAGTGTCATCCACAAATTGTAAATGAGAGATCGATTCATTATTTGAGCGGCCAACTGAATAAACCGTGAAGATTAAGGCCTTCAATAACTATCAAAAAGATAAAAGCCAAATGTGGGTCTCCTTATCTTAACCCTCTTTCAAATTTAAACTCGTTAGTTGGGCTCCTATTCACAAGAATTGATACTGAAGTAGTACTAATGCATTCCATAATCCATTTTCGCCACAAAGTTGGAAATTTCATTTTAACCATTACGACATCAAGATACCTCTAATCTATTGAATCATATGCCTTTTCAAAATTAACTTTAAATAATAACAACTCTTTTTTTGAGTTGATGATGATCATCAAACAATTAATTTTCTATAAGAATTCCATCAAGAATCTGTTTCCCCTAAATAAAAGCTGAATGAGATTTCGAGATTACACTTCCCATCATACTTTTCAATCTGTTTGCTAACACATTAGCCAACACTTTATATAAACTCCCCACTAAAGATACCGATCTAAAATATGTTACACGTTGAGGGCTTTCCGCTTTTGAATTAAGTGCATTAAAAGTACTATTAATTCTTTTCAACAACTTCTCATTCCGATGAAATTCGGATAGAAAACGCATAAAATAATAATTCAATTTCCTCACATAAATCCTTGAGAAAACCAAAGTTAATTCCATTCAACCCTGAATTCTTAAAACTATCAGAGTCCCACCCCATCTGTTTCACCTCCTCAAGACTAAACAGTTTAATTAAACCAGCACACTGCGACCTATTCAAATAATTAAAATTAAGATTTTCTACTCCTGATCGATCATTGTTACCTTCCTGAAAGTGAGTTGTGAAATGATTGTAAACCAAACCCCTAACACCATCCACTTGTAACCCATTAACATAAATTGAAATAATAGCATTAGATCGCAACCTACTAGATATAAACCCATGGAAAATTTTCAGCCAAGCCATTCTCTATTGCTGCCATTGTTTACTAGTAATAACATTTGCTGATAATAAATGTAATTCCTCCAAATTTACATTAGCATTAGCATCGAGGAAAGAAATATGACGCATTACATTACTAATTCTACCCTCCAAATTTTCAAATTTCCCATAATTATTTTGAGTTTTTCCTTTAGCATATAACCTCCCCAACCAACCACCTGAAAAGAATGCCACTGATCACGAAAGAACTACTGATAACCCGGAAGATACACCCAATATTTCAACATATGTTGAGGGTGAGGGACCCAATTTTCTTCATCTATTGTATCAGATAGGCCACATATTAAAGCCCTCTAAACACTATTAGGCCATTGAGCACACCAATCCTTTGATAATAAAAATCTATCTAGACATTCATTGTCAATGAACTGGTTAAAGTGAGAAAATCATCATGCCTTGGGTCTGTCAGTGTCACCCCATTCACACGCTCATCATGTGATCTAATAACATTGAAATCGCAACAAATACTTAACCTATTAATCCCGTTATTATTATTAATCTGAGCGTCCAAACGTAACCACAAATATTGTCTTCCACTCAAGTCATACAATGCATAAAAATTAGAAACATGTTGTTACAAAACATGCTTCAATTATCAGAACATTTGCAAAACTCATACTTACCCACAACGTCAAAATACCTCAAAAGGCCCCCCACTAACTACCTATAGGAGGAATCGAACCCGTTTCAACCCCCAAATAGTGGCACAAACAAAATCATCAATAATGTCCAATTTCGTCTCTTGAATACACAACCATATATCCAGGGGCGAATGCTTGTGGAAGGGTGGGGTATTTTTGGCTACCCAAATTTTTTTATTTATATTGAATGATTAAGTGTATTATTATAGTTAGCTACCTCAAATAAATTTATTTTTAAAATATTAGTACAAATAAAAAGATTAACAAACTAGTATTTGATTAATAAACATATTTGTCTTATTTTGACATTCGGTCTCTACAAAAATTATAAAGAAAACATTTTTAACAATAAAAAAATATCAATAGTCAAACAACAAAGAAATTGTCCGTGTACTATTTAGCAAATATCCAATTATGAATATATATTTGACTCCGTGAAACCTAATTTTATAGAGATCGAACATATTTAACCCTTAAATTTAATATATAACGTTTAACAAAAGTTAATTTTTCTTTACCTCCAAAAAATTCTTTGTACTTGGCCCCTTGTAAAAATAACTCTAGCGCACGTTGCATATATCTTTGTTGTTTAACCATCTTCAAAACATCCTTTCTCTTCTCCCAACAGTCTAACCCTAAAGCATTATAAGTAATAAAATTCATTTATACTTCATTCACCCAACACAACTAACCTACCCATACTAACAACCATCCAAACCACCAAGTACCCTTCCATTCTCACCCTCAACATCCTTCAAAATAGTATAAACATATTAGCCTTGTCTCCCTTAAATTTCGCCCCATTTGACTTCTCGATTTCCACAACATCCTTCACCTTCCCCTCCTTTTTATCATGGAGAATCAACTAGTTTTTTCCAATCACCGTTTGTATCCGACGAAGATCAGTTTATGGCATCCAAAGAAACTCCTTTTCCATTTGCAAATGTATTGTTAGCTGAGATAGCTGGCCTCTTCTTTTTTGTATGATGCTTAAGCCACCATAACATAGCTTGTCGGTCCTTGAACGACATTCTCGTCACCCGCTGCAAACTAACCAGAGACAGAGCTTTAAGATTTGTATGTGACTTAAGTGAAGATCGACCCTTCTCAGTCATAGAACAAGCAACTTTTTTGGACTTCCTCTTAAGTGAGAGAATTAATTCGATATCATTAAGATTATGATCTTGAATCCACTCGTAACTCCATGGACCCGAGACCACCGATCGTCATGGTGAAGGAGGACAAGACTGAGGTCGATGACTCTTAATCTTTGTCAAAATCGGCTCACTTTGATTTTTGACCGAGAAATTGCCCACCAAAGATGAGCTAACAACTTGTGAATCAATACTTCCTTTCAAACAAACTATCATGAACCGTTTCTTCCAAATTTGCTTCAGACCTTTTCCTTCCAAAACCGAGTACAAATGTTGATTTATAGAAACTTATGTGCTCATTGCAACTTATGTGCTCTCCACAGTTACCCTCATCATTAATTTTACCCACCGTTTGATCCCAATTATCCCTTGAGTTATTTAACAAGCATGTCGATGATGGGCTCATGTTCTTCCGCTAGTCCTAACTCTACCTCCTCCACAAATTTGATTTTAACTAATTTTGTCTATACCATCTTCTACGTGAATTCTTCACCATTCAACCTCAACCCAAAAAAGTATCCAAACAAGTGACTTAATCAAAGACATAAAATTTCTGACAAAGGAGCAATTCTTACCTAGTCATGCAACCCCAAATCAAGCAATATTTTCTCATGAGAAAGACTCCTTTTGCCTGCACCATATTTTGAATAAGGAGCTTATAGATACTATGGATAAATTCAAGTATTCAACATCCTCTTAATCTCATAAAACACTTGTAATATTCTTGGCTATTATGGTGTGTATCATTTGTTGACGGCGGTGAAGCATAATAATCAAGATGTATATTATGATGTTGTTTGGAATAAAACTATCCCAATAAAGGTGTCAAATTTTTCTTGGAGATTATTGAAGAATCGTTCTCCCACAAAAAACTCTTGTTTTGAGGAAAGCTTGAATCATTTTGTTTTTGGAATGCGAGGTTTTTGGTGAGACTTGGGATTTAATCCGACATTGTTTTGGTATTCGTTTTGTTACTCCATCTCTTTTGACTAATCATTTGTTACAATTTACGTCATTAAGCGGCTATTCTAGAAAGAAAAAAATAAGCTCACGTATGCACATTATATGGCTTGCTTTTGTTTTAGTGATTTGGAAAGAAAGGAATCAATGTTGTTTTACACAAAAGGTTGAAACGACGGCTAATTTCTTTTAATAAGGTTAAATCTTTGTCATTTTCTTTGATTAAATCTTATAATCCTTGTTTAGTGTTTGATATTTAATCATTGGTGGACTAATCATTTAATGTTCATCGGATTAACCATTTAGCGGTTGTTTTTTTTCTTCTTCCTATTTTTATCATGGTTGGTTTGGTGTAAGTAGCTTTTGTTTGGGTTGTCTTCTTGTGTACTTCTTGTGTTAGGGAGATGATTTGGTGTAATATATTCCATTTTGTCTTGTTAAAAAAAGACAAAGTTAGAGATATAGAAAAATTAGATGGGAACCATATTTGATTTTCTTTTTAGCTGGTGTCTCCCAAAACACTATGAGTATTTTAAGGTGGAAATGTTGAGTGCAAGTATACACTGTCCAAGTTATAGTATAAAAAAATATTGATTTCACGTGGACTGGGGAGCTATAACTTTCGAGTAGAAAACTTGTTTGCAAGAAAATAAAATAAATCATGTCACATTAATTAAAAAGACTTAGAAGTTCTCAAAGTTAAAAGTGTGGTTTAAATAAAGATTAAGTTATGACAGTGAGTTGCTACAATCTACAGAGATATAGCTTTCTGGAAACCTGGTGGCCACTACGAGTATATCACAACTCAACCTTCATGTTAAGCACGTGAAGACGTTCAATCAGAGTGTAGTCACATAATATTAACATGCTACGTTGCTAGGTTAGATCATCAACATTTTCCACCGAATTTTTATTCTGTCGAGCCTTTGGCCTATAACAAGAGTCCTAGTTAGATCTCAGCGTTTAAGAGGCTCCTCTACGATTTTGTACCCGTGCAAATCAGTCTCTCTTGTTTCCTTCACCTTTCAATGCATAATGACTAACTTATATCAAACAAACATTTTCCATTCCCTTACCCAATCGGTATAAGGGAACTATAATGTCAAAAGTAAAAGAGATAAAGTTTTACTTTTGAAGATTTTGAGTTAAAATATAGTTTGTTTGAAAGAAGCGCGAAGCTATAGCTTTATAAATCTTAAGCAAAGAATATCATAACCTCATCTTGTCTAAACCACAAGAAGGGGTTTAACTCACGAGGAGCTGAAACTTAGAGATGAAGATGAAATGAAACATAAATAAAAACATGAAAAACTAAATTGATATATAAAATAAAGCTAGTACAAGATTACAATCCTTGTAGGAGAGAGGTGAGCTAAAAACATCACCACGTAATCCTAACTCTAATTTACTAAGAAATAACACTCATGCTCATCTATGGAGAAGATGATATGAAGTGAAAACTCTAGTGCTCCTAACCCTAACTGGAACTTGGTCTCTCAATTCGTTGTGTAAAATATCGGACCCTTGACACTAACATGTGGTTGTCCTTTTATAGTATAAGACCAACCACTACAAGTTGTACCCTTTTATCATTCCCCTATGAACTGTCATTATCTTATCCTACCTACTCTAAGCATATTCCTTTTATTCCTCATACTACCAATCATTGGCATCAACACATAGAACTTAACCATTAAGCAATGATAAGAAGGTGTCCCATGGGTTCGTACTATTGTACAATCCAACTGACGATCCAGGGGTGCTACATCTTTCCATATCCTCAGCGAAGCATCCTAATCCTAACTTGTGATAAAGCTTTAAAGTAAGGAAGAAGAAGAAGAAGTTTTGTCACTTTATGAGAGAGAAGAAAAAAAATCGAAAAAAGTAATGGAGGGAGTGGATGGAATAGAAAATGGAGAAAATTAAAAGAAATAAATGATGCAATATGTACTATCTTGAGCCAATGTGTGTGAGAGACAAACTAGGTTAGTGAGTAGTGTATTGTTACAATGATTTATTCCAAATTAATTTAATTTATATTTATATTTCTGTATGGTATCTATTTTTTTTTTAATTTATACATGCGTTCATATTTTTACTTATATATCAATACGATACGCTTGTCAAAAAAAAAATAAAATCAATACGATACGGGTATTTATTTTTGATTTAAATATCCACCTTTAAGCAAGTTAGTGGTTTACAAGAAAAACCAGAGTGCATAAAAAGGAACTTTTTTACATCGGAAGTAATGAGAACTTTTATTTTTGAGAAAGAAATAAAGATCATTGTCATGGTGAATATATGATGATTAGCTATAGAAAAATGTTGGTGAAAATTAATTGAAGCAAACGTATAATATATTATTTCATTATTTTTATTCTTTAATAAACATAGTTTCCAAAGAGATAAATATATTGGTCCTATTACACATTAAGAGTATGACCAAGTTGCCTATCTTCTACAACATTAGGATTCCAAGGGAAGCATTCTGTACTCCCATCGTTAATCTTACAAGGTCCTGACTCCTTTATTTGCCAGTGACATTCATGTTCGCATTTAGTCTGATCTCGTTTTTGAACATAAATGTCAAAACGATGAAATTCGTTATTAAATGAAAAACCACAAAAGTATAAGGATCTATATGACATGTATGCCGGCCTAAAAGTGAAGGTGTAACTTTCTGCAAAATGTAGTGATTGAAACCCAATATCATTATTTTTGTCTTTGCAATGGACGCCGAGCTGAACATAATTGGTTAAGTTGTTTGTAACATACACGGTTACTTTGGGGACGACGAAGAAGATACTTTCACCATCCTTAAAATGAAAAGCAAAGAGAATTGTTAGTAACATAGAAACAAATAACACAGTTTTGGAGATCGAAGCCATCTTGTTTGCTCAATAAATTAATTTATATCGTGGTATTAAAACTTATGATCAGTGGTATATATACTCTAAAACCGGATGAATGAAGACACTTTTTTGTAAAGTCAACATGAGATCAAATATTTTTTTGGTCAATGATATTAAATGTTTTAAATTATTAATGTATAAATCTGGCAAACATCTTGACCAAAAAAATAAATAAATCTGGTAAACATTAGCAAGTCAATGATTTTAATTTTCGTGAAAAAAGTAAATGATTAACGACTTGCTAATGTTTACACATATTGTGTTTTTAAAATAAAAATTATTTGAACCTACACTATTGTGTTTTTAAATGTGTTTACACATAAAAACAAGCATTAAACAAGTTTTTGGTCCATATAATTATATTATATTTTGATTGTAGTCTCTCTAATAAATTTCAACAAGTTTTGGTCTTCAAATATTTTTAGTCATGATTTTTGGTTAATATTTTTAAGTCGACTCATGTGTACCCTTCACTTTTTGGAATAAATTTTTACAGAGATGTTTAGAACATTTTATAGAGATGCTTAGAATATTAAAACAATCTCTTCCACAAATTTTTTGAATTGTTTTAAAGAAACATGAATTAAATATAAATTTTTAAGTGTTAAAAATCTTCCTTAAAAAAAGGTGCTAAAAACATAAAAATTTATATTTAATTCATTCGTTATTAAAAAAAAATTAAACTTTCGCAATAGAGATTTTTATTATGTCGTGAACATGAGTGCAATAAGTATTTGAAAATTTCAAAGGATACACATGATTTTACTAAAAAGCAAAACCAAAAGTCGTGGCATAAAATATTTGGGAGACCAAAACTTAATGAAATTTTTTTAGAAGGACTAAAAACAATGATTGAGATATATTTATAAAGACCAAAAACTTATTTAATCTTAAAAATAATTATCCTATTATAGTCAAAACTGACAGGTGGACAATTGCAAAAATAAGTTAATTTCCCTCGGTAATTGGTAGGTTACACGAGTGCCATTACAACCGAACAAGAGTTGAGCAATTCTTTCTCGAGTGTCTGCTGGAGAATATGAAGATCCTGAAGACATCAAGCTTAGTCAAAGCTCAGAAAAATTGGACAATTAGGCATCCAACTCGTGCTCTATGTTTGTAGCGCCACTAATCGAAAGTAGTGATGGACATGAAAGCACGTTCTAAGGGGAGGTTGCACACATTGTACTTAGTCAATTGATCACACTGCAAAGTTGAAAGTTGATAGCCGAACAAGGGGTGACATGTACCCCCTCAACAAGGGAAAATTTACATACAGTGGCGTTGCCAGAACCTTGAGTTAGGAGGTTCAAACTTTTAAACTTTAATATATATATATATATATATATATATATAAGCAAAATAATTAGCATTGTATTCAATTCACTTTACATTAAAAAATTACTTGCATACTCTACAATACTTTGTAAAAAATTAGTCAAGCGATTTATGAATTTATTGTTTATTTTCTTAATTGTGTCTACAAGAATAAGTGTTTTCTTTCATTTGCAGGGTCTATTAAAAAAAAAAACAAGTTAACTTTTTTACAAATAAAATCTCTAGATCATTGGATAAACAAACAAGTTCAATTTGAAATAATATAAGTATGTGCCTATGTGGAGATAAAGATACACTTTAATTACTCCAAAAAAAAAAAGATACACTTTTAATATATATTTAATAAAAAGGAAATGATATTGGAAATGCCATACATTTTATTTATTGAGACAACTCTCTCATACTGTCATTTTGTTTTTACTTTCTCTTTATTGTTTTGATTTATCGTGTTAATATCTACATTTTTTTGGTCAAATGGACTAATGACTAAAAATTTACCCCTAAGGTGAATAAGTGGAGAATCCAGGTTTTAAACTCTAGCCTCTAAATGTATTATACGATGTCCGTTTCAACTGAACTATCACGGAAACTATTTCTTTGTATGTTTTAGTTATCTCACCAAAATATTCTTCAAATAGCATACCTCATTTCATAAGTGCGCACATATGTCCAATTTATCATGTACTGATGCTGCCATCGATCGTCTTATAAACTATACTAGAAGCAGAACCAAACATCACTCCTCCATCCTAAGCCTTCATATTATCAGCATCTGTTACCATCATCAGTTAAAAAATATCTTAAACTTTCCCTCGAAAGAGTTAACGAATAATCAAACTTCCGCTAAAATAGATTTGTTTGGTATTGTTTTCTTTTGCATAAGCTTATAGTCTTTTAATACTACTACCTTAAAAGCGTTTTTTGTAAGCTACATCAAGTGAATCATGGAAGATTGTGTGTTTGGACTACATCAAGTGAATCTTCTCTTATCTTTGCTGTATGAGCAATTCTAGGAATATTTTTATTTAGTCCACTCTTAAAATGGATTTAGCAAGTTGTATATTTTAACAAGCGATGATGTCTTCCACTTCACATTTCCATTATACTTTGCATAGTGCAAATTCAAACTAGAGAAGACAATTATTTTTTCCTTTTTCAAATTAGCTGCTATGTTTACTATTTAAACTTCTGATTTACGTGGGATTTTTCTTTTAAACTCAGCGCACACAATTCGCAGCACAAAGAAGCATAGCTTAGAGAAGATTATGAGGAAAACGAGTTATTATAAACTCGCACAACTGTTGATGCATCTTGAAAGTCCTCCTACCAATAGTATATTGAATTTTGCATCTTGAAACTTGCTCATATATAATCTTTTGATTTGATGCACAATTCAGGATCGGATGTTCAGGTTTTTTCTCTCTCATTACTTTAGATCTGGTCTTCTTCCTAAAAGGAAAGGCTCTTTCTATATTCATAGAGATTTTATCATGAATTTCCCCAGGGCCATGTTGAATTAACAAACCAGGGCCATCTAATTCAATGTGTGATAGTGAACGGGATAAACGTAATTGGAGGTGTAAGTTAGGGAACAGAAAAATCATAATTGCACATGTAGCCTTTTAATCATGTTTTGAAGATGAATAGGGAAATTGATTTTGGCGGATTAGGGCTTCTTATAACAATACTTTTTTTATTTTGAAATTTTGTTAGCAGTGGCATTACATCCATTGTTGTTGCCGCAAAGAGTGATGAAACCAAATACAGCACCTAAAGAAAAATTTCAAGAAAATTATATTATCAACATTTTTGTTGTGAATCCGGTTCTACAAACGAACCTTCACACCAATGAAATAAACCAATGATGTGTGGAGCAAGTGATAGTGATAATCAATGTGAACAAATGGCTTCCAAGCAAACAACAACAAACAGCCCTAAGCTAGTGTATAGCAAAACCACACAAAGAGCTAACAAGCATAAACAAGATAAACGGTAAAAGGAAAGAACAAAACACCGAGCAAGATTGTTGACCCAGTTCAGCCAATATGGCCTAATCTGGGGGAGAGAGCAGCTCTCCAATCCAATATGTGAAGTGTTACAAAAGGTTACAAGACTCTAGCTTATCAAGCTTTACACATGAACAAACCCTAGAACTACCCTTTGGTATTTTCCCACTCTCACACTATGAACCCAAAATCCCAAGGTGATTACAATGTTTTTCCCAACCTAAGAAACTCTCTCATCAAAGGCACACACCCCATAGGATCCCCTCTTTGATCTCCAAGATTTCTCTCTTAAGCTCTCTTAAGGTTGTCTTCAAAAAAGCACAAGAACACAATATATACTAGTCCTGCCCTGAAGAAATCGTGCCACGATTTCCCTAGATCGTGTCACGATCTGCAACGGTCCCCAGGTTGACCAGTCCTTATCAGTGATACTTAACGAGCAAGTTTCTGGATCGTGTCATGATTTCCCAAGATCGTGCCACGATTTGGCGTCCTGCAAACTTGGCTCACGGCATCTCAAATCGTGTCACGATTCCAAAATCGTGTCACGATTTCTCTGTTCTTCCAGACCACAAATTTGAAGCCAATTTCAACAATTTTTCTATATATTGGAGGATTGAATTAAATTAAATAGAACTTGACATTGGAAATAAATCTAACAAACATTTGTTAAGGAGAGATTTTTTTTTTCTTTTTGTATTTACCCTCTGGTTTCAACGAGAAGGGCTCTCGTAATCCTGAATTCGGTTGGGAGAGAAATAAAATTTGGCCAACAAATGTTTCACTTTAGAATCGAATCCAAATTCTCCTAAAAAATTTGTTATCGGTGGAGTTCATCAACAATTGAGGTCAAATGTTTGGTTATTTGATGATATCACAACAAGAAAATCAACGATTTACTACGAAAATAATGGTAGCTAATCTCTAGCAAAACTCATTTAGCTACTATTAAATTGGGAATTAGCTGTCATATTAGGAAAACTCTAGCTAATTTCAAACTACACCCTGCAATATACTGGTCAAAAAATTATATTTCCTAGCTATTTAGTTAGGATATTTCCTCAATAATTTCGAAGTAAATAACTAGCCACAGGTTCGTTGCAAATTCCTAGTAATTTCCTAGATACATAGATTTTTTAGTATTTTTTTTTCCTGGTATCTAATCAGAAAGTGATTAATCTAAATACATAAAAAATATATTTAAAATGTTGATTAGTTGTCAAAATAGGCATTAATTGGTGATCATAGTGATTACACACTAATTACTAAACAATTCACAATAACATAATATATATTCAATCACAATTAATCAAACTACCAATTTACACATATTCCCTAATAATCAATCATTTCAATAACACAATGTTATACTAGAAAGTAGCAACACATTTGCATAGCACCAAACATTATTTGACTAACATTCTAAGACCTGTTAAGCATGATAATTAACGACAACATTCAATAGCTTTCTTTGGGCTATATTTTCCAAAATCTTCCAACCATAACGATCCTGGAGCTTGCTCATATTCTGACATCATCACTGCAGTCATGAAAACACATGCCTTCCCACACCTTCACTTCTTATTCTCTACTTTGGACTTCTCACTTTCTTCCCATGTCTTCAATAGCAAAACCTGTATACCGCATAAATGCATAAAGACACTTGTTTATGAAGATAAATGCTATGAAAAAAAATAATTATTGGTTAACCATCACATCTAGAAAACATATTTGAAGAGAGGAGCTAGTAAGTATAATCATATATTCATGTTACGAAGGAATATATAAAAATGTGACAGCAAGAACTTATGCATGTAATAGCCATGTGTCTTAGATATTACATGATACAGAAACATGAAGGATAGTTCACAAATTGACAATAACTCAAGTGGTTAAGAAACAAGTAGCTCTTAATATTAATTGTAAATATTAAGATCAAATATTAATAAGATAATGGATAAAGCTAACTGAAATATGAGAAAAAGCAGCAATAACCTTTATGTCCATCTTGTTCCGGCACATTCGAATGTTCACTTGGAGGTTCGTGTCCTTAAGGCTTGTTTCTTCTTCTTCTTCTTGTTCATCTTTCCCATCACTGCTAGGAAAAATTGAATGACTTTAAATAAGCAAGGGGGTTAAAAAGCTACGAATTATAACAAAATTTGAAACTAAAAACACAAAATCAGAGAGCAAGCAGATCCAAATGTTTTGTATCATGAGGTTCCTTATTTTCTAAGTAACATTATCCTCAAACCAACTTCCTCCATTAACCGCCATAATAAAACCGCCGGAAATCTTCTGTTTTTTTTTTAGTGAGATATAAAGGCTCTGTTTGGTAAAAAGAAGCTATAAGCTAGTTGATAGCTGAAAAACTAGCTTATAGCTGATGACTTATAGCTGAAAGCTATTAGTTGAAAAGCTAGCTGTTTGAAATTAAAGTGTTTGGTAAAATTAACTTTTAGAATGAATGATAAGTATAAAATGACATAAAGTACATATATGTTTATTTTTATATAAATTACTAAATATTTTTAACTGATATATTTATCTTAAATATGTAATTTATTTCAAAGTATTTTTTATCTTTAAAATGATAACTGTGATTTATGAATTTAATTGATATATTTTTTTAACAAATCTTGTCTGACTTCATTTTTATATCTTTTTTATGATTTTTTTTTCTTTTTATTTGAATTAGTAAATAAGTTAAAAGGAAAAAAAAAATGAAAATATGAACATAAAAGTACAATAAAAAGTGCCCCTTTTCGACATTTTTCGGCTATTTTTTCTTCAAGTAGACTAATGGTTAGAATTCACCTTTTAGGTGAATAAATGAGGTCTTCGGAGTACATATAACAATGCATTACCCCTACCAACTGACTTAAGTTCACAGGGATATTTTTCGGCTATTTCTATTGTGCATGTTTATTATTATTATTATTTCTCTCTTGGTAGTGCTTAATAGAATAAAGTCGTTACCCCTACCTTTATTCTTTCAAATGAATTTATCTATTTCGAAACCTACGTGATGAAACGACTAAAATGGACTTGTTTGTAGTTGAAAAAGATTCAGTTATATTTACTATGACTATCTTCAATTTAACCAATCATATATTCAACGGTATACACGTAAGTGCAAAAGTCAGAGTTCAAAAACCGAGCGGAATCAACATAAAAATTTCGACATTTTTGTTTGTTGACCTAGTTCTACTATTTTTTTTTTTTTTTTTTATATTATACCAACCGGTTAGTTGAATTTCTCAATAATATTAGTGACAAATCTTGATGAGATCATGACTAGATTCAAACCTTGCCCCGACTTTTAGTTTTTCTTGGACTATTACATCTCTGAAATTAATCACTTTGAATCATTAACATAATGATTTACGATAGTTGGTTCTTAAAAAACCCCACCTATACAAGTACCAACTTAACAATTGGTTAGAAAGGAAGTAAAAAAAAACAATAAAATACCCTGCATGTAGTTTTTTTTTGAATAAAAACTAGGCACAAGGTTGTTAGTATTAATATAACCTTGATTATCACATTGGAGGTTTTATCCAATCCAAATATAACCTTGAGAAACAATATATGTATCCACGATTGCACCAAAAAAAAATATACATTGCACCCACGTTGATGTCGTCTCGTAGAAAATCTTTCGTTTTGTATTTTTGTGTCTAGTGATTGCTGGGAACCAACCCCACCCTGCCGTTAACATGCTATAATTTTATATTTCATGGCTATAAGGTAAGTCGTATATTATTCCTTAAAAAGATGTAAACAAATGAATTAATTAAATCCCAGGGAATACATCCACTTTAGATTGAACTTGATGAATGTTTCCTCATAAAATTAAATATATCACAATATCATGTTGGTTGGTAGGTACTTGGTGAATGCATTCATTCACGTACGGTAGCCACAATATCAACATCAAAGATACAAGGAGACAATATATTCAAATTCATTCTAACAAACTAGTTGACTTTCCAACATTCCCACTAATGATTATAATACGACAAATTAAAATCTTGATCTTAAATCTATATAAACCCTACAAGCCATGCACCTTAAGCTCATATCCCTCCTAGCAATAACAACATCCCTTTAATTCCTTCATCCAAAAACCAATGGCTTTCAAGCACAGATCCATTGCCTATCTACTTTCGATCTTGATCTTTGTATCCTTGCATGTAGCAAATGGTATTCCTCCAGAAACCATTTGTGGGTCCACCGTAAACCCTACTTATTGTAAAAACATACTTGCCAATCAAAATGGAAACATTTATGACTACGGTCGAATTTCAATTCGAAAATCCTTATCGCAATCCCGTAAGTTCATGAACTCAATAGACTCACACCTTCAAGGTGGTTCGTCTTTGTCTCAATCCACAATTCGTGCTCTTGAAGATTGTCGATTCCTTGCTGAATTGAGTTTTGAATACTTATCAAACACCTATACAACAACAAATCAATCTAGTAATGTTCTTCCAACTTCTCAAGCAGAAGACTTTGAAACTTTTCTTAGTGCCGTTTTGACTAATCAACAAACATGTTTGGAAGGTCTAAACACTATAGCTTCTGATCAGAGAGTGAAGAATGATTTGTTGTCATCGCTCTCCGATGATATGAAGCTTCATAGTGTCACCCTAGCGTTGTTCAAAAAAGGTTGGGTTCCTAAAAATAAAATAAGAACATCATGGCCACAAAATGGAAAGCATTTGAATTTCAAAAATGGTCGTTTGCCATTGAAGATGTCAAATAAAGCACGTGCTATTTATGATTCCGCTAGACGCAATGGGAGAAAACTACTTCAAACTAATACTAATGAAGATAGTGTTGTGGTGAGTGATGTTGTCGTTGTTAGTCAAGATGGAAGTGGAAACTTTACCGCAATCAATGACGCCGTAGCTGCTGCACCAAATAACACGGTTGCTAGTGATGGATACTTCTTCATATTTATCACCAAAGGTGTGTATCAAGAGTACGTATCTATACCCAAAAACAAAAAGTACTTGATGATGGTTGGAGAGGGAATCAATCAAACAGTTATCACAGGAGACCACAATGTTGTTGATGGTTTCACAACATTCAATTCGGCTACATTTGGTAAGCAAATTTAATACTTGGACATATTCAATATACCATTACAAAAAAAAAAAAAAAAAATGCCATTTCATCATAAATTGTTTAGCTATATACGGATTAAAAAATTCAGCAACCAATTGAAGATTTTCGGACCACAATGTTGAAGATAATCTATAGGTTAAAAATTTCACTAATTTGACGTTTCTTGTGAATTTTCAGCTGTAGTTGGTCAAGGGTTTGTGGCAGTTAACATAACATTTCGCAACACCGCTGGACCAAGCAAACACCAAGCAGTTGCACTAAGAAGTGGAGCAGATATGTCCACCTTCTATAGTTGTAGCTTTGAAGGGTATCAGGACACATTGTATACACATTCTCTAAGGCAGTTTTATCGAGAATGCGATATATACGGAACAGTTGACTTCATATTTGGAAATGGTGCAGTTGTTTTGCAAAATTGTAACATTTATCCTCGCCTTCCGCTAAGTGGACAATTCAATTCCATCACAGCTCAAGGTCGAACTGATCCAAATCAAAACACTGGAACTTCTATACAAAATGCAACTATTAAAGCAGCAGATGATTTGGCTCCGAAAGTTGGAACTGTACAAACATACCTTGGGAGACCGTGGAAAGAATATTCGAGGACAGTTTTTATGCAATCTTTCATGGACAGCTTCATAAACCCTGCTGGTTGGCATGAATGGAATGGTGATTTTGCGTTGAATACTTTGTACTATGCAGAGTACAGCAACAGAGGAGCGGGTTCAAGCACCGTGAATCGAGTGACATGGCCTGGTTATCATGTTATCGGTGCTACCGATGCAGCCAATTTCACGGTGTCCAATTTCTTGAGTGGTGATGATTGGATTCCTCAAACTGGTGTTCCATACTCCAGTGGATTGATATAGTCAAATTCAAACACCTAGAGTATGAAGTTGTTCAATTTTATATATTTTCTTCTATTTATATAAACGTGTTTTCTCTTCACACCTAGAGCATTTTTGTGTACGTTTTTCACAAAGGCAATATGAGAGTTTGTTGTAAATATCATATTATTATAAAATAATTGATGAATATACATGTCTCTCCAAAGGACATGATTGACTTCAGCAATGGATTCAGTTTATGGCCCGTGTTTATGTTTGCATGATGCCTTTGTATAAATTTCATTATCGAGATTCTTTCACTACAAGAAACTATCGATTTACCTGCGGATTGTCCAGCGGAAATATATCCGCAGGAATACCTGAGGATATCATGCGGTTATCGATACTGCGGTCTTTTCCTGCGGATTTACCCGCCGCACGAAACTCCGCAGGTAATTGTAACTTTTGCTGAGGATTTTCCAGGAAAGATTTTGAATTGTTTTTGGTCACTTTTCCTGCGGCTTTTCCTTAGGATTTGCTTAATTTTTATTTTTTTTAGCTTCTGTATGAAATTTAAATAATTGAAAGATTTAGTATTTTTTTTCCTATTTACATAGTATTAGAACACAAATTATATTTTTTGAACATGTCCAATTATATATATTTTTTTATACATATTCAATGTTAAAATATTAGCATGGGAACATGTATCCATGGCAAAATCCGCTGGAAACAAGTTTCCTGCGGAATATACATTGTTATCCGCAGGAAATGCCCCAGGAAAATCGTGAGTTTCTAGTACTGTTTATATTAGCATATGGAAATGGAAAACCTATGCTTCCATCTTTCTCACTTCAGGTCAGATTTTTACTGTCCACACCATACCTTTTTTTTCTCTCTCTATTTTACCCAATCAAGTTAACTCATAAAATCATGCGCCTTGTTGACCAATAATTATAATAATAGTTAATAAAATTTGAGTCAATAAATCAAAAACGACAATTTGTCCTCGTGAGCTTAGCTCAGTTGGTATGAACAATGCATAAAAATATGCAAGGTCTGGGATTCAAACCCCGGCCACCACAAAAAAAAACGATAATTTACTCAAAAGAATGACAGATAAGAACAACATCCAAGGCCCAATTAGAAGTACAATTGTGAATCAGCATTAGTGAAGACGATGTTTCAACCGATGGGGAAATGTTCTCGTTGAAGATACTACAAGCACTTAAAAGCTCAAGGGAGCTCAACAAGTGATTTAAAAAAAAAAAAAAAAACTAGTAAACTTTGGAAAATCAAGCTAGATTATGTCAACCCTGATAAAGATACCTAACCCCCCAGATGAAAATCATTTCCACTTCGGAGTCTAAAATTTTAAAATTACAAGATGAAATACATGCCCTTGAAATTGCTCATGAAGATACTCAAAAATCACATGTTGAACCACAATTAAAATGTAAAGAAGTTGAAAGTTGGATGGATTTTGCTGTATCTAAAAATTGCAAATATTAGATAAAGAGATTAGATATCTAAAAACTAAATTGACATATTCTCCTCGTAAAGAGAATTTGAAACTAGCTAAAGAAGTGAAGACGTTGAAAAAGCCTCATAAAAGAAATTTCAATAATCTTATAAGAAATTCTTTAAGGCAATTAATAAGAATCATTCTGAAAATGAAAGTAGATCTCATGTTTCTCATGAAGTCAAATCTCTTCCTTTTCATATTGTTTGTCATTATTGTTGCAAGAAATTAGGTCATACCATATCATAGTGATATATACGGAAATATATGGTTCTAAAGGTAGGATGATTTGGATACTCAATTGCAACATTCATGCTACAAACCATCAATGACCCAATATTAGTTAGATACCTACAAAACATACTTGATTTTATGTGATAAGTGCTCAAAAGTAATATATGTTATGTGTTAATTTAGGTATTTTAGTGACTTGTTTTGCAAGTTATCTAAGGAAAAACTACCATTTGTTGTAATTTTGCCATTTATGCTTTATGTGCCTTACTCTACTCAATTTGTGTAGGAAATGACAAGCAAGGACCAAGAAACGATTTTTTGAGCCAAGCCAAACTCGCTTAAGCGAGTTCAACTCACTTAAGCGAGAAAGTTCCAGAGAGCGGCAGACGAACTCGCTTCTAGCACGCTTCCAACTCGCTTAAAGCGAGATCAGTTCGCTTAAGTGAGTTTTTTTTCCAGAGAGCAAGTGAAGAATTTGCTCTCAACTCGCTTCAAGCAGCTCAAGCAAATGAAGCCAACTCGCTTAAAGCGAGATCAGTTCGCTTAAGCGAGTTTTGTCTAGAGGGCAAGTGAAAAATTCGCTCTCAACTCGCTCCAAACACGTTTAAAGCGAGATTCAACAAGGTCAATGGATAAGGTCCACGTGGCAGTCTTTCAATGGCAAGAGTGGGATTCTTTGGCAACCCGTTTAAGCGACTTCAGCTCACTTGAAATGAGTTTGCCTGAACTTAGCCTATATAAATAGCTCTCTCTCTCTCTCTCTCTCTCCTTTGAATCTTTTCACCGTTTTATTCATTTTGTAGTTTTTAGAGAGAGAGAGAGAGAGAGAGAGAGAGAGAGAGAGAGAGAGAGAGAGAGAGAGAGAGAGAGAGAGAGAGAGAGTAAGACATTTCTAGTGAGAGAAACACAAATCAAGCATGTTAGAAGTAGATTCTTCCTAGGATTTGTAGAGATATCATGAATCTTAGTATGGAATCTTCATCTTTCTTCCATCTTTTGCAAAGTTATCATAGACATATGTAGCTACATCTACGCTTGTGGTTTTTAAGGTATTCAAACAAGCTATTAATTTGTAATCTTTGATCATTTAATTTAAGGTTCTAGCTTATTTATTCAATATTGTTATTATTCTTGAGTTTAATGCTTTATTTAAGATTTGAAATGTTATTGAAAGATTGTCATACCCCAATTTTTGACCTAAGGTCACACTGACGCATGTCATTTGACCCTGATCAGTCCCTAACTTTTCAATGAAAAATCTCTATGAAGGTACTTTAAAATACCTCATTTTTGAATCCGAGTCGGGCCCTCTTCTCTATTTATTTTTATTTCCATCTTTTATTTTTAAATTAACTTTAATTTTGCTTTTAAAAAATCTTTTTATTGTTGTCTTTATCTTGTTTTTATTTCATTATTTTTGTCCAATGATAAATCCAAAAACGGTCCCAATCCAAAAATTGCAGTCTGTCACACGAGCGTGCTTCACCTCATCTCAATCCAAATCCAGCAAAACGCGTTGCAATCCAACAACAGCTAACACGCTCCTCTCATCTCAGCACAAGTTTCTGCTCATCTCAACAAACCCTAGTCTCAGCCTTACCCTATAAATACAACCTGAAAGAC
Source organism: Medicago truncatula (assembly GCF_003473485.1). Lineage (NCBI taxonomy): Eukaryota > Viridiplantae > Streptophyta > Magnoliopsida > Fabales > Fabaceae > Medicago > Medicago truncatula. Next base: position 43,260,635 of record NC_053042.1, read on the forward strand.
AACCAGAAAAGGACAGGAATAAAACAAGACAGGAAACACATAAGAGAAAGCCAGCAACGCACACACAGAGGGAAGCGGAATCGCACATCAAGCAATTGGAGTCCAACCACAAACCTACCGCGACGTTCGTGAATCCAAGCCATCACCACCGATCCAAACAAGGCCGCTATTCCAAACACGGCAGCACCTCACGAATCCAAATCCGGTTCGAAATCAGACGCAAAAGGTTTTTGTTTTCCTCTTTTTTTTAGTTTTGAATTTGTCTGTGAACTTCCTGTAAGTTTTTGGTTTAGAAAGGGTTTAGATCTTAGAATATAAAAAAAAAATCAAAAGAGAAGAAAGAAAGTAGTAGAGGTGTAGAAGAAATAGAATAAAAAAAGCAAATTAGGGTTCCGGCCAACCGCCGCTGGAACCCACCTTACCTCCGTCGGAGAAGATGAAGTTTCGCCGGAAACTTCATATCACAACCCAGAAAATGAAGAACATAGAAGAGAGAGTAGAGAGAGAACCGAGAGAGGGAAAGAATGGCAGAGAGAGAAAAGACTTGAGAACATGAAAGAAAAACCGGTCCATAGCCCATATATACATGTCAAACCGGTTCGGTTCTCTGGAACTGACCCAGGGTTTGAACTGAACCGGCCCCAGCCTGTCCTCTAAGTCCAATTCCGAAATTGTTCTTCGGCCCAACTCTCTGCTGTTTTATTTTCTGCTTGCTGTTTGCATCTACCTGAATATTGCTGCACCCCTACCTTGTGATTGAACCCCATTTTATTTTAAGTCTTGCATGCATTTTATTTTATTCTGTTAACCTTGCATTTGGTTGATCTAAATAATTAGAATGTAATCTAGGATTGATGTAAATAATTTATTTTCTTTTTGTCATTTATTTTTCCGCAGACTTTAGAATGTATCATAGGCCTTTTATGTAATAGTCGTAGGTGCAAATATGGGTGCGTGTGTGGGTGTATGCTTTATTTTTATGCTTTTTAGTTTACGGTAATGGTCTTTGTGGTGATCCAACGTCACTACAAAGTACCTACGCTTTTACTTTCTTTTACTTTCTTACTCCGTTAGTTTTAATTTTAGTTATTATTCAAAAAAACAACAAAAACATGCAAATAACAAAAATCACAAAAAAAGTTTTTTTACAATAAACCTTGATCCTAAATCAAGTGATCGTTTATTTTATTTTATTTTCTTAATCAAACTTCAATCAATCTAATCATACTTTGAGCCCATTTTCTTTAATATAAAAAATACAAACAAGCTTATTTTGCCACTCGGCTTTTATTTTTAAAACTTTTTTTCAAAACTAATAAAAAACACACAACCAATCAAACGTCAATTTCTACCCCGAACTACGAGGTTTTGATCCCTCACGGGTACGTAGGCAGAGGACACTCGTCCTTCCAAACAATAAAAACTGTAGATAATTTAGGTCTCACTTTCTTTTTCTTTTAATCATCCCATTAACTCCTTTTTCAAAAGCAAGCAAGTTTATAGCACATTAATTAAATAAAATCAAGAGGTTCACGTAGAGTACTACGGACATAAAGGGTGCTAATACCTTCCCTTTATGTAACTAACCCCCGAACCCAAAATCTTTTCAAAATTGGGTAGTTTAAACTTTTTTTCCCCTTTTCTTAATAAAATTAAATGTTCAGTCGTGAAATAATTAGTGAGTCAAAAGCTAATCAAATAGCCTTGATCTCCGAAAAATGACGCGACAAAGATACTTTTGGGTCTAGGGTTAGAATAATAATCTATCAAAGTTTTTATTCTCGACATAGGGTTTAAGTTTTGGTAATCACTTTGTAATCAAGAACTTAATGCTATTGGATCGTTTAATAGATTGAGAAAACGTCGATTAGACGATATGATTGAACTCATGAAGTTATTTAGACATAAATAACGATTGAAATCATGACATTATTTAGACATGAATAATGTTGTTGAGTGATTGTGATAATATCGTTTGAAAATCTAGAATATGTTATTTGATCATGAGGTTGCAGTTGTTACGCTTGGTTGATTAACTCTAATCCCAAGTGAAATGACCCTATCCCGTCTCTATTTATTTTTAGGAAAATTAGTTATGATAGTTTTACACAAACAAACTTTTAAACCAAACACTTAAGATGATAAATGTCGTTGAATGATTTATTATATACATTAGTCCCTGTAGAGACGATATTAATATACTTACGTGTAAATAGAAATACGATGTGGAAAAATCTTACATCAGTATGTTTGGGAGCATCAAGAAATAAATAATCCACTAGTGAAAAATCGCTCCAAGTATGTTGTTTGATATGACTAATCAAATTTGAAGAATCAAGTGCAGTAATCGAAGGTTTGGTCACCAATGAAATTATAAAAATACAACAAGGGTAAAATGTCAAGTGGACAAATTTTGTTAATTTTAGCTTACCAAGTCTGCACAAAGGTATATCTCTTAATCATCCACTCCACACACACACTTCTCAATCACTCTATTGTATTGACTAATCGAATTTGAAGAATCAAGTGTAGCAATCGAAGGTTTGGGATTTAGGGATTTCTAACTTCATCTTTCACTTTAGTCCATGTCCTTCATTTTGGTTCAATTTCTTTCACTTTAGTCCTTGTGACACATCATGCATCTTGTCAGCACAAAACATTTATCACCTCATTAGTTAACAGGAGTTTTTAATGTCAAGGATTAATCTGATAACGTAAATGCACATCTTGGGACTACTTTGAATTTAATCTCGAGTCAGAGACATTTGTGATAACAAGTTGCAAATTCATGGACCAAAGTGACCATTTATCCACTAAATAATTGTACTCGCAGTTATCCCCTAATAAAATTTGCCTTAGTTACAGAGTGTGTAACTTAATTGATACTCGCATTTTAGGTAAACGTACATTATAACTGTTCGTCAGTTATCGATATGGAGACAGATATAATGGTCATTGTACGTGTGAATACCTTCGTACTTTTTTTTTGTAACGACATTTTTACGAAAATTAGTAAAATTATTAAAATATCTTTTTAATTAAATATAAAACTACCCCAAGTGAAGAAAAAAAATACTAACCTGTTTTCAAAATTTTCGTCTATTTTTTTATTTGTAGTTTTTTTGCAGAAGCGTGAGGGCAATATATTCATATACTTATTTATTACATTTTGTGTTGTCAAGAGAGGATGATGTAGTTCAACATAAATGATAAAAATTAATAATTTCTTTACTTGAATGATTTTTTTTTTTTAAATTAACATTATACACATCGATATTTGCGAATACTCATAGATGCCTTAAAATTCATTAAATACTCGTCTTACGAATATTCACAAGGATAAGGATAACGGAAAGGCACATATGTCATTTTTATATAGAACAAGAAGGGTGGAGATGATTGTTATTTCTATTTGTGGATACCATTATCATCCCTACATCATGTATATATAATTTCTTGTTTATTGCAATACAGCTTGGTCCTCGCATAGTATTTCAACGTTTTTAGATTTTTTTTGTCAAGTAGACTAATGACTAACATTCATCTTTTAGGTGAATAAATGAGGTGTTCGGAGTTCAAACTTAGGCGCATGCATACAACAATGCATTATCCCTACCAACAAACTTATGTTCACGGGGACGTTTTTCGGCTATTTCTATTTTGCATGTGCATTATTTCTCTCTTGGTAGTGCTTAATAGAATAAAGTTATTACCCCAGCCTTTATTCTTTCATATTAATTAATCAATTTCGAAACCTACTTGACGAAACGACTAAAATGGACTTACTTGCAATTGATAAAGATTCGGTTATATTAATGACTATGATTATGTTCAATTTAACCAATCATATATTTAACGGAATACACGTAAGTGGAAAAGTCACAGTTCAAACGCCGAGCGCAATCAACATGATAATTTTGGTATTTTTGTCGGTTGACCTAGTTCTATTTTTTTCTTATATTATACCAACCGGTTAGTTGAATTTCTCAATAATATTAGTGACAAATCTTGATGAGATCATGACTAGATTCAAACCTTGCCCCGACTTTTTGTTTTTTTTGGCTCTATGACCTCCTTGCTAGTTTTTATTGGAGTATTACATTTCTGAAATTAATCACTTTGAATCATTAACATAATAATTTACGATAGTTGGTTCTTAAAAAACCTCACCTATACAAGTACCACCAACTTAACAACAATTGGTTAGAAAGGAAGACAAAAAAAAGAATAAAATACCCTGCATGTAGGTTTTTTTTTTTTTTTGAATAAAAACTAGGCACAAGGTTGTTAGTATTAATATAACCTTGATTATCACATTGGAGGTTTTATCCAATCCAAATATAACCTTGAGAAACAATATATGTATCCACGATTGCACCAAAAAAAAATATACATTGCACCCACGTTGATGTCGTCTCGTAGAAAATCTTTCGTTTTGTATTTTTGTGTCTAGTGATTGCTGGGAACCAACCCCACCCTGCCGTTAACATGCTATAATTTTATATTTCATGGCTATAAGGTAAGTCGTATATTATTCCTTAAAAAGATGTAAACAAATGAATTAATTAAATCCCAGGGAATACATCCACTTTAGATTGAACTTGATGAATGTTTCCTCATAAAATTAAATATATCACAATATCATGTTGGTTGGTAGGTACTTGGTGAATGCATTCATTCACGTACGGTAGCCACAATATCAACATCAAAGATACAAGGAGACAATATATTCAAATTCATTCTAACAAACTAGTTGACTTTCCAACATTCCCACTAATGATTATAATACGACAAATTAAAATCTTGATCTTAAATCTATATAAACCCTACAAGCCATGCACCTTAAGCTCATATCCCTCCTAGCAATAACAACATCCCTTTAATTCCTTCATCCAAAAACCAATGGCTTTCAAGCACAGATCCATTGCCTATCTACTTTCGATCTTGCTCTTTGTATCCTTGCATGTAGCAAATGGTATTCCTCCAGAAACCATTTGTGGGTCTACCGTAAACCCTACTTATTGTAAAAACATACTTGCCAATCAAAATGGAAACAAAAAGTACTTGATGATGGTTGGAGAGGGAATCAATCAAACAGTTATCACAGGAGACCACAATGTTGTTGATGGTTTCACAACATTCAATTCGGCTACATTTGGTAAGCAAATTTAATACTTGGACATATTCAATATACCATTACAAAAAAAAAAAAAAAAAATGCCATTTCATCATAAATTGTTTAGCTATATACGGATTAAAAAATTCAGCAACCAATTGAAGATTTTCGGACCACAATGTTGAAGATAATCTATAGGTTAAAAATTTCACTAATTTGACGTTTCTTGTGAATTTTCAGCTGTAGTTGGTCAAGGGTTTGTGGCAGTTAACATAACATTTCGCAACACCGCTGGACCAAGCAAACACCAAGCAGTTGCACTAAGAAGTGGAGCAGATATGTCCACCTTCTATAGTTGTAGCTTTGAAGGGTATCAGGACACATTGTATACACATTCTCTAAGGCAGTTTTATCGAGAATGCGATATATACGGAACAGTTGACTTCATATTTGGAAATGGTGCAGTTGTTTTGCAAAATTGTAACATTTATCCTCGCCTTCCGCTAAGTGGACAATTCAATTCCATCACAGCTCAAGGTCGAACTGATCCAAATCAAAACACTGGAACTTCTATACAAAATGCAACTATTAAAGCAGCAGATGATTTGGCTCCGAAAGTTGGAACTGTACAAACATACCTTGGGAGACCGTGGAAAGAATATTCGAGGACAGTTTTTATGCAATCTTTCATGGACAGTTTCATAAACCCTGCTGGTTGGCATGAATGGAATGGTGATTTTGCGTTGAATACTTTGTACTATGCAGAGTACAGCAACAGAGGAGCGGGTTCAAGCACCGTGAATCGAGTGACATGGCCTGGTTATCATGTTATCGGTGCTACCGATGCAGCCAATTTCACGGTGTCCAATTTCTTGAGTGGTGATGATTGGATTCCTCAAACTGGTGTTCCATACTCCAGTGGATTGATATAGTCAAATTCAAACACCTAGAGTATGAAGTTGTTCAATTTTATATATTTTCTTCTATTTATATAAACGTGTTTTCTCTTCACACCTAGAGCATTTTTGTGTACGTTTTTCACAAAGGCAATATGAGAGTTTGTTGTAAATATCATATTATTATAAAATAATTGATGAATATACATGTCTCTCCAAAGGACATGATTGACTTCAGCAATGGATTCAGTTTATGGCCCGTGTTTATGTTTGCATGATGCCTTTGTATAAATTTCATTATCGAGATTCTTTCACTACTAGAAACTATCGATTTACCTGCGGATTGTCCAGCGGAAATATATCCGCTGGAATACCTGAGGATATCATGCGGTTTTCGATACTGCGGTCTTTTCCTGCGGATTTATCCGCCGCACGAAACTCCGCAGGTAATTGTAACTTTTGCTGAGGATTTTCCAGGAAAGATTTTGAATTGTTTTTGGTCACTTTTCCTTAGGATTTGCTTAATTTTTATTTTTTTTAGCTTCTGTATGAAATTTAAATAATTGAAAGATTTAGTATTTTTTTTTCCTATTTACATAGTATTAGAACACAAATTATATTTTTTGAACATGTCCAATTATATATATATTTTTATACATATTCAATGTTAAAATATTAGCATGGGAACATGTATCCATGGCAAAATCCGCTGGAAACAAGTTTCCTGCGGAATATACATTGTTATCCGCAGGAAATGCCCCAGGAAAATCGTGAGTTTCTAGTACTGTTTATATTAGCATATGGAAATGGAAAACCTATGCTTCCATCTTTCTCACTTCAGGTCAGATTTTTACTGTCCACACCATACCTTTTTTTTCTCTCTCTATTTTACCCAATCAAGTTAACTCATAAAATCATGCGCCTTGTTGACCAATAATTATAATAATAGTTAATAAATTTGAGTCAATAAATCAAAAACGACAATTTGTCCTCGTGAGCTTAGATCAGTTGGTATGGACAATGCATAAAAATATGCAAGGTCTGGGATTCAAACCCCGGCCACCACAAAAAAAAACGATAATTTACTCAAAAGAATGACAGATAAGAACAACATCCAAGGCCCAATTAGAAGTACAATTGTGAATCAGCATTAGTGAAGACGATGTTTCAACCGATGGGGAAATGTTCTCGTTGAAGATACTACAAGCACTTAAAAGCTCAAGGGAGCTCAACAAGTGATTTAAAAAAAAAAAAAAAACTAGTAAACTTTGGAAAATCAAGCTAGATTATGTCAACCCTGATAAAGATACCTAACCCCCCAGATGAAAATCATTTCCACTTCGGAGTCTAAAATTTTAAAATTACAAGATGAAATACATGCCCTTGAAATTGCTCATGAAGATACTCAAAAATCACATGTTGAACCACAATTAAAATGTAAAGAAGTTGAAAGTTGGATGGATTTTGCTGTATCTAAAAATTGCAAATATTAGATAGAGAGATTAGATATCTAAAAACTAAATTGACATATTCTCCTCGTAAAGAGAATTTGAAACTAGCTAAAGAAGTGAAGACGTTGAAAAAGCCTCATAAAAGAAATTTCAATAATCTTATAAGAAATTCTTTAAGGCAATTAATAAGAATCATTCTGAAAATGAAAGTAGATCTCATGTTTCTCATGAAGTCAAATCTCTTCCTTTTCATATTGTTTGTCATTATTGTTGCAAGAAATTAGGTCATACCATATCAAAGTGATACATACGGAAATATATGGTTCTAAAGGTAGGATGATTTGGATACTCAATTGCAACATTCATGCTACAAACCATCAATGACCCAATATTAGTTAGATACCTACAAAACATACTTGATTTTATGTGATAAGTGCTCAAAAGTAATATATGTTATGTGTTAATTTAGGTATTTTAGTGACTTGTTTTGCAAGTTATCTAAGGAAAAACTACCATTTGTTGTAATTTTGCCATTTATGCTTTATGTGCCTTATTCTACTCAATTTGTGTAGGAAATGACAAGCAAGGACCAAGAAACGATTTTTTGAGCCAAGCCAAACTCGCTTAAGCGAGTTCAACTCACTTAAGCGAGAAAGTTCCAGAGAGCGGCAGACGAACTCGCTTCTAGCACGCTTCCAACTCGCTTAAAGCGAGATCAGTTCGCTTAAGTGAGTTTTTTTTCCAGAGAGCAAGTGAAGAATTTGCTCTCAACTCGCTTCAAGCAGCTCAAGCAAATGAAGCCAACTCGCTTAAAGCGAGATCAATTCGCTTAAGCGAGTTTTGTCTAGAGGGCAAGTGAAAAATTCGCTCTCAACTCGCTTCAAACACGTTTATAGCGAGATTCAACAAGGTCAATGGATAAGGTCCACGTGGCAGTCTTTCAATGGCAAGAGTGGGATTCTTTGGCAACCCGTTTAAGCGACTTCAGCTCACTTGAAATGAGTTTGCCTGAACTTAGCCTATATAAATAGCTCTCTCTCTCTCTCTCTCTCTCTCTCCTTTGAATCTTTTCACCGTTTTATTCATTTTGTAGTTTTTAGAGAGAGAGAGAGAGAGAGAGAGAGTAAGACATTTCTAGTGAGAGAAACACAAATCAAGCATGTTAGAAGTAGATTCTTCCTAGGATTTGTAGAGATATCATGAATCTTAGTATGGAATCTTCATCTTTCTTCCATCTTTTGCAAAGTTATCATAGACATATGTAGCTACATCTACGCTTGTGGTTTTTAAGGTATTCAAACAAGCTATTAATTTGTAATCTTTGATCATTTAATTTAAGGTTCTAGCTTATTTATTCAATATTGTTATTATTCTTGAGTTTAATGCTTTATTTAAGATTTGAAATGTTATTGAAAGATTGTCATACCCCAATTTTTGACCTAAGGTCACACTGACGCATGTCATTTGACCCTGATCAGTCCCTAACTTTTCAATGAAAAATCTCTATGAAGGTACTTTAAAATACCTCATTTTTGAATCCGAGTCGGGCCCTCTTCTCTATTTATTTTTATTTCCATCTTTTATTTTTAAATTAACTTTAATTTTGCTTTTAAAAAATCTTTTTATTGTTGTCTTTATCTTGTTTTTATTTCATTATTTTTGTCCAATGATAAATCCAAAAACGGTCCCAATCCAAAAATTGCAGTCTGTCACACGAGCGTGCTTCACCTCATCTCAATCCAAATCCAGCAAAACGCGTTGCAATCCAACAACAGCTAACACGCTCCTCTCATCTCAGCACAAGTTTCTGCTCATCTCAACAAACCCTAGTCTCAGCCTTACCCTATAAATACAACCTGAAAGACAACCAGAAAAGGACAGGAATAAAACAAGACAGGAAACACATAAGAGAAAGCCAGCAACGCACACACAGAGGGAAGCGGAATCGCACATCAAGCAATTGGAGTCCAACCACAAACCTACCGCGACGTTCGTGAATCCAAGCCATCACCACCGATCCAAACAAGGCCGCTATTCCAAACACGGCAGCACCTCACGAATCCAAATCCGGTTCGAAATCAGACGCAAAAGGTTTTTGTTTTCCTCTTTTTTTTAGTTTTGAATTTGTCTGTGAACTTCCTGGAAGTTTTTGGTTTAGAAAGGGTTTAGATCTTAGAATATAAAAAAAAAAATCAAAAGAGAAGAAAGAAAGTAGTAGAGGTGTAGAAGAAATAGAATAAAAAAAGCAAATTAGGGTTCCGGCCAACCGCCGCTGGAACCCACCTTACCTCCGTCGGAGAAGATGAAGTTTCGCCGGAAACTTCATATCACAACCCAGAAAATGAAGAACATAGAAGAGAGAGTAGAGAGAGAACCGAGAGAGGGAAAGAATGGCAGAGAGAGAAAAGACTTGAGAACATGAAAGAAAAACCGGTCCATAGCCCATATATACATGTCAAACCGGTTCGGTTCTCTGGAACTGACCCAGGGTTTGAACTGAACCGGCCCCAGCCTGTCCTCTAAGTCCAATTCCGAAATTGTTCTTCGGCCCAACTCTCTGCTGTTTTATTTTCTGCTTGCTGTTTGCATCTACCTGAATATTGCTGCACCCCTACCTTGTGATTGAACCCCATTTTATTTTAAGTCTTGCATGCATTTTATTTTATTCTGTTAACCTTGCATTTGGTTGATCTAAATAATTAGAATGTAATCTAGGATTGATGTAAATAATTTATTTTCTTTTTGTCATTTATTTTTCCGCAGACTTTAGAATGTATCATAGGCCTTTTATGTAATAGTCGTAGGTGCAAATATGGGTGCGTGTGTGGGTGTATGCTTTATTTTTATGCTTTTTAGTTTACGGTAATGGTCTTTGTGGTGATCCAACGTCACTACAAAGTACCTACGCTTTTACTTTCTTTTACTTTCTTACTCCGTTAGTTTTAATTTTAGTTATTATTCAAAAAAACAACAAAAACATGCAAATAACAAAAATCACAAAAAAAGTTTTTTTACAATAAACCTTGATCCTAAATCAAGTGATCGTTTATTTTATTTTATTTTCTTAATCAAACTTCAATCAATCTAATCATACTTTGAGCCCATTTTCTTTAATATAAAAAATACAAACAAGCTTATTTTGCCACTCGGCTTTTATTTTTAAAACTTTTTTTCAAAACTAATAAAAAACACACAACCAATCAAACGTCAATTTCTACCCCGAACTACGAGGTTTTGATCCCTCACGGGTACGTAGGCAGAGGACACTCGTCCTTCCAAACAATAAAAACTGTAGATAATTTAGGTCTCACTTTCTTTTTCTTTTAATCATCCCATTAACTCCTTTTTCAAAAGCAAGCAAGTTTATAGCACATTAATTAAATAAAATCAAGAGGTTCACGTAGAGTACTACGGACATAAAGGGTGCTAATACCTTCCCTTTATGTAACTAACCCCCGAACCCAAAATCTTTTCAAAATTGGGTAGTTTGAACTTTTTTTCCCCTTTTCTTAATAAAATTAAATGTTCAGTCGTGAAATAATTAGTGAGTCAAAAGCTAATCAAATAGCCTTGATCTCCGAAAAATGACGCGACAAAGATACTTTTGGGTCTAGGGTTAGAATAATAATCTATCAAAGTTTTTATTCTCGACATAGGGTTTAAGTTTTGGTAATCACTTTGTAATCAAGAACTTAATGCTATTGGATCGTTTAATAGATTGAGAAAACGTCAATTAGACGATATGATTGAACTCATGAAGTTATTTAGACATAAATAACGATTGAAATCATGACATTATTTAGACATGAATAATGTTGTTGAGTGATTGTGATAATGTCGTTTGAAGATCTAGAATATGTTATTTGATCATGAGATTGCAGTTGTTACGCTTGGTTGATTAACTCTAACCCCAAGTGAAATGACCCTATCCCGTCTCTATTTATTTTTATGAAAATTAGTTATGATAGTTTTACACAAACAAACTTTTAAACCAGACACTTAAGATGATAAATGTCGTTGAATGATTTATTGTATACATTAATCCCTGTAGAGACGATATTAATATACTTACGTGTAAATAGAAATACGATGTGGAAAAATCTTACATCAGTATGTTTGGGAGCATCAAGAAATAAATAATCCACTAGTGAAAAATCGCTCCAAGTATGTTGTTTGATATGACTAATCAAATTTGAAGAATCAAGTGCAGTAATCGAAGGTTTGGTCACCAATGAAATTATAAAAATACAACAAGGGTAAAATGTCAAGTGGACAAATTTTGTTAATTTTAGCTTACCAAGTCTGCACAAAGGTATATCTCTTAATCATCCACTCCACACACACACTTCTCAATCACTCTATTGTATTGACTAATCGAATTTGAAGAATCAAGTGTAGCAATCGAAGGTTTGGGATTGAGGGATTTCTAACTTCATCTTTCACTTTAGTCCATGTCCTTCATTTTGGTTTAATTTCTTTCACTTTAGTCCTTGTGACACATCATGCACCTTGTCAGCACAAAACATTTGCCACCTCATTAGTTAACAGGAGTTTTTAATGTCAAGGATTAATCTGATAACGTAAATGCACATCTTGGGACTACTTTGAATTTAATCTCGAGTCAGAGACATTTGTGATAACAAGTTGCAAATTCATGGACCAAAGTGACCATTTATCCACTAAATAATTGTACTCGCAGTTATCCCCTAATAAAATTTGCCTTAGTTACAGAGTGTGTAACTTAATTGATACTCGCATTTTAGGTAAACGTACATTATAACTGTTCGTCAGTTATCGATATGGAGACAGATATAATGGTCATTGTACGTGTGAATACCTTCGTACTTTTTTTTTGTAACGACATTTTTACGAAAATTAGTAAAATTATTAAAATATCTTTTTAATTAAATATAAAACTACCCCAAGTGAAGAAAAAAAATACTAACCTGTTTTCAAAATTTTCGTCTATTTTTTTATTTGTAGTTTTTTTGCAGAAGCGTGAGTGCAATATATTCATATACTTATTTATTACATTTTGTGTTGTCAAGAGAGGATGATGTAGTTCAACATAAATGATAAAAATTAATAATTTCTTCACGTGAATACTCATAGATATTCATATACTTGAATGATTTTTTTTTTTTAAATTAACATTATACACATCGATATTTGCGAATACTCATAGATGCCTTAAAATTCATTAAATACTCGTCTTACGAATATTCACAAGGATAAGGATAACGGAAAGGCACATATGTCATTTTTATATAGAACAAGAAGGGTGGAGATGATTGTTATTTCTATTTGTGGATACCATTATCATCCCTACATCATGTATATATAATTTCTTGTTTATTGCAATACAGCTTGGTCCTCGCATAGTATTTCGACGTTTTTAGATTTTTTTTGTCAAGTAGACTAATGACTAACATTCATCTTTTAGATGAATAAATGAGGTGTTCGGATTCAAACTTAGGCACATGCATACAACAATGCATTGTCCCTACCAACAAACTTATGTTCACGGGGACGTTTTTCGGCTATTTCTATTTTGCATGTGCATTATTTCTCTCTTGGTAGTGCTTAATAGAATAAAGTTATTACCCCAGCCTTTATTCTTTCATATTAATTAATCAATTTCGAAACCTACTTGACGAAACGACTAAAATGGACTTACTTGCAATTGATAAAGATTCGGTTATATTAATGACTATGACTATCTTCAATTTAACCAATCATATATTCAATGGTATACACGTAAGTGCAAAAGTCAGAGTTCAAAAACCGAGCGGAATCAACATCAAAATTTCAACATTTTTGTTTGTTGACCTAGTTCTACTCTTTTTTTTTTTTTATATTATACCAACCGGTTAGTTGAATTTCTCAATAATATTAGTGACAAATCTTGATGAGATCATGACTAGATTCAAACCTTGCCCCGACTTTTTGTTTTTCTTGGACTATTACATCTCTGAAATTAATCACTTTGAATCATTAACATAATGATTTACGATAGTTGGTTCTTAAAAAACCCCACCTATACAAGTACCAACTTAACAATTGGTTAGAAAGGAAGTAAAAAAAAACAATAAAATACCCTGCATGTAGTTTTTTTTTTGAATAAAAACTAGGCACAAGGTTGTTAGTATTAATATAACCTTGATTATCACATTGGAGGTTTTATCCAATCCAAATATAACCTTGAGAAACAATATATGTATCCACGATTGAACCAAAAAAAATATACATTGCACCCACGTTGATGTCGTCTCGTAGAAAATCTTTCGTTTTGTATTTTTGTGTCTAGTGATTGCTGGGAACCAACCCCACCCTGCCGTTAACATGCTATAATTTTATATTTCATGGCTATAAGGTAAGTCGTATATTATTCCTTAAAAAGATGTAAACAAATGAATTAATTAAATCCCAGGGAATACATCCACTTTAGATTGAACTTGATGAATGTTTCCTCATAAAATTAAATATATCACAATATCATGTTGGTTGGTAGGTACTTGGTGAATGCATTCATTCACGTACGGTAGCCACAATATCAACATCAAAGATACAAGGAGACAATATATTCAAATTCATTCTAACAAACTAGTTGACTTTCCAACATTCCCACTAATGATTATAATACGACAAATTAAAATCTTGATCTTAAATCTATATAAACCCTACAAGCCATGCACCTTAAGCTCATATCCCTCCTAGCAATAACAACATCCCTTTAATTCCTTCATCCAAAAACCAATGGCTTTCAAGCACAGATCCATTGCCTATCTACTTTCGATCTTGATCTTTGTATCCTTGCATGTAGCAAATGGTATTCCTCCAGAAACCATTTGTGGGTCCACCGTAAACCCTACTTATTGTAAAAACATACTTGCCAATCAAAATGGAAACATTTATGACTACGGTCGAATTTCAATTCGAAAATCCTTATCGCAATCCCGTAAGTTCATGAACTCAATAGACTCACACCTTCAAGGTGGTTCGTCTTTGTCTCAATCCACAATTCGTGCTCTTGAAGATTGTCGATTCCTTGCTGAATTGAGTTTTGAATACTTATCAAACACCTATACAACAACAAATCAATCTAGTAATGTTCTTCCAACTTCTCAAGCAGAAGACTTTGAAACTTTTCTTAGTGCCGTTTTGACTAATCAACAAACATGTTTGGAAGGTCTAAACACTATAGCTTCTGATCAGAGAGTGAAGAATGATTTGTTGTCATCGCTCTCCGATGATATGAAGCTTCATAGTGTCACCCTAGCGTTGTTCAAAAAAGGTTGGGTTCCTAAAAATAAAATAAGAACATCATGGCCACAAAATGGAAAGCATTTGAATTTCAAAAATGGTCGTTTGCCATTGAAGATGTCAAATAAAGCACGTGCTATTTATGATTCCGCTAGACGCAATGGGAGAAAACTACTTCAAACTAATACTAATGAAGATAGTGTTGTGGTGAGTGATGTTGTCGTTGTTAGTCAAGATGGAAGTGGAAACTTTACCGCAATCAATGACGCCGTAGCTGCTGCACCAAATAACACGGTTGCTAGTGATGGATACTTCTTCATATTTATCACCAAAGGTGTGTATCAAGAGTACGTATCTATACCCAAAAACAAAAAGTACTTGATGATGGTTGGAGAGGGAATCAATCAAACAGTTATCACAGGAGACCACAATGTTGTTGATGGTTTCACAACATTCAATTCGGCTACATTTGGTAAGCAAATTTAATACTTGGACATATTCAATATACCATTACAAAAGAAAAATGCCATTTCATCATAAATTGTTTAGCTATATACGGATTAAAAAATTCAGCAACCAATTGAAGATTTTCGGACCACAATGTTGAAGATAATCTATAGGTTAAAAATTTCACTAATTTGACGTTTCTTGTGAATTTTCAGCTGTAGTTGGTCAAGGGTTTGTGGCAGTTAACATAACATTTCGCAACACCGCTGGACCAAGCAAACACCAAGCAGTTGCACTAAGAAGTGGAGCAGATATGTCCACCTTCTATAGTTGTAGCTTTGAAGGGTATCAGGACACATTGTATACACATTCTCTAAGGCAGTTTTATCGAGAATGCGATATATACGGAACAGTTGACTTCATATTTGGAAATGGTGCAGTTGTTTTGCAAAATTGTAACATTTATCCTCGCCTTCCGCTAAGTGGACAATTCAATTCCATCACAGCTCAAGGTCGAACTGATCCAAATCAAAACACTGGAACTTCTATACAAAATGCAACTATTAAAGCAGCAGATGATTTGGCTCCGAAAGTTGGAACTGTACAAACATACCTTGGGAGACCGTGGAAAGAATATTCGAGGACAGTTTTTATGCAATCTTTCATGGACAGCTTCATAAACCCTGCTGGTTGGCATGAATGGAATGGTGATTTTGCGTTGAATACTTTGTACTATGCAGAGTACAGCAACAGAGGAGCGGGTTCAAGCACCGTGAATCGAGTGACATGGCCTGGTTATCATGTTATCGGTGCTACCGATGCAGCCAATTTCACGGTGTCCAATTTCTTGAGTGGTGATGATTGGATTCCTCAAACTGGTGTTCCATACTCCAGTGGATTGATATAGTCAAATTCAAACACCTAGAGTATGAAGTTGTTCAATTTTATATATTTTCTTCTATTTATATAAACGTGTTTTCTCTTCACACCTAGAGCATTTTTGTGTACGTTTTTCACAAAGGCAATATGAGAGTTTGTTGTAAATATCATATTATTATAAAATAATTGATGAATATACATGTCTCTCCAAAGGACATGATTGACTTCAGCAATGGATTCAGTTTATGGCCCGTGTTTATGTTTGCTTGATGCCTTTGTATAAATTTCATTATCGAGATTCTTTCACTACAAGAAACTATCGATTTACCTGCGGATTGTCCAGCGGAAATATATCCGCAGGAATACCTGAGGATATCATGCGGATATCGATACTGCGGTCTTTTCCTGCGGATTTACCCGCCGCACGAAACTCCGCAGGTAATTGTAACTTTTGCTGAGGATTTTCCAGGAAAGATTTTGAATTGTTTTTGGTCACTTTTCCTGCGGCTTTTCCTTAGGATTTGCTTAATTTTTATTTTTTTTAGCTTCTGTATGAAATTTAAATAATTGAAAGATTTAGTATTTTTTTTCCTATTTACATAGCATTAGAACACAAATTATATTTTTTGAACATGTCCAATTATATATATTTTTTTATACATATTCAATGTTAAAATATTAGCATGGGAACATGTATCCATGGCAAAATCCGCTGGAAACAAGTTTCCTGCGGAATATACATTGTTATCCGCAGGAAATGCCCCAGGAAAATCGTGAGTTTCTAGTACTGTTTATATTAGCATATGGAAATGGAAAACCTATGCTTCCATCTTTCTCACTTCAGGTCAGATTTTTACTGTCCACACCATACCTTTTTTTTCTCTCTTTATTTTACCCAATCAAGTTAACTCATAAAATCATGCGCCTTGTTGACCAATAATTATAATAATAGTTAATAAATTTGAGTCAATAAATCAAAAACGACAATTTGTCATCGTGAGCTTAGCTCAGTTGGTATGAACAATGCATAAAAATATGCAAGGTCTGGGATTCAAACCCCGGCCACCACAAAAAAAAAAATGATAATTTACTCAAAAGAATGACAGATAAGAACAACATCCAAGGCCCAATTAGAAGTACAATTGTGAATCAGCATTAGTGAAGACGATGTTTCAACCGATGGGGAAATGTTCTCGTTGAAGATACTACAAGCACTTAAAAGCTCAAGGGAGCTCAACAAGTGATTTAAAAAAAAAAAAAAAAAAACTAGTAAACTTTGGAAAATCAAGCTAGATTATGTCAACCCTGATAAAGATACCTAACCCCCCAGATGAAAATCATTTCCACTTCGGAGTCTAAAATTTTAAAATTACAAGATGAAATACATGCCCTTGAAATTGCTCATGAAGATACTCAAAAATCACATGTTGAACCACAATTAAAATGTAAAGAAGTTGAAAGTTGGATGGATTTTGCTGTATCTAAAAATTGCAAATATTAGATAAAGAGATTAGATATCTAAAAACTAAATTGACATATTCTCCTCGTAAAGAGAATTTGAAACTAGCTAAAGAAGTGAAGACGTTGAAAAAGCCTCATAAAAGAAATTTCAATAATCTTATAAGAAATTCTTTAAGGCAATTAATAAGAATCATTCTGAAAATGAAAGTAGATCTCATGTTTCTCATGAAGTCAAATCTCTTCCTTTTCATATTGTTTGTCATTATTGTTGCAAGAAATTAGGTCATACCATATCAAAGTGATACATACGGAAATATATGGTTCTAAAGGTAGGATGATTTGGATACTCAATTGCAACATTCATGCTACAAACCATCAATGACCCAATATTAGTTAGATACCTACAAAACATACTTGATTTTATGTGATAAGTGCTCAAAAGTAATATATGTTATGTGTTAATTTAGGTATTTTAGTGACTTGTTTTGCAAGTTATCTAAGGAAAAACTACCATTTGTTGTAATTTTGCCATTTATGCTTTATGTGCCTTACTCTACTCAATTTGTGTAGGAAATGACAAGCAAGGACCAAGAAACGATTTTTTGAGCCAAGCCAAACTCGCTTAAGCGAGTTCAACTCACTTAAGCGAGAAAGTTCCAGAGAGCGGCAGACGAACTCGCTTCTAGCACGCTTCCAACTCGCTTAAAGCGAGATCAGTTCGCTTAAGTGAGTTTTTTTTCCAGAGAGCAAGTGAAGAATTTGCTCTCAACTCGCTTCAAGCAGCTCAAGCAAATGAAGCCAACTCGCTTAAAGCGAGATCAGTTCGCTTAAGCGAGTTTTGTCTAGAGGGCAAGTGAAAAATTCGCTCTCAACTCGCTCCAAACACGTTTAAAGCGAGATTCAACAAGGTCAATGGATAAGGTCCACGTGGCAGTCTTTCAATGGCAAGAGTGGGATTCTTTGGCAACCCGTTTAAGCGACTTCAGCTCACTTGAAATGAGTTTGCCTGAACTTAGCCTATATAAATAGCTCTCTCTCTCTCTCTCTCTCTCTCTCTCTCTCTCTCCTTTGAATCTTTTCACGTTTTATTCATTTTGTAGTTTTTAGAGAGAGAGAGTAAGACATTTCTAGTGAGAGAAACACAAATCAAGCATGTTAGAAGTAGATTCTTCCTAGGATTTGTAGAGATATCATGAATCTTAGTATGGAATCTTCATCTTTCTTCCATCTTTTGCAAAGTTATCATAGACATATGTAGCTAAATCTACGCTTGTGGTTTTTAAGGTATTCAAACAAGCTATTAATTTGTAATCTTTGATCATTTAATTTAAGGTTCTAGCTTATTTATTCTATATTGTTATTATTCTTGAGTTTAATGCTTTATTTAAGATTTGAAATGTTATTGAAAGATTGTCATACCCCAATTTTTGACCTAAGGTCACACTGACGCATGTCATTTGACCCTGATCAGTCCCTAACTTTTCAATGAAAAATCTCTATGAAGGTACTTTAAAATACCTCATTTTTGAATCCGAGTCGGGCCCTCTTCTCTATTTATTTTTATTTCCATCTTTTATTTTTAAATTAACTTTAATTAACTTTAATTTTGCTTTTAAAAAAACTTTTTATTGTTGTCTTTATCTTGTTTTTATTTCATTATTTTTGTCCAATGATCAATCCAAAAAAGGTCCCAATCCAAAAGTTGCAGTCTGTCACACGAGCGTGCTTCACCTCATCTCAATCCAAATCCAGCAAAACGCGTTGGAATCCAACAACAGCTAACACGCTCCTCTCATCTCAGCACAAGTTTCTGCTCATCTCAACAAACCCTAGTCTCAGCCTTACCCTATAAATACAACCCGAAAGACAACCAGAAAAGGACAGGAATAAAACAAGACAGGAAACACATAAGAGAAAGCCAGCAACGCACACACAGAGGGAAGCGGAATCGCACATCAAGCAATTGGAGTCCAACCACAAACCTACCGCGACGTTCGTGAATCCAAGCCATCACCACCGATCCAAACAAGGCCGCTATTCCAAACACGGCAGCACCTCACGAATCCAAATCCGGTTCGAAATCAGACGCAAAAGGTTTTTGTTTTCCTCTTTTTTTTAGTTTTGAATTTGTCTGTGAACTTCCTGTAAGTTTTTGGTTTAGAAAGGGTTTAGATCTTAGAATATAAAAAAAAAATCAAAAGAGAAGAAAGAAAGTAGTAGAGGTGTAGAAGAAATAGAATAAAAAAAGCAAATTAGGGTTCCGGCCAACCGCCGCTGGAACCCACCTTACCTCCGTCGGAGAAGATGAAGTTTC
The DNA here is from genome assembly GCF_003473485.1 of Medicago truncatula. NCBI lineage: Eukaryota > Viridiplantae > Streptophyta > Magnoliopsida > Fabales > Fabaceae > Medicago > Medicago truncatula. The sequence goes on from NC_053042.1 coordinate 43,280,462, forward strand.
GCCGGAAACTTCATATCACAACCCAGAAAATGAAGAACATAGAAGAGAGAGTAGAGAGAGAACCGAGAGAGGGAAAGAATGGCAGAGAGAGAAAAGACTTGAGAACATGAAAGAAAAACCGGTCCATAGCCCATATATACATGTCAAACCGGTTCGGTTCTCTGGAACTGACCCAGGGTTTGAACTGAACCGGCCCCAGCCTGTCCTCTAAGTCCAATTCCGAAATTGTTCTTCGGCCCAACTCTCTGCTGTTTTATTTTCTGCTTGCTGTTTGCATCTACCTGAATATTGCTGCACCCCTACCTTGTGATTGAACCCCATTTTATTTTAAGTCTTGCATGCATTTTATTTTATTCTGTTAACCTTGCATTTGGTTGATCTAAATAATTAGAATGTAATCTAGGATTGATGTAAATAATTTATTTTCTTTTTGTCATTTATTTTTCCGCAGACTTTAGAATGTATCATAGGCCATTTATGTAATAGTCGTAGGTGCAAATATGGGTGCGTGTGTGGGTGTATGCTTTATTTTTATGCTTTTTAGTTTACGGTAATGGTCTTTGTGGTGATCCAACGTCACTACAAAGTACCTACGCTTTTACTTTCTTTTACTTTCTTACTCCGTTAGTTTTAATTTTAGTTATTATTCAAAAAAACAACAAAAACATGCAAATAACAAAAATCACAAAAAAAGTTTTTTTACAATAAACCTTGATCCTAAATCAAGTGATCGTTTATTTTATTTTATTTTCTTAATCAAACTTCAATCAATCTAATCATACTTTGAGCCCATTTTCTTTAATATAAAAAATACAAACAAGCTTATTTTGCCACTCGGCTTTTATTTTTAAAACTTTTTTTCAAAACTAATAAAAAACACAACCAATCAAACGTCAATTTCTACCCCGAACTACGAGGTTTTGATCCCTCCGGGTACGTAGGCAGAGGACACTCGTCCTTCCAAACAATAAAAACTGTAGATAATTTAGGTCTCACTTTCTTTTTCTTTTAATCATCCCATTAACTCCTTTTTCAAAAGCAAGCAAGTTTATAGCACATTAATTAAATAAAATCAAGAGGTTCACGTAGAGTACTACGGACATAAAGGGTGCTAATACCTTCCCTTTATGTAACTAACCCCCGAACCCAAAATCTTTTCAAAATTGGGTAGTTTAAACTTTTTTTCCCCTTTTCTTAATAAAATTAAATGTTCAGTCGTGAAATAATTAGTGAGTCAAAAGCTAATCAAATAGCCTTGATCTCCGAAAAATGACGCGACAAAGATACTTTTGGGTCTAGGGTTAGAATAATAATCTATCAAAGTTTTTATTCTCGACATAGGGTTTAAGTTTTGGTAATCACTTTGTAATCAAGAACTTAATGCTATTGGATCGTTTAATAGATTGAGAAAACGTCGATTAGACGATATGATTGAACTCATGAAGTTATTTAGACATAAATAACGATTGAAATCATGACATTATTTAGACATGAATAATGTTGTTGAGTGATTGTGATAATATCGTTTGAAAATCTAGAATCTGTTATTTGATCATGAGGTTGCAGTTGTTACGCTTGGTTGATTAACTCTAATCCCAAGTGAAATGACCCTATCCCGTCTCTATTTATTTTTAGGAAAATTAGTTATGATAGTTTTACACAAACAAACTTTTAAACCAAACACTTAAGATGATAAATGTCGTTGAATGATTTATTATATACATTAGTCCCTGTAGAGACGATATTAATATACTTACGTGTAAATAGAAATACGATGTGGAAAAATCTTACATCAGTATGTTTGGGAGCATCAAGAAATAAATAATCCACTAGTGAAAAATCGCTCCAAGTATGTTGTTTGATATGACTAATCAAATTTGAAGAATCAAGTGCAGTAATCGAAGGTTTGGTCACCAATGAAATTATAAAAATACAACAAGGGTAAAATGTCAAGTGGACAAATTTTGTTAATTTTAGCTTACCAAGTCTGCACAAAGGTATATCTCTTAATCATCCACTCCACACACACACTTCTCAATCACTCTATTGTATTGACTAATCGAATTTGAAGAATCAAGTGTAGCAATCGAAGGTTTGGGATTTAGGGATTTCTAACTTCATCTTTCACTTTAGTCCATGTCCTTCATTTTGGTTCAATTTCTTTCACTTTAGTCTTTGTGACACATCATGCATCTTGTCAGCACAAAACATTTGTCACCTCATTAGTTAACAGGAGTTTTTAATGTCAAGGATTAATCTGATAACGTAAATGCACATCTTGGGACTACTTTGAATTTAATCTCGAGTCAGAGACATTTGTGATAACAAGTTGCAAATTCATGGACCAAAGTGACCATTTATCCACTAAATAATTGTACTCGCAGTTATCCCCTAATAAAATTTGCCTTAGTTACAGAGTGTGTAACTTAATTGATACTCGCATTTTAGGTAAACGTACATTATAACTGTTCGTCAGTTATCGATATGGAGACAGATATAATGGTCATTGTACGTGTGAATACCTTCGTACTTTTTTTTTGTAACGACATTTTTACGAAAATTAGTAAAATTATTAAAATATCTTTTTAATTAAATATAAAACTACCCCAAGTGAAGAAAAAAAATACTAACCTGTTTTCAAAATTTTCGTCTATTTTTTTATTTGTAGTTTTTTTGCAGAAGCGTGAGTGCAATATATTCATATACTTATTTATTACATTTTGTGTTGTCAAGAGAGGATGATGTAGTTCAACATAAATGATAAAAATTAATAATTTCTTCACGTGAATACTCATAGATATTCATATACTTGAATGATTTTTTTTTTTTAAATTAACATTATACACATCGATATTTGCGAATACTCATAGATGCCTTAAAATTCATTAAATACTCGTCTTACGAATATTCACAAGGATAAGGATAACGGAAAGGCACATATGTCATTTTTATATAGAACAAGAAGGGTGGAGATGATTGTTATTTCTATTTGTGGATACCATTATCATCCCTACATCATGTATATATAATTTCTTGTTTATTGCAATACAGCTTGGTCCTCGCATAGTATTTCGACGTTTTTAGATTTTTTTTGTCAAGTAGACTAATGACTAACATTCATCTTTTAGGTGAATAAATGAGGTGTTCGGAGTTCAAACTTAGGCGCATGCATACAACAATGCATTATCCCTATCAACAAACTTATGTTCACGGGGACGTTTTTCGGCTATTTCTATTTTGCATGTGCATTATTTCTCTCTTGGTAGTGCTTAATAGAATAAAGTTATTACCCCAGCCTTTATTCTTTCATATTAATTAATCAATTTCGAAACCTACTTGACGAAACGACTAAAATGGACTTACTTGCAATTGATAAAGATTCGGTTATATTAATGACTATGATTATGTTCAATTTAACCAATCATATATTTAACGGAATACACGTAAGTGGAAAAGTCACAGTTCAAGCACCGTGAATCGAGTGACATGGCCTGGTTATCATGTTATCGATGCTACCGATGCAGCCAATTTCACGGTGTCCAATTTCTTGAGTGGTGATGATTGGATTCCTCAAACTGGTGTTCCATACTCCAGTGGATTGATATAGTCAAATTCAAACACCTAGAGTATGAAGTTGTTCAATTTTATATATTTTCTTCTATTTATATAAACGTGTTTTCTCTTCACACCTAGAGCATTTTTGTGTACGTTTTTCACAAAGGCAATATGAGAGTTTGTTGTAAATATCATATTATTATAAAATAATTGATGAATATACATGTCTCTCCAAAGGACATGATTGACTTCAGCAATGGATTCAGTTTATGGCCCGTGTTTATGTTTGCATGATGCCTTTGTATAAATTTCATTATCGAGATTCTTTCACTACTAGAAACTATCGATTTACCTGCGGATTGTCCAGCGGAAATATATCCGCTGGAATACCTGAGGATATCATGCGGTTATCGATACTGCGGTCTTTTCCTGCGGATTTATCCGCCGCACGAAACTCCGCAGGTAATTGTAACTTTTGCTGAGGATTTTCCAGGAAAGATTTTGAATTGTTTTTGGTCACTTTTCCTTAGGATTTGCTTAATTTTTATTTTTTTTAGCTTCTGTATGAAATTTAAATAATTGAAAGATTTAGTATTTTTTTTTTCCTATTTACATAGTATTAGAACACAAATTATATTTTTTGAACATGTCCAATTATATATATATTTTTATACATATTCAATGTTAAAATATTAGCATGGGAACATGTATCCATGGCAAAATCCGCTGGAAACAAGTTTCCTGCGGAATATACATTGTTATCCGCAGGAAATGCCCCAGGAAAATCGTGAGTTTCTAGTACTGTTTATATTAGCATATGGAAATGGAAAACCTATGCTTCCATCTTTCTCACTTCAGGTCAGATTTTTACTGTCCACACCATACCTTTTTTTTCTCTCTCTATTTTACCCAATCAAGTTAACTCATAAAATCATGCGCCTTGTTGACCAATAATTATAATAATAGTTAATAAATTTGAGTCAATAAATCAAAAACGACAATTTGTCCTCGTGAGCTTAGCTCAGTTGGTATGAACAATGCATAAAAATATGCAAGGTCTGGGATTCAAACCCCGGCCACCACAAAAAAAAACGATAATTTACTCAAAAGAATGACAGATAAGAACAACATCCAAGGCCCAATTAGAAGTACAATTGTGAATCAGCATTAGTGAAGACGATGTTTCAACCGATGGGGAAATGTTCTCGTTGAAGATACTACAAGCACTTAAAAGCTCAAGGGAGCTCAACAAGTGATTTAAAAAAAAAAAAAAAACTAGTAAACTTTGGAAAATCAAGCTAGATTATGTCAACCCTGATAAAGATACCTAACCCCCCAGATGAAAATCATTTCCACTTCGGAGTCTAAAATTTTAAAATTACAAGATGAAATACATGCCCTTGAAATTGCTCATGAAGATACTCAAAAATCACATGTTGAACCACAATTAAAATGTAAAGAAGTTGAAAGTTGGATGGATTTTGCTGTATCTAAAAATTGCAAATATTAGATAAAGAGATTAGATATCTAAAAACTAAATTGACATATTCTCCTCGTAAAGAGAATTTGAAACTAGCTAAAGAAGTGAAGACGTTGAAAAAGCCTCATAAAAGAAATTTCAATAATCTTATAAGAAATTCTTTAAGGCAATTAATAAGAATCATTCTGAAAATGAAAGTAGATCTCATGTTTCTCATGAAGTCAAATCTCTTCCTTTTCATATTGTTTGTCATTATTGTTGCAAGAAATTAGGTCATACCATATCATAGTGATATATACGGAAATATATGGTTCTAAAGGTAGGATGATTTGGATACTCAATTGCAACATTCATGCTACAAACCATCAATGACCCAATATTAGTTAGATACCTACAAAACATACTTGATTTTATGTGATAAGTGCTCAAAAGTAATATATGTTATGTGTTAATTTAGGTATTTTAGTGACTTGTTTTGCAAGTTATCTAAGGAAAAACTACCATTTGTTGTAATTTTGCCATTTATGCTTTATGTGCCTTACTCTACTCAATTTGTGTAGGAAATGACAAGCAAGGACCAAGAAACGATTTTTTGAGCCAAGCCAAACTCGCTTAAGCGAGTTCAACTCACTTAAGCGAGTTCAACTCACTTAAGCGAGAAAGTTCCAGAGAGCGGCAGACGAACTCGCTTCTAGCACGCTTCCAACTCGCTTAAAGCGAGATCAGTTCGCTTAAGTGAGTTTTTTTTCCAGAGAGCAAGTGAAGAATTTGCTCTCAACTCGCTTCAAGCAGCTCAAGCAAATGAAGCCAACTCGCTTAAAGCGAGATCAGTTCGCTTAAGCGAGTTTTGTCTAGAGGGCAAGTGAAAAATTCGCTCTCAACTCGCTCCAAACACGTTTAAAGCGAGATTCAACAAGGTCAATGGATAAGGTCCACGTGGCAGTCTTTCAATGGCAAGAGTGGGATTCTTTGGCAACCCGTTTAAGCGACTTCAGCTCACTTGAAATGAGTTTGCCTGAACTTAGCCTATATAAATAGCTCTCTCTCTCTCTCTCTCTCTCTCTCTCTCTCTCTCCTTTGAATCTTTTCACGTTTTATTCATTTTGTAGTTTTTAGAGAGAGAGAGTAAGACATTTCTAGTGAGAGAAACACAAATCAAGCATGTTAGAAGTAGATTCTTCCTAGGATTTGTAGAGATATCATGAATCTTAGTATGGAATCTTCATCTTTCTTCCATCTTTTGCAAAGTTATCATAGACATATGTAGCTAAATCTACGCTTGTGGTTTTTAAGGTATTCAAACAAGCTATTAATTTGTAATCTTTGATCATTTAATTTAAGGTTCTAGCTTATTTATTCTATATTGTTATTATTCTTGAGTTTAATGCTTTATTTAAGATTTGAAATGTTATTGAAAGATTGTCATACCCCAATTTTTGACCTAAGGTCACACTGACGCATGTCATTTGACCCTGATCAGTCCCTAACTTTTCAATGAAAAATCTCTATGAAGGTACTTTAAAATACCTCATTTTTGAATCCGAGTCGGGCCCTCTTCTCTATTTATTTTTATTTCCATCTTTTATTTTTAAATTAACTTTAATTAACTTTAATTTTGCTTTTAAAAAAACTTTTTATTGTTGTCTTTATCTTGTTTTTATTTCATTATTTTTGTCCAATGATCAATCCAAAAAAGGTCCCAATCCAAAAGTTGCAGTCTGTCACACGAGCGTGCTTCACCTCATCTCAATCCAAATCCAGCAAAACGCGTTGGAATCCAACAACAGCTAACACGCTCCTCTCATCTCAGCACAAGTTTCTGCTCATCTCAACAAACCCTAGTCTCAGCCTTACCCTATAAATACAACCCGAAAGACAACCAGAAAAGGACAGGAATAAAACAAGACAGGAAACACATAAGAGAAAGCCAGCAACGCACACACAGAGGGAAGCGGAATCGCACATCAAGCAATTGGAGTCCAACCACAAACCTACCGCGACGTTCGTGAATCCAAGCCATCACCACCGATCCAAACAAGGCCGCTATTCCAAACACGGCAGCACCTCACGAATCCAAATCCGGTTCGAAATCAGACGCAAAAGGTTTTTGTTTTCCTCTTTTTTTTAGTTTTGAATTTGTCTGTGAACTTCCTGTAAGTTTTTGGTTTAGAAAGGGTTTAGATCTTAGAATATAAAAAAAAAATCAAAAGAGAAGAAAGAAAGTAGTAGAGGTGTAGAAGAAATAGAATAAAAAAAGCAAATTAGGGTTCCGGCCAACCGCCGCTGGAACCCACCTTACCTCCGTCGGAGAAGATGAAGTTTCGCCGGAAACTTCATATCACAACCCAGAAAATGAAGAACATAGAAGAGAGAGTAGAGAGAGAACCGAGAGAGGGAAAGAATGGCAGAGAGAGAAAAGACTTGAGAACATGAAAGAAAAACCGGTCCATAGCCCATATATACATGTCAAACCGGTTCGGTTCTCTGGAACTGACCCAGGGTTTGAACTGAACCGGCCCCAGCCTGTCCTCTAAGTCCAATTCCGAAATTGTTCTTCGGCCCAACTCTCTGCTGTTTTATTTTCTGCTTGCTGTTTGCATCTACCTGAATATTGCTGCACCCCTACCTTGTGATTGAACCCCATTTTATTTTAAGTCTTGCATGCATTTTATTTTATTCTGTTAACCTTGCATTTGGTTGATCTAAATAATTAGAATGTAATCTAGGATTGATGTAAATAATTTATTTTCTTTTTGTCATTTATTTTTCCGCAGACTTTAGAATGTATCATAGGCCATTTATGTAATAGTCGTAGGTGCAAATATGGGTGCGTGTGTGGGTGTATGCTTTATTTTTATGCTTTTTAGTTTACGGTAATGGTCTTTGTGGTGATCCAACGTCACTACAAAGTACCTACGCTTTTACTTTCTTTTACTTTCTTACTCCGTTAGTTTTAATTTTAGTTATTATTCAAAAAAACAACAAAAACATGCAAATAACAAAAATCACAAAAAAAGTTTTTTTACAATAAACCTTGATCCTAAATCAAGTGATCGTTTATTTTATTTTATTTTCTTAATCAAACTTCAATCAATCTAATCATACTTTGAGCCCATTTTCTTTAATATAAAAAATACAAACAAGCTTATTTTGCCACTCGGCTTTTATTTTTAAAACTTTTTTTCAAAACTAATAAAAAACACAACCAATCAAACGTCAATTTCTACCCCGAACTACGAGGTTTTGATCCCTCCGGGTACGTAGGCAGAGGACACTCGTCCTTCCAAACAATAAAAACTGTAGATAATTTAGGTCTCACTTTCTTTTTCTTTTAATCATCCCATTAACTCCTTTTTCAAAAGCAAGCAAGTTTATAGCACATTAATTAAATAAAATCAAGAGGTTCACGTAGAGTACTACGGACATAAAGGGTGCTAATACCTTCCCTTTATGTAACTAACCCCCGAACCCAAAATCTTTTCAAAATTGGGTAGTTTAAACTTTTTTTCCCCTTTTCTTAATAAAATTAAATGTTCAGTCGTGAAATAATTAGTGAGTCAAAAGCTAATCAAATAGCCTTGATCTCCGAAAAATGACGCGACAAAGATACTTTTGGGTCTAGGGTTAGAATAATAATCTATCAAAGTTTTTATTCTCGACATAGGGTTTAAGTTTTGGTAATCACTTTGTAATCAAGAACTTAATGCTATTGGATCGTTTAATAGATTGAGAAAACGTCGATTAGACGATATGATTGAACTCATGAAGTTATTTAGACATAAATAACGATTGAAATCATGACATTATTTAGACATGAATAATGTTGTTGAGTGATTGTGATAATATCGTTTGAAAATCTAGAATCTGTTATTTGATCATGAGGTTGCAGTTGTTACGCTTGGTTGATTAACTCTAATCCCAAGTGAAATGACCCTATCCCGTCTCTATTTATTTTTAGGAAAATTAGTTATGATAGTTTTACACAAACAAACTTTTAAACCAAACACTTAAGATGATAAATGTCGTTGAATGATTTATTATATACATTAGTCCCTGTAGAGACGATATTAATATACTTACGTGTAAATAGAAATACGATGTGGAAAAATCTTACATCAGTATGTTTGGGAGCATCAAGAAATAAATAATCCACTAGTGAAAAATCGCTCCAAGTATGTTGTTTGATATGACTAATCAAATTTGAAGAATCAAGTGCAGTAATCGAAGGTTTGGTCACCAATGAAATTATAAAAATACAACAAGGGTAAAATGTCAAGTGGACAAATTTTGTTAATTTTAGCTTACCAAGTCTGCACAAAGGTATATCTCTTAATCATCCACTCCACACACACACTTCTCAATCACTCTATTGTATTGACTAATCGAATTTGAAGAATCAAGTGTAGCAATCGAAGGTTTGGGATTTAGGGATTTCTAACTTCATCTTTCACTTTAGTCCATGTCCTTCATTTTGGTTCAATTTCTTTCACTTTAGTCTTTGTGACACATCATGCATCTTGTCAGCACAAAACATTTGTCACCTCATTAGTTAACAGGAGTTTTTAATGTCAAGGATTAATCTGATAACGTAAATGCACATCTTGGGACTACTTTGAATTTAATCTCGAGTCAGAGACATTTGTGATAACAAGTTGCAAATTCATGGACCAAAGTGACCATTTATCCACTAAATAATTGTACTCGCAGTTATCCCCTAATAAAATTTGCCTTAGTTACAGAGTGTGTAACTTAATTGATACTCGCATTTTAGGTAAACGTACATTATAACTGTTCGTCAGTTATCGATATGGAGACAGATATAATGGTCATTGTACGTGTGAATACCTTCGTACTTTTTTTTTGTAACGACATTTTTACGAAAATTAGTAAAATTATTAAAATATCTTTTTAATTAAATATAAAACTACCCCAAGTGAAGAAAAAAAATACTAACCTGTTTTCAAAATTTTCGTCTATTTTTTTATTTGTAGTTTTTTTGCAGAAGCGTGAGTGCAATATATTCATATACTTATTTATTACATTTTGTGTTGTCAAGAGAGGATGATGTAGTTCAACATAAATGATAAAAATTAATAATTTCTTCACGTGAATACTCATAGATATTCATATACTTGAATGATTTTTTTTTTTTAAATTAACATTATACACATCGATATTTGCGAATACTCATAGATGCCTTAAAATTCATTAAATACTCGTCTTACGAATATTCACAAGGATAAGGATAACGGAAAGGCACATATGTCATTTTTATATAGAACAAGAAGGGTGGAGATGATTGTTATTTCTATTTGTGGATACCATTATCATCCCTACATCATGTATATATAATTTCTTGTTTATTGCAATACAGCTTGGTCCTCGCATAGTATTTCGACGTTTTTAGATTTTTTTTGTCAAGTAGACTAATGACTAACATTCATCTTTTAGGTGAATAAATGAGGTGTTCGGAGTTCAAACTTAGGCGCATGCATACAACAATGCATTATCCCTATCAACAAACTTATGTTCACGGGGACGTTTTTCGGCTATTTCTATTTTGCATGTGCATTATTTCTCTCTTGGTAGTGCTTAATAGAATAAAGTTATTACCCCAGCCTTTATTCTTTCATATTAATTAATCAATTTCGAAACCTACTTGACGAAACGACTAAAATGGACTTACTTGCAATTGATAAAGATTCGGTTATATTAATGACTATGATTATGTTCAATTTAACCAATCATATATTTAACGGAATACACGTAAGTGGAAAAGTCACAGTTCAAGCACCGTGAATCGAGTGACATGGCCTGGTTATCATGTTATCGATGCTACCGATGCAGCCAATTTCACGGTGTCCAATTTCTTGAGTGGTGATGATTGGATTCCTCAAACTGGTGTTCCATACTCCAGTGGATTGATATAGTCAAATTCAAACACCTAGAGTATGAAGTTGTTCAATTTTATATATTTTCTTCTATTTATATAAACGTGTTTTCTCTTCACACCTAGAGCATTTTTGTGTACGTTTTTCACAAAGGCAATATGAGAGTTTGTTGTAAATATCATATTATTATAAAATAATTGATGAATATACATGTCTCTCCAAAGGACATGATTGACTTCAGCAATGGATTCAGTTTATGGCCCGTGTTTATGTTTGCATGATGCCTTTGTATAAATTTCATTATCGAGATTCTTTCACTACTAGAAACTATCGATTTACCTGCGGATTGTCCAGCGGAAATATATCCGCTGGAATACCTGAGGATATCATGCGGTTATCGATACTGCGGTCTTTTCCTGCGGATTTATCCGCCGCACGAAACTCCGCAGGTAATTGTAACTTTTGCTGAGGATTTTCCAGGAAAGATTTTGAATTGTTTTTGGTCACTTTTCCTTAGGATTTGCTTAATTTTTATTTTTTTTAGCTTCTGTATGAAATTTAAATAATTGAAAGATTTAGTATTTTTTTTTTCCTATTTACATAGTATTAGAACACAAATTATATTTTTTGAACATGTCCAATTATATATATATTTTTATACATATTCAATGTTAAAATATTAGCATGGGAACATGTATCCATGGCAAAATCCGCTGGAAACAAGTTTCCTGCGGAATATACATTGTTATCCGCAGGAAATGCCCCAGGAAAATCGTGAGTTTCTAGTACTGTTTATATTAGCATATGGAAATGGAAAACCTATGCTTCCATCTTTCTCACTTCAGGTCAGATTTTTACTGTCCACACCATACCTTTTTTTTCTCTCTCTATTTTACCCAATCAAGTTAACTCATAAAATCATGCGCCTTGTTGACCAATAATTATAATAATAGTTAATAAATTTGAGTCAATAAATCAAAAACGACAATTTGTCCTCGTGAGCTTAGCTCAGTTGGTATGAACAATGCATAAAAATATGCAAGGTCTGGGATTCAAACCCCGGCCACCACAAAAAAAAACGATAATTTACTCAAAAGAATGACAGATAAGAACAACATCCAAGGCCCAATTAGAAGTACAATTGTGAATCAGCATTAGTGAAGACGATGTTTCAACCGATGGGGAAATGTTCTCGTTGAAGATACTACAAGCACTTAAAAGCTCAAGGGAGCTCAACAAGTGATTTAAAAAAAAAAAAAAAAACTAGTAAACTTTGGAAAATCAAGCTAGATTATGTCAACCCTGATAAAGATACCTAACCCCCCAGATGAAAATCATTTCCACTTCGGAGTCTAAAATTTTAAAATTACAAGATGAAATACATGCCCTTGAAATTGCTCATGAAGATACTCAAAAATCACATGTTGAACCACAATTAAAATGTAAAGAAGTTGAAAGTTGGATGGATTTTGCTGTATCTAAAAATTGCAAATATTAGATAAAGAGATTAGATATCTAAAAACTAAATTGACATATTCTCCTCGTAAAGAGAATTTGAAACTAGCTAAAGAAGTGAAGACGTTGAAAAAGCCTCATAAAAGAAATTTCAATAATCTTATAAGAAATTCTTTAAGGCAATTAATAAGAATCATTCTGAAAATGAAAGTAGATCTCATGTTTCTCATGAAGTCAAATCTCTTCCTTTTCATATTGTTTGTCATTATTGTTGCAAGAAATTAGGTCATACCATATCATAGTGATATATACGGAAATATATGGTTCTAAAGGTAGGATGATTTGGATACTCAATTGCAACATTCATGCTACAAACCATCAATGACCCAATATTAGTTAGATACCTACAAAACATACTTGATTTTATGTGATAAGTGCTCAAAAGTAATATATGTTATGTGTTAATTTAGGTATTTTAGTGACTTGTTTTGCAAGTTATCTAAGGAAAAACTACCATTTGTTGTAATTTTGCCATTTATGCTTTATGTGCCTTACTCTACTCAATTTGTGTAGGAAATGACAAGCAAGGACCAAGAAACGATTTTTTGAGCCAAGCCAAACTCGCTTAAGCGAGTTCAACTCACTTAAGCGAGTTCAACTCACTTAAGCGAGAAAGTTCCAGAGAGCGGCAGACGAACTCGCTTCTAGCACGCTTCCAACTCGCTTAAAGCGAGATCAGTTCGCTTAAGTGAGTTTTTTTTCCAGAGAGCAAGTGAAGAATTTGCTCTCAACTCGCTTCAAGCAGCTCAAGCAAATGAAGCCAACTCGCTTAAAGCGAGATCAGTTCGCTTAAGCGAGTTTTGTCTAGAGGGCAAGTGAAAAATTCGCTCTCAACTCGCTCCAAACACGTTTAAAGCGAGATTCAACAAGGTCAATGGATAAGGTCCACGTGGCAGTCTTTCAATGGCAAGAGTGGGATTCTTTGGCAACCCGTTTAAGCGACTTCAGCTCACTTGAAATGAGTTTGCCTGAACTTAGCCTATATAAATAGCTCTCTCTCTCTCTCTCTCTCTCTCTCTCTCTCTCTCTCTCTCCTTTGAATCTTTTCACGTTTTATTCATTTTGTAGTTTTTAGAGAGAGAGAGTAAGACATTTCTAGTGAGAGAAACACAAATCAAGCATGTTAGAAGTAGATTCTTCCTAGGATTTGTAGAGATATCATGAATCTTAGTATGGAATCTTCATCTTTCTTCCATCTTTTGCAAAGTTATCATAGACATATGTAGCTACATCTACGCTTGTGGTTTTTAAGGTATTCAAACAAGCTATTAATTTGTAATCTTTGATCATTTAATTTAAGGTTCTAGCTTATTTATTCAATATTGTTATTATTCTTGAGTTTAATGCTTTATTTAAGATTTGAAATGTTATTGAAAGATTGTCATACCCCAATTTTTGACCTAAGGTCACACTGACGCATGTCATTTGACCCTGATCAGTCCCTAACTTTTCAATGAAAAATCTCTATGAAGGTACTTTAAAATACCTCATTTTTGAATCCGAGTCGGGCCCTCTTCTCTATTTATTTTTATTTCCATCTTTTATTTTTAAATTAACTTTAATTTTGCTTTTAAAAAATCTTTTTATTGTTGTCTTTATCTTGTTTTTATTTCATTATTTTTGTCCAATGATAAATCCAAAAACGGTCCCAATCCAAAAATTGCAGTCTGTCACACGAGCGTGCTTCACCTCATCTCAATCCAAATCCAGCAAAACGCGTTGCAATCCAACAACAGCTAACACGCTCCTCTCATCTCAGCACAAGTTTCTGCTCATCTCAACAAACCCTAGTCTCAGCCTTACCCTATAAATACAACCTGAAAGACAACCAGAAAAGGACAGGAATAAAACAAGACAGGAAACACATAAGAGAAAGCCAGCAACGCACACACAGAGGGAAGCGGAATTGCACATCAAGCAATTGGAGTCCAACCACAAACCTACCGCGACGTTCGTGAATCCAAGCCATCACCACCGATCCAAACAAGGCCGCTATTCCAAACACGGCAGCACCTCACGAATCCAAATCCGGTTCGAAATCAGACGCAAAAGGTTTTTGTTTTCCTCTTTTTTTTAGTTTTGAATTTGTCTGTGAACTTCCTGTAAGTTTTTGGTTTAGAAAGGGTTTAGATCTTAGAATATAAAAAAAAAATCAAAAGAGAAGAAAGAAAGTAGTAGAGGTGTAGAAGAAATAGAATAAAAAAAGCAAATTAGGGTTCCGGCCAACCGCCGCTGGAACCCACCTTACCTCCGTCGGAGAAGATGAAGTTTCGCCGGAAACTTCATATCACAACCCAGAAAATGAAGAACATAGAAGAGAGAGTAGAGAGAGAACCGAGAGAGGGAAAGAATGGCAGAGAGAGAAAAGACTTGAGAACATGAAAGAAAAACCGGTCCATAGCCCATATATACATGTCAAACCGGTTCGGTTCTCTGGAACTGACCCAGGGTTTGAACTGAACCGGCCCCAGCCTGTCCTCTAAGTCCAATTCCGAAATTGTTCTTCGGCCCAACTCTCTGCTGTTTTATTTTCTGCTTGCTGTTTGCATCTACCTGAATATTGCTGCACCCCTACCTTGTGATTGAACCCCATTTTATTTTAAGTCTTGCATGCATTTTATTTTATTCTGTTAACCTTGCATTTGGTTGATCTAAATAATTAGAATGTAATCTAGGATTGATGTAAATAATTTATTTTCTTTTTGTCATTTATTTTTCCGCAGACTTTAGAATGTATCATAGGCCTTTTATGTAATAGTCGTAGGTGCAAATATGGGTGCGTGTGTGGGTGTATGCTTTATTTTTATGCTTTTTAGTTTACGGTAATGGTCTTTGTGGTGATCCAACGTCACTACAAAGTACCTACGCTTTTACTTTCTTTTACTTTCTTACTCCGTTAGTTTTAATTTTAGTTATTATTCAAAAAAACAACAAAAACATGCAAATAACAAAAATCACAAAAAAAGTTTTTTTACAATAAACCTTGATCCTAAATCAAGTGATCGTTTATTTTATTTTATTTTCTTAATCAAACTTCAATCAATCTAATCATACTTTGAGCCCATTTTCTTTAATATAAAAAATACAAACAAGCTTATTTTGCCACTCGGCTTTTATTTTTAAAACTTTTTTTCAAAACTAATAAAAAACACACAACCAATCAAACGTCAATTTCTACCTCGAACTACGAGGTTTTGATCCCTCACGGGTACGTAGGCAGAGGACACTCGTCCTTCCAAACAATAAAAACTGTAGATAATTTAGGTCTCACTTTCTTTTTCTTTTAATCATCCCATTAACTCCTTTTTCAAAAGCAAGCAAGTTTATAGCACATTAATTAAATAAAATCAAGAGGTTCACGTAGAGTACTACGGACATAAAGGGTGCTAATACCTTCCCTTTATGTAACTAACCCCCGAACCCAAAATCTTTTCAAAATTGGGTAGTTTGAACTTTTTTTCCCCTTTTCTTAATAAAATTAAATGTTCAGTCGTGAAATAATTAGTGAGTCAAAAGCTAATCAAATAGCCTTTGTTATCATGGTTTTTGGGTGCCAAGCCATTAATTGGACTTGAACCTTTCGACCGTTGATATCTCTCTTTTTTCTTGGGAAGGGTAAAAGGAGAAAAACCCTTAAAAAGTTCTAGATTCGGGGGTCGTTTTCGCTACGGGAAGGTGTTAGGCACCCGGAGCGATTATGGTATTCCATAAGAACCGCTCTCCTAAGTTTATTTCTACGCTTTAGTTTTATTGCTTATTTGTAAAAAAAGAAGGTGTGATTAGTTAAGAATGGGGGGTGAGAAGAAGTAGAATTTGATTTTTATTTCGGCTTGGAGGAGTTTTGACTCCTTGCCTACGTACCCTTT
The DNA here is from genome assembly GCF_003473485.1 of Medicago truncatula. NCBI lineage: Eukaryota > Viridiplantae > Streptophyta > Magnoliopsida > Fabales > Fabaceae > Medicago > Medicago truncatula. Next base: position 43,296,769 of record NC_053042.1, read on the forward strand.
TAAGGGATCAAAACCGTTCGTAGTTCATTCTCAAAAATGGTTTTTGTTTTTTTGTTGGTTGATTTTAAGTTTGAAAAGAGATTTTGAAGAAAGGAGATGAGAGGCCTCAAGGGCATAAGATTTGGAAAGTGTGAGGTGGAATTAGTCATTTTGCAAAAGTAAAGTCCAAGGAGGATTAAGATTTATTGAAAATTTTACTTAAGAAAATAAAAGGGAAAAGTTATTGGAGTTTTGACTCCATTTTTTATAAAAATATTTGAAGTGAATTTATTTGCATATTTTTTGGAAAAAATTGGATTTTCTCTAAGTGTTCGAAACTAAGCGTTCATCTAATCATGCAATCCTAGCCATACATCTATGCATACAATCCTAAACATACATCTAGGGGTGAGTGTGTGCGTGTCGGTGCGCCATAGTGTCCATAGTCCATATTACAAAAATTGCCTAAATACATTCTATGGCCCCTTTGCCAAGCTACAAACCAATGATAACAAATTACACCTCTAAATGAATTAAAACTTGCAAAAATAAATGCTAAGCTAAAGAAAGTGGAGGAGGTAGTGAAATGCTATGAAATGTATGGCACATGAGATGAAATAGTTAGTAAAATAAAGCATAGAGTAAAAGAAATGCACAAGACAAAATAATATTGAAAAGGGAGGAAATGAAAAGAAATTAATAAAGTGTCAAAAATACGCATGAAAGTGGTTATAGAATTCTAGTACATGCATGACCCCTAATTCCTTCATTATGACAAATTTTAGAGGTCTTGTTTGGTGTCGAAATGAGGGAAAATAGGACACATTTTATGCTAGAATTTATAGCACACTTTCACAATATTTTGGCACTTCATTAACTAGTAAAAGTGCATGTTAATTGCAAAGCAAAGAGGGAAGTAAAAACACTATACACAAGCAGCAACTTGCACCCATAACCAGTGATAAATTCATCACAAAAATTGCATCTTAAGAACTCATATCACATGCCAACGTTTTCATGAGGAATATACTACTAAAATGCACAAAATTATGCCTAAGCACTCTAATTAACCAAGAAATATCACATACTCTCTTTTATCATTTTAAAACCATTGAGAAGTATCAAAAAGGCATGAAAATTCATCAAGAAATATGTGATAATTTTTGGAGATTTTATTAAGAAAATTTAAGCATGCAGAGGTTCCAGTAGCAAAGAGACAGGGTGCAGATAGCAAAAAAAAGCAGCAAAAACGAAAATGAAAGGCCCAAACCATAACAAGAAAATCTGGAGCATCAGGGAGCGTTAGATTGATCTGAAGGCTGAGAACGAGGGAGTAAAACCGAAAATAAACCGGACCGGTTTAAATCTCTATATATATATGTGAAATCCGGTTTTTTCTCATTTGTTACTCCTCTTTCTCTTTCTTCTCTCTTTTAGAGAGAGAAGCTCCACCTTCTCTCTAACTTTCCGGTCATCTTCTCCGGTTGGCATGGCTTTTCCGGCGCGGCGGACGGCGGTGGCGCCTCCGCGCCGGAGTACGAAACTGCTCCGATTCAAATTTTTTTTACGTTTTTAAACCTCCTTTTTTACGTATTACTCGAATCCGAGCTTAGATTTTTCAAAAGAGCTTTGAATCGGAGTAGATCTAAACTTGAATCTTGATGAAGAAAACTAAAAAAACGGAAAGGAAAAGAGGAAGAACGGCGGCGGTTACCTCACGATTGCGGTGACTCTTGGCTTGGCGTTGTTGCTTCGTGTTCTTCGCGTTCTTCACGTTCTTGTGGCTTCGCGTTCTTCGCGGTTGTCACGTTCTTGTTGCTTCGCGTTCTTCACGTTCTTGTTGCTTCCGTACAGATTCGGTTTTCCCTTTCTTCTTCTCGGATTCGCACACCTTTCGTGATCGTGCTTGAGTCCGGTGACGGATTCGCACTCGTATTGCGAAAGGAAACAAATCGATGATGATGATTCTCTGACGAATCTTCTGAGATTTGCGGAAACTTCAATGGATTTTGATGATTTTGTTATGAATTTGTGTGTTAGGGTTTGATGAATTTTTCTGTGTTCTTGGTGATTCTGTTTTCTTTGATCTAACAGAATGGAGAGAGAAAGTTTTGGATCTGTTTGTGATGTGGCACTGTGTGAATGGAATCCCCTGAAAAAATCTGACACTGTTTCCCTTTTATATGCTGCCATGTGTACCTGAACCAATAAAAAAGTGACATCTGGACTGGACTAAAATTTGTGCGAAAATTTGGACCAAAATGCCCTTTGGGGCGTTTCTGCAAAAAAAATGATAATAAAAGGACTGAAATGCAATTTTTAGAAACTTTTGGACTTAAATGTAATTTTAAAAATAAAATTGGACTAAAAAACAAATTTGATAAAACGTAAAGCGAAACAAAAATAAAATTAACAAAACGGACTAAAACGAACCAATGGCCTAAATGAGGTACTTCAAAGTAACCTCTCTATGCCAAAATTTTGTGTGAAATGACCAAAATGCCCCTAGGGCTAAAAATGACCTAAACAGATTCAAATTGACTTGACGCTGACTCGGATGCAAGTTTGAAATGAATTTGATAAGGCTTACTGATGAAATGTTTAAAAACAAACTGAAAAGACTCGGAGACAGTCACAAGGATGAAAATGGGTCCCACTGCAAGAAATGACCAAAATACCCTTCTGTATGACTTTTTGCAAATTTTGAAATAAACTGTAGAAAAAGCAATGTAACGATCCAGAGACACTTTTGAATGACTTACAAGACAAGTAAAGACATTTTGAAAAGTTTTATGCAAGGAAAACATAAGTAAAATTGTGATTGAAAATACAGCGAGGCAGAGACAATTTGAACTGTGCAGTTGAAATTTGATATTTGACAAAGTTTGAAATGCAATTGGGCCCAGTAATTTTAGGTCCAAAAACAGGGTATAACAGCCTTGATCTCCGAAAAATGACGCGACAAAGATACTTTTGGGTCTAGGGTTAGAATAATAATCTATCAAAGTTTTTATTCTCGACATAGGGTTTAAGTTTTGGTAATCACTTTGTAATCAAGAACTTAATGCTATTGGATCGTTTAATAGATTGAGAAAACGTCGATTAGACGATATGATTGAACTCATGAAGTTATTTAGACATAAATAACGATTGAAATCATGACATTATTTAGACATGAATAATGTTGTTGAGTGATTGTGATAATGTCGTTTGAAAATCTAGAATATGTTATTTGATCATGAGATTGCAGTTGTTACGCTTGGTTGATTAACTCTAACCCCAAGTGAAATGACCCTATCCCGTCTCTATTTATTTTTATGAAAATTAGTTATGATAGTTTTACACAAACAAACTTTTAAACCAAACACTTAAGATGATAAATGTCGTTGAATGATTTATTGTATACATTAATCCCTGTAGAGACGATATTAATATACTTACGTGTAAATAGAAATACGATGTGGAAAAATCTTACATCAGTATGTTTGGGAGCATCAAGAAATAAATAATCCACTAGTGAAAAATCGCTCCAAGTATGTTGTTTGATATGACTAATCAAATTTGAAGAATCAAGTGCAGTAATCGAAGGTTTGGTCACCAATGAAATTATAAAAATACAACAAGGGTAAAATGTCAAGTGGACAAATTTTGTTAATTTTAGCTTACCAAGTCTGCACAAAGGTATATCTCTTAATCATCCACTCCACACACACACTTCTCAATCACTCTATTGTATTGACTAATCGAATTTGAAGAATCAAGTGTAGCAATCGAAGGTTTGGGATTTAGGAATTTCTAACTTCATCTTTCACTTTAGTCCATGTCCTTCATTTTGGTTTAATTTCTTTCACTTTAATCCTTGTGACACATCATGCACCTTGTCAGCACAAAACATTTGCCACCTCATTAGTTAACAGGAGTTTTTAATGTCAAGGATTAATCTGATAACGTAAATGCACATCTTGGGACTACTTTGAATTTAATCTCGAGTCAGAGACATTTGTGATAACAAGTTGCAAATTCATGGACCAAAGTGACCATTTATCCACTAAATAATTGTACTCGCAGTTATCCCCTAATAAAATTTGCCTTAGTTACAGAGTGTGTAACTTAATTGATACTCGCATTTTAGGTAAACGTACATTATAACTGTTCGTCAGTTATCGATATGGAGACAGATATAATGGTCATTGTACGTGTGAATACCTTCGTACTTTTTTTTTGTAACGACATTTTTACGAAAATTAGTAAAATTATTAAAATATCTTTTTAATTAAATATAAAACTACCCCAAGTGAAGAAAAAAAATACTAACCTGTTTTCAAAATTTTCGTCTATTTTTTTATTTGTAGTTTTTTTGCAGAAGCGTGAGTGCAATATATTCATATACTTATTTATTACATTTTGTGTTGTCAAGAGAGGATGATGTAGTTCAACATAAATGATAAAAATTAATAATTTCTTCACGTGAATACTCATAGATATTCATATACTTGAATGATTTTTTTTTTTTAAATTAACATTATACACATCGATATTTGCGAATACTCATAGATGCCTTAAAATTCATTAAATACTCGTCTTACGAATATTCACAAGGATAAGGATAACGGAAAGGCACATATGTCATTTTTATATAGAACAAGAAGGGTGGAGATGATTGTTATTTCTATTTGTGGATACCATTATCATCCCTACATCATGTATATATAATTTCTTGTTTATTGCAATACAGCTTGGTCCTCGCATAGTATTTCGACGTTTTTAGATTTTTTTTTGTCAAGTAGACTAATGACTAACATTCATCTTTTAGATGAATAAATGAGGTGTTCGGATTCAAACTTAGGCACATGCATACAACAATGCATCGTCCCTACCAACAAACTTATGTTCACGGGGACGTTTTTCGGCTATTTCTATTTTGCATGTGCATTATTTCTCTCTTGGTAGTGCTTAATAGAATAAAGTTATTACCCCAGCCTTTATTCTTTCATATTAATTAATCAATTTCGAAACCTACTTGACGAAACGACTAAAATGGACTTACTTGCAATTGATAAAGATTCGGTTATATTAATGACTATGACTATCTTCAATTTAACCAATCATATATTCAATGGTATACACGTAAGTGCAAAAGTCAGAGTTCAAAAACCAAGCGGAATCAACATCAAAATTTCGACATTTTTGTTTGTTGACCTAGTTCTACTCTTTTTTTTTTTTTTTTATATTATACCAACCGGTTAGTTGAATTTCTCAATAATATTAGTGACAAATCTTGATGAGATCATGACTAGATTCAAACCTTGCCCCGACTTTTTGTTTTTCTTGGACTATTACATCTCTGAAATTAATCACTTTGAATCATTAACATAATGATTTACGATAGTTGGTTCTTAAAAAACCCCACCTATACAAGTACCAACTTAACAATTGGTTAGAAAGGAAGTAAAAAAAAACAATAAAATACCCTGCATGTAGTTTTTTTTTGAATAAAAACTAGGCACAAGGTTGTTAGTATTAATATAACCTTGATTATCACATTGGAGGTTTTATCCAATCCAAATATAACCTTGAGAAACAATATATGTATCCACGATTGCACCAAAAAAAAATATACATTGCACCCACGTTGATGTCGTCTCGTAGAAAATCTTTCGTTTTGTATTTTTGTGTCTAGTGATTGCTGGGAACCAACCCCACCCTGCCGTTAACATGCTATAATTTTATATTTCATGGCTATAAGGTAAGTCGTATATTATTCCTTAAAAAGATGTAAACAAATGAATTAATTAAATCCCAGGGAATACATCCACTTTAGATTGAACTTGATGAATGTTTCCTCATAAAATTAAATATATCACAATATCATGTTGGTTGGTAGGTACTTGGTGAATGCATTCATTCACGTACGGTAGCCACAATATCAACATCAAAGATACAAGGAGACAATATATTCAAATTCATTCTAACAAACTAGTTGACTTTCCAACATTCCCACTAATGATTATAATACGACAAATTAAAATCTTGATCTTAAATCTATATAAACCCTACAAGCCATGCACCTTAAGCTCATATCCCTCCTAGCAATAACAACATCCCTTTAATTCCTTCATCCAAAAACCAATGGCTTTCAAGCACAGATCCATTGCCTATCTACTTTCGATCTTGCTCTTTGTATCCTTGCATGTAGCAAATGGTATTCCTCCAGAAACCATTTGTGGGTCTACCGTAAACCCTACTTATTGTAAAAACATACTTGCCAATCAAAATGGAAACATTTATGACTACGGTCGAATTTCAATTCGAAAATCCTTATCGCAATCCCGTAAGTTCATGAATTCAATAGACTCACACCTTCAAGGTGGTTCGTCTTTGTCTCAATCCACAATTCGTGCTCTTGAAGATTGTCGATTCCTTGCTGAATTGAGTTTTGAATACTTATCAAACACCTATACAACAACAAATCAATCTAGTAATGTTCTTCCAACTTCTCAAGCAGAAGACTTTGAAACTTTTCTTAGTGCCGTTTTGACTAATCAACAAACATGTTTGGAAGGTCTAAACACTATAGCTTCTGATCAGAGAGTGAAGAATGATTTGTTGTCATCGCTCTCCGATGACATGAAGCTTCATAGTGTCACCCTAGCGTTGTTCAAAAAAGGTTGGGTTCCTAAAAATAAAATAAGAACATCATGGCCACAAAATGGAAAGCATTTGAATTTCAAAAATGGTCGTTTGCCATTGAAGATGTCAAATAAAGCACGTGCTATTTATGATTCCGCTAGACGCAATGGGAGAAAACTACTTCAAACTAATACTAATGAAGATAGTGTTGTGGTGAGTGATGTTGTCGTTGTTAGTCAAGATGGAAGTGGAAACTTTACCGCAATCAATGACGCCGTAGCTGCTGCACCAAATAACACGGTTGCTAGTGATGGATACTTCTTCATATTTATCACCAAAGGTGTGTATCAAGAGTACGTATCTATACCCAAAAACAAAAAGTACTTGATGATGGTTGGAGACGGAATCAATCAAACAGTTATCACAGGAGACCACAATGTTGTTGATGGTTTCACAACATTCAATTCGGCTACATTTGGTAAGCAAATTTAATACTTGGACATATTCAATATACCATTACAAAAAAAAAAAAAAAAAATGCCATTTCATCATAAATTGTTTAGCTATATACGGATTAAAAAATTCAGCAACCAATTGAAGATTTTCGGACCACAATGTTGAAGATAATCTATAGGTTAAAAATTTCACTAATTTGACGTTTCTTGTGAATTTTCAGCTGTAGTTGGTCAAGGGTTTGTGGCAGTTAACATAACATTTCGCAACACCGCTGGACCAAGCAAACACCAAGCAGTTGCACTAAGAAGTGGAGCAGATATGTCCACCTTCTATAGTTGTAGCTTTGAAGGGTATCAGGACACATTGTATACACATTCTCTAAGGCAGTTTTATCGAGAATGCGATATATACGGAACAGTTGACTTCATATTTGGAAATGGTGCAGTTGTTTTGCAAAATTGTAACATTTATCCTCGCCTTCCGCTAAGTGGACAATTCAATTCCATCACAGCTCAAGGTCGAACTGATCCAAATCAAAACACTGGAACTTCTATACAAAATGCAACTATTAAAGCAGCAGATGATTTGGCTCCGAAAGTTGGAACTGTACAAACATACCTAGGGAGACCGTGGAAAGAATATTCGAGGACAGTTTTTATGCAATCTTTCACGGACAGTTTCATAAACCCTGCTGGTTGGCATGAATGGAATGGTGATTTTGCGTTGAATACTTTGTACTATGCAGAGTACGGCAACAGAGGAGCGGGTTCAAGCACCGTGAATCGAGTGACATGGCCTGGTTATCATGTTATCGGTGCTACCGATGCAGCCAATTTCACGGTGTCCAATTTCTTGAGTGGTGATGATTGGATTCCTCAAACTGGTGTTCCATACTCCAGTGGATTGATATAGTCAAATTCAAACACCTAGAGTATGAAGTTGTTCAATTTTATATATTTTCTTCTATTTATATAAACGTGTTTTCTCTTCACACCTAGAGCATTTTTGTGTACGTTTTTCACAAAGGCAATATGAGAGTTTGTTGTAAATATCATATTATTATAAAATAATTGATGAATATACATGTCTCTCCAAAGGACATGATTGACTTCAGCAATGGATTCAGTTTATGGCCCATCAAGCTTGCAACCAAGACGAATGTAATACGATTTGCTGCCGCTGCCCACAAATCAAAGTATCTTCAATCTTTTTCGTTGAAATTTGGGTGAATGAAAACAACCAACACCTAGCTGTGAAATTGATAAATTTGAATGGATTGGAATGAAAATAAAACCTTGATATGGATTAGTTCCTCAAACATTGAGATCTTTTTCTGGGATATTTTCGACGACATCTTATGTTGGGGTCAATTTACTGATGATTTCGGCTTACTATTATTTACTAAAAATGATTAAAACAATTAAGCAAATGAGAGAAATGAATTACATGGAACCCAAAATCCGAAACTTTTTTATTTGAAATGGTGAGTGCTCTAACATGTTGAAGGAATGAAAAAGATTGTTATTGAAGCTGCAGATGAGAAGGTGAATCTTACGAAGGGGGATGAAAGATGGTATCAGTTTTTTTATCCGTTTTGGCTTAAAGTGGAAAAATTAGAGAAGGTGCATTTGCACCCTTAATTTAATAAGATGATTGTGTTTTGTTTGACTGTGTGACTGCATCTTTTTTCTAACTGCAGTGAATCAAAATCCGAAAACTTGCGCATAGAAAGAGTGAAATATGATTGTCCCTTTAATTTTTCTATTTTGAGTGTTTATTTATCCCGTTGGGATTTAATACTTTAATTTTATGTTTAGTTTGTATACTGTTTTTTAGTCTTTGTAAGAGCAACTGTTAGAAATTGAATTTGAACCAAAATTGGATAATGGCTTCCTAGCATTCATAGGAACATTAGAACATGAAATTTTAGTGGGGGAGTGTAGGTTGGATGCTAGATCAGCAAAGGGATTAGAATGAGCTTTTGAGACAATATGAGTTTCTTCCTTCTGTTTTACCATCTAATTTTCATTTTTTTTCTCAAAAATCTGAGATAGATTAAAAATATCCACCTTTAAGCAAGTTAGTTGCTTACAAGAAAAATCAGAGTGCATAAAAAGGAACTTTTTTGCTTCGGAAGTAATGAGAATTTTTATTTTTGAGAAAGAAATAAAGATCAGACTCACAATTCGTCATGGTGAATATATGATGATTAGCTATAGAAAAATGTTGGTGAAAATTAATTGTAGCAAACGTATAATATATTATTTCATTATTTTAATTCTTTAATCAACATGTGAGAGTTAACTTAAAATCAGGTTCTGCAGAAATCGTGACACAATGGTTGGGCAACGTGGCACGATTAGAGGTTTCAGTTTTGAGGCAAGTCAGTGGATTTTTCGTGGCACGATGGGATTGCAATGTGGCACGATGGTGCGCTTGCAGTGAATAACAGAAACGTATTTTTTGGGTGCAGATTTGTTCCAAATTTTAAGTAATACTTTCACTATAAATATAGACCTTGTATCAGAGTAAACTTTGAGATAGAGAAGGCTGAAACAAAGGTTTAGAAATGCAAAAACAAAACTAGGGTTTGTATAGAGTTTGTCTCTTTGGAACAAACACTAGGGTTTGAGGGTTGATTCACCTTGGGAAACACTATTAGGATTGAGTCTCTTGGTTACGGGAAGAGATTGGGACTTTGGGTAGAATTAGGCGGGAGAATTATTCTTGTAACCCTTTGATATCTCTTTTGAAAAGTTATTCATCATATAGTGAAACGGAGAGCTGCTCTCTCCCCCAGACTAGGTCAATTTGGACCGAACTGGGTCAACAAATTCTTTTGTGTTCTCTCTTCTTTTTCTCTCGCTGTTGTTTTCTAATTTTGGCTTGTGTTTATAATTGTTCCATACACTTTGATTTTGATTGCCTGATTATCCCTTGCTCCACACATCAAGTTTGTTATTGGTGTGATTTTTCATCGAATTCGCAACACAACATATTGGTCCTATTACACATTAAGAGTATGACCAAGTTGCCTATCTTCTACAACATTAGGATTCCAAGGGAAGCATTCTGTACTCCCATCGTTAATCTTACAAGGTCCTGACTCCTTTATTTGCCAGTGACATTCATGTTCGCATTTAGTCTGATCTCGTTTTTGAACATAAATGTCAAAACGATGAAATTCGTTATTAAATGAAAAACCACAAAAGTATAAGGATCTATATGACATGTATGCCGGCCTAAAAGTGAAGGTGTAACTTTCTGCAAAATGTAGTGATTGAAACCCAATATCATTATTTTTGTCTTTGCAATGGACGCCGAGCTGAACATAATTGGTTAAGTTGTTTGTAACATACACGGTTACTTTGGGGACGACGAAGAAGATACTTTCACCATCCTTAAAATGAAAAGCAAAGAGAATTGTTAGTAACATAGAAACAAATAACACAGTTTTGGAGATCGAAGCCATCTTGTTTGCTCAATAAATTAATTTATATCGTGGTATTAAAACTTATGATCAGTGGTATATATACTCTAAAACCGGATGAATGAAGACACTTTTTTGTAAAGTCAACATGAGATCAAATATTTTTTTGGTCAATGATATTAAATGTTTTAAATTATTAATGTATAAATCTGGCAAACATCTTGACCAAAAAAATAAATAAATCTGGTAAACATTAGCAAGTCAATGATTTTAATTTTCGTGAAAAAAGTAAATGATTAACGACTTGCTAATGTTTACACATATTGTGTTTTTAAAATAAAAATTATTTGAACCTACACTATTGTGTTTTTAAATGTGTTTACACATAAAAACAAGCATTATTAAACAAGTTTTTGGTCCATATAATTATTTTAAATTTTGATTGTAGTCTCTCTAATAAATTTTAACAAGTTTTGGTCTCCAAATATTTTTAGTCATGATTTTTTATTAATGTTTTTAAGTCGACTCATGTGTACCCTTCACTTTTTGGAATAAATTTTTACAGAGATGTTTAGAACATTTTATAGAGATGCTTAGAATATTAAAACAATCTCTTCCACAAATTTTTTGAATTGTTTTAAAGAAACATGAATTAAATATAAATTTTTAAGTGTTAAAAATCTTCCTTAAAAAAAGGTGCTAAAAACATAAAAATTTATATTTAATTCATTCGTTATTAAAAAAAAATTAAACTTTCGCAATAGAGATTTTTATTAGACTGGTGCTAGTCACACCCCAAAAAAAACTAGTTATACCCAAATTTATTTAAAATTTTACAATAATATCAAAATTGCCCTCTTCATGTAAATTTTTAAAAACTCATCTTTTATGATCATTCTGAACCCTTACCCCTCTTTCATCCACAAATCACCATAGATGTGCAACCAATATCTGAATCAACATCTTTATTATTGATCTGTACTATATTCATAAAGGTTAGTGAATTTCATGAATTTCATTTTCAATTTTCAATGAGTTTCTATTTGTTTTGGTATGAGATATGTTCAATTTAAGTTCTTGTAAATTAAGTTTACTTATGTTCAATTTAGGTTAATGTAAATTTAGTTTACTTATCTCAATGTAAATTAAGTTTACTTATTATGTTCAATCTAGGTTAATGTAAATTTAGTTTACTTTACCTTCAATATAGGTTAGTGTAAATTCAGTTTACATGTATATAAGAGGTTAGTGTAAACTCAGTTTACTCAATCTAGGTTAATGTAAATTAAGTTTACTTATGTTCAATCTAGGTTAATGTAAATTCAGTTTACTTATGTTCAATTTAGTTTAATGTAAATTTAGTTTACTTATGTCAATGTAAATTAAGTTTACTTATGTTCAATTTAGGTTAATGTAAATTTAGTTTACTTATATTCAATCTAGGTTAATGTAAATTTAGTTTACTTACGTTCAATCTAGATATAAGAGGTTTGTGTAAATTCAGTTTATCTAGGTTAATGTAAATTAAGTTTACTTATGTTCAGTTAATGTAAATTTAGTTTACTTATTCAATTTAGGTTAATGTAAATTAAGTTTACTTATGTTCAACTTAGGGGTATATTAGTCATTCTGGGGTGTAACTTGTTTTTTTTGGGGTGTGACTAGCACCAGTCTTTTTATTATGTGGTGAACATGAGTGCAATAAGTATTTGAAAATTTTAAAGGATACACATGATTTTACTAAAAAGCTAAACCAAAAGTCGTGGCATAAAATATTTGGAAGACCAAAACTTGATGAAATTTTTTGAGAAGGACTAAAAACAAAGATTGATATATATTTATAAAGACCAAAAACTTATTTAATCCTAAAAATAATTATCCTATTATAGTCAAAACTGGCAGATAGACAATTGCAAAAATAAGTTAATTTCCCTCGGTTATTGGTAGGTTACACGAGCGCCATTACAACCGAACAAGAGTTGAGCAATTCTTTCTCGAGTGTCTGCTGGAGAATATGAAGATCCTAGAGACATCAAGCTTAGTCAAAGCTCAAAAAAATTGGACAATTAGGCATTCAACTCTTGCTCTATGTTTGTAGTGCCACTAATCGAAAGGAGTGATGGACATGAAAGCACGTTCTAAGGGGAGGTTGCACACATTGTACTTAGTTAATTGATCACACTACAAAGTTGAAAGTTGATAGCCGAACAAGGGGTGACATGTACCCCCTCAACAAAGGAAAATTTACATACAGTGTCGTTGTCAGAACCTTGAGTCAGGAGGTTCAAACTTTTAAAATTTAATATATATATATATATATATATATATATATATATATATATATATATATATGCAAAATTAGTATTGTAGTCAATTCACTTTACATTAAAAAATTACTTGCATACTCTACAATACTTTGAAAAAAATTAGTCAAGCGATTTATGAATTTATTGTCAGATCATTGGATAAAAAAACAAGTTCAATTTGAAATAATATAAGTATGTGCCTATGTGGAGATAAAGATACACTTTTAATATATATATATATATATATATATATATATTTAATAAAAAGGAAATGATATTGGAAATACCATACATTTTATTTATTGAGACAACTCTCTCATACTCTCATTTTATTTTTACTTTCTCTTTATTGTTTTGATTTATCGTGTTAATATCTACATTTTTTTGTAAGTTTTTTTTGGTCAAATGGACTAATGACTAAAAATTTACCCTTAAGGTGAATAAGTGGAGAATCCAGATTTTAAACTTTAGTCTCTAAATGTATTATACAATGTCCGTTTCAACTGAACTATCACGGAAACCATTTCTTTGTATGTTTTAGTTATCTCATAAGTTGTCCAAAATATTCTTCAAATAGCATACCTCATTTGATAAGTGCGCACATATGTCCAATTTATCATGTACTAATGCTGCCATCGATCGTCTTATAAACTATACTAGAGGCAGAACCAAACATCACTCCTCCTTCCTAAGCCTTCATATTATCAGCATCTGTTACCATCATCAGTTAAAAGACATCTTATACTTTCCCTCGAAAGAGTTAATGAATAATCAAACTTCCGCTAAAGTTTACCACCGAGTTATGACCAAAATAGATTTGTTTGGTAATGTTTTCTTTTGCATAAGCTTATAGTCTTTTAATACTACTACCTTAAAAGCGTTTTTTTTTTATAAGCTACATCAAGTGAATCATGGAAGATTGTGTGTTTGGACTACATCAAGTGAATCTTCTCTTATCTTTGCTGTATGAGCAATTCCAGGGATATTTTTATTTAGCAAGTTGTATATTTTAACAAGCGATGATGTCTTACATATAAACACATTTCCATTATACTTTGTATAGTGCAAACTAAAACTAGAGAAGACATCTAGAAGTCCTAGCTCAACTGGCAAAATGGTAAAATTGTTAGGCCAGATGCTATGATCGGGGTTCGAACCCCGGTACCTTCACTTGTGTGTAAGTTTATAATGGTTTTTCCATTTCGTCTATCTATCAAAAAAAAAAAACTAGAGAAGACAATTTTTTTTTCCTTTTTCAAATTAGCTGCTATGTTTACTATTTAAACTTCTGATTTACGTGGGAATTTTCTTTTAAACTCAGCACACAATTCGCGGCACAAAGAAGCATAACTTAGAGAAGATTATGAGGAAAACAAGTTATTATAAACTCGCACAACTGTTCATGAATCTTGAAAGTCCTCCTACCCAGTGGTGGATCCAGGACCCTGAATCAGGGGGTGCAAACTTTTAATTATATTAATAATTATAAAATAAAACTATAAATATTGAACCATAAATTTTAATTCGACTAACGACGTCAATTTTTTTTGGGTCAAAGACGTAGCATATTGGTTAGAAATTCACATTTTTAAGTTGAATAAGTGGGTGTTGGGGTTCAAACCTTGGCCCATGATATATCATACAATGTCCTTACCAACTGAACTAAACAACGACATCAAATTTTATAAATATACTCCTAAAAAAATCGTCCTTGGTGGAGTTCATCAACAATTAATCTCAAATGTTTGGTTATTTGTTGATGTCACAACAAGAAAATCAATTATTTGCTACGAAATTATTAATAGCTAATCTCTAGCAAAACTCATTTAGCTACAATTTAATTAGGAATTTGCTGTCATACTAGCAAAACTCTAGCTAATTTCAAACTACACCCTAGCAATATACCGGTCAAAACATTATATTTCCTAGCTATTTAGTTAGGATATTTCCTTCTTTCAAAAAAAAAGTTAGGATATTTCCTCAATAATTTCGAAGTAAATCATTATCCACAAGTTCGTTGCAAATTCGTAGTAATTTCGTAGCTATATAGATTTTCTACTTTTTTTTTCATGGAATCTAATCAGAAAGTGATTAATTTAAATACACAAAAAATATATTTAAAATGTTGATTAGTTGTCAAAATAGGCATTATTTCACTATCAATAGTGATTACACTAATTGCTAAACAATTCACAATAACACTACATCATTTATTGTCTCTGGCGAAAAATGGAAAAATGTTGCCAGAACTGTGAAAAATGTTGCCTAAGAAAATAGGGGACGTTTTTCAGACGTCTCATATGCGAGCGTAGCCTATTGAGTTAAATCCACATGATTTTATGAGTTAACTTGATTGGATAATAGAGAGAAAAAAAAAGGTGTGGACCTTAATAGGAAAAAGCCCGACCCGAGGTGAGAAAGAAGGAAGCATAGGTTTTCAATTTCCATGCTAATATAAAGAATTCAGATAATTGAAATTACAAAGGCATCATTCGAACTTTACCACGGACAATAAACTGAATTCATTGGTGTAGTCAATCATATCCTTTTTTGTTTTAAACATGCTTTCAATCAAATTAGAAGAAAATAGTTAATGGGAACGATATGAAATAACATAAATTATGAGTGTGCAAAATATGAAAATACAGGTTAATAAGCAAGCAATCTATTATTATTTATACCTGTAACAAAGTCAAGTATTCTGCAAGATGTTTAGTCATATAATGGGAGCTATTATTAAGATCCTTTTACAAGTGAGTTAGGGCAGCCTCCCTCCATGCATAATTTGACACCAGTTCCATGTCTCTGAAGTATAGCAGGTATGACACATCCACATCTGTGGCGCTTTTGTCAGTGAAGAGCATGATACCCATCAAGTAAAGCAGATAGATGTGGAACGTATGGTCCCACTTCTCCTTCATCTCTACATCATCACAATCCTCCTGAAGAAGTGCCTTGAAAATCTCCCTCAACCGCTTGAAATATGTATGATCACCATTCGTCTTTCACACCTGTTTTTCACCCTTGTCCACATCATCCCCCAACAGCTCCACCATCATATCAACTCCATTAGGCCTGGACATCCCACGGTGGTCTATGAGCGTGCCCTGGACGGGGAGATGCAACAAACATGACACATTATCAAGTGTCATTGTCATCTCCCTCATCGAAAGACGGAAGCTAGAGCTCTTCTCATGATGTAGTACTATCTAAATCAATTTTAGTCTTAGATTGTAGAATAGTTGTACTATTTAGTTCGTTTACAAGAGTTGCTAGTACTGCTTTGTTGTATGTAGATTCTTCAAAATAACATAACATAGTAATTGCAGAATATATTTGAACTAAAGAGAGAATTTGGGATTTAGGGATTTCTAACTTCATCTTTCACTTTAGTACTGCTAGTCCATGTCCTTTATTCTTTCATATTAATTAATCAATTTCGAAACCTACTTGACGAAACGACTAAAATGGACTTACTTGCAATTGATAAAGATTCGGTTATATTAATGACTATGACTATCTTCAATTTAACCAATCATATATTCAATGGTATACACGTAAGTGCAAAAGTCAGAGTTCAAAAACCAAGCGGAATCAACATCAAAATTTCGACATTTTTGTTTGTTGACCTAGTTCTACTCTTTTTTTTTTTTTTTATATTATACCAACCGGTTAGTTGAATTTCTCAATAATATTAGTGACAAATCTTGATGAGATCATGACTAGATTCAAACCTTGCCCCGACTTTTTGTTTTTCTTGGACTATTACATCTCTGAAATTAATCACTTTGAATCATTAACATAATGATTTACGATAGTTGGTTCTTAAAAAACCCCACCTATACAAGTACCAACTTAACAATTGGTTAGAAAGGAAGTAAAAAAAAACAATAAAATACCCTGCATGTAGTTTTTTTTTGAATAAAAACTAGGCACAAGGTTGTTAGTATTAATATAACCTTGATTATCACATTGGAGGTTTTATCCAATCCAAATATAACCTTGAGAAACAATATATGTATCCACGATTGCACCAAAAAAAAATATACATTGCACCCACGTTGATGTCGTCTCGTAGAAAATCTTTCGTTTTGTATTTTTGTGTCTAGTGATTGCTGGGAACCAACCCCACCCTGCCGTTAACATGCTATAATTTTATATTTCATGGCTATAAGGTAAGTCGTATATTATTCCTTAAAAAGATGTAAACAAATGAATTAATTAAATCCCAGGGAATACATCCACTTTAGATTGAACTTGATGAATGTTTCCTCATAAAATTAAATATATCACAATATCATGTTGGTTGGTAGGTACTTGGTGAATGCATTCATTCACGTACGGTAGCCACAATATCAACATCAAAGATACAAGGAGACAATATATTCAAATTCATTCTAACAAACTAGTTGACTTTCCAACATTCCCACTAATGATTATAATACGACAAATTAAAATCTTGATCTTAAATCTATATAAACCCTACAAGCCATGCACCTTAAGCTCATATCCCTCCTAGCAATAACAACATCCCTTTAATTCCTTCATCCAAAAACCAATGGCTTTCAAGCACAGATCCATTGCCTATCTACTTTCGATCTTGCTCTTTGTATCCTTGCATGTAGCAAATGGTATTCCTCCAGAAACCATTTGTGGGTCTACCGTAAACCCTACTTATTGTAAAAACATACTTGCCAATCAAAATGGAAACATTTATGACTACGGTCGAATTTCAATTCGAAAATCCTTATCGCAATCCCGTAAGTTCATGAATTCAATAGACTCACACCTTCAAGGTGGTTCGTCTTTGTCTCAATCCACAATTCGTGCTCTTGAAGATTGTCGATTCCTTGCTGAATTGAGTTTTGAATACTTATCAAACACCTATACAACAACAAATCAATCTAGTAATGTTCTTCCAACTTCTCAAGCAGAAGACTTTGAAACTTTTCTTAGTGCCGTTTTGACTAATCAACAAACATGTTTGGAAGGTCTAAACACTATAGCTTCTGATCAGAGAGTGAAGAATGATTTGTTGTCATCGCTCTCCGATGACATGAAGCTTCATAGTGTCACCCTAGCGTTGTTCAAAAAAGGTTGGGTTCCTAAAAATAAAATAAGAACATCATGGCCACAAAATGGAAAGCATTTGAATTTCAAAAATGGTCGTTTGCCATTGAAGATGTCAAATAAAGCACGTGCTATTTATGATTCCGCTAGACGCAATGGGAGAAAACTACTTCAAACTAATACTAATGAAGATAGTGTTGTGGTGAGTGATGTTGTCGTTGTTAGTCAAGATGGAAGTGGAAACTTTACCGCAATCAATGACGCCGTAGCTGCTGCACCAAATAACACGGTTGCTAGTGATGGATACTTCTTCATATTTATCACCAAAGGTGTGTATCAAGAGTACGTATCTATACCCAAAAACAAAAAGTACTTGATGATGGTTGGAGAGGGAATCAATCAAACAGTTATCACAGGAGACCACAATGTTGTTGATGGTTTCACAACATTCAATTCGGCTACATTTGGTAAGCAAATTTAATACTTGGACATATTCAATATACCATTACAAAAAAAAAAAAAAAATGCCATTTCATCATAAATTGTTTAGCTATATACGGATTAAAAAATTCAGCAACCAATTGAAGATTTTCGGACCACAATGTTGAAGATAATCTATAGGTTAAAAATTTCACTAATTTGACGTTTCTTGTGAATTTTCAGCTGTAGTTGGTCAAGGGTTTGTGGCAGTTAACATAACATTTCGCAACACCGCTGGACCAAGCAAACACCAAGCAGTTGCACTAAGAAGTGGAGCAGATATGTCCACCTTCTATAGTTGTAGCTTTGAAGGGTATCAGGACACATTGTATACACATTCTCTAAGGCAGTTTTATCGAGAATGCGATATATACGGAACAGTTGACTTCATATTTGGAAATGGTGCAGTTGTTTTGCAAAATTGTAACATTTATCCTCGCCTTCCGCTAAGTGGACAATTCAATTCCATCACAGCTCAAGGTCGAACTGATCCAAATCAAAACACTGGAACTTCTATACAAAATGCAACTATTAAAGCAGCAGATGATTTGGCTCCGAAAGTTGGAACTGTACAAACATACCTAGGGAGACCGTGGAAAGAATATTCGAGGACAGTTTTTATGCAATCTTTCACGGACAGTTTCATAAACCCTGCTGGTTGGCATGAATGGAATGGTGATTTTGCGTTGAATACTTTGTACTATGCCGAATACGGCAATAGGGGTTCGAGCACCGCGAATCGAGTGACATGGACTGGTTATCATGTTATCGGTGCTACTGATGCAGCCAATTTCACGGTGTCCAATTTCTTGAGTGGTGATGATTGGATTCCTCAAACTGGTGTTCCATACTCTAGTAGATTGATATAGTCAAATTCAAACACCTAGAGTAAGAATTTGTTGAATTTTATATATTTTCTTCTTTTTATATAAACGTGTTTTCTCTAAATTATATTATTTTCCGTCTTGAAACCATTTTTTTTCTTGTAGTGAAATATTTTAAATCGGGTACTTATATAACTGGGATAAAAATAAAAAAAAACTATGTTGTTAAGTTAGATTTAAAGTTCTGATATCTCTAACTTGCTACTTTGAGGTTAGCATCAGTAAAGCAACAATGTTAGGAACTGAAAAATTTCAGAACCATAAGCATTTATTAATAACAAACAAGCAAGCTTCTTCAAAAAAAAAAATAACAAACAAGCAATGCAGGTTATTGAAAAAAGGGATCAAACTAACAACCGACATTGACAAAGACAAGTTATTAAAAGAGGATATCGTTTTTACACTCTCCAATCGAGCCACAATTTGTCCAATTGTGTTGTGATTGCGCAGTGTGGGTGTTTCCAGTAGATTGAGTTTTCTTTTTCCGTCCCATCTAACGCTCCTTTAATATAATCAGCTTCAGGCCTTAACCATTGTTAGGTTGATATATATTCTTCTTTCTCTTGTTTGATAGGAATTTCATGAACTTGACTCAAAGAAGTAGATGTTCCCAAGCTCCAACCACTAGACCTTTGGAATTTGTGCTCTCCAACCTTAGAGAAGAATAAGTCTCTTTTTGCAAATGAATATGTTCTTTTTAATCCTCATAGGTAGTGTCTCAATTGACAGGTATAGATTGACACCCTCACTCTGGCTTCTCTTCCACGCAATTACTTTTGTTTTTCAACTTTTCTTCTTGCACCACAACATAATCCCACCTCATCCCAATCTCAACCAACTTAATTTCTAACTCATTTGCTTTCTAAATAAGATCACCGCACTAAACTTCAAATTCATCAAATGAAACTTGATTGGACCTCAAGAATATTCATCTCGACTATATTTGAGTTGGGAGCTGTAATTGATGTTGATAACTTATTGCTCTTCTTCTTTTATACAAGGCTCCTCACAATAGTCGCCTTGATGATTCTCACCACATCTCACATTTGATCTTGAGATTTTTTTCATCCAAACATTATATTTTGCGAGATGGTAAATAGTTTTCATACCGAAGGATATTTATCGTTCAGTATCAATCAGTCATATTTTGTCTTTGATTGCTACTGGATATTTATCGCTTCAGTATCAATCAGCCATATTTTATCTTTGATTGCTATAAAACTCGAAGAAATTTTTAGTATCATAGCACAATTAAAAATACATAATGAGTACAACAAATCAAATATTTTTTTGTGTAAAAATAAAATAAAAATCTTAAGTATCCATTTCAATAGCCTCGTTGAAATTAATCAACAATGCCCTTAAACGACACCAAAATGGATTTTTAGTAGGTGTACTAGAAATTTGTCAAAGTTATAAAATTTTCTCTCCAAATGGATTGTTTCAATCTTGACTCGGCACTAATGTAATTATAAATAAAAATTTAGGGTATGCAAAGCATATATTTGAGTTCATAAAATAAATTGTTTTGGTAAAATCAGATATTAGAATGATTAGGTCTTTTGAATTCTTTATTTCTTGATACTTGGCAATTGCGTCTATAATTTCTACAATTGGTCGCATGGTATTACGATGAACTAACAAATTAGTTAAGGTCAATATATTGACTCACAACCTTTTTATTTGATTACAATTTCCTAATGTCTTAGGTGAGTTCGTAATTATCGAATGATTTATGAACAATAATTTCTAAAATCACAATCAAATATACAATATGTCTAAAACTATTATCGATTGAACCATTACATTAGATCGAGTTCAAAGATTATGGTTAGAAATCATTCAATGTTGGAATCAATATATACTCATCAAGAGTTACATAGTTGAAGTAGCTCAAAATAAATTTTTATGGTTAGAAGGAAAATTGGGTACACAAGTGCAACCATCATGCTACTAGTCATCAATGACCCAACATTAGTTTCGCTAAAAAAAAAAAAATGACCCAACATTAGTTAGGGACCTACAAACCATACTTGGTAGTAGATGTGTTGTTAAGCATCAAGTAATAAATAATCCGCTAGTGAAAAATGATCCAAGTTTGTTTAATGTGACTAATCAAATTTGTAGAATCAAGGGTGTCTATGTATCATTACTCTTTGA
Organism: Medicago truncatula; assembly: GCF_003473485.1. Classification (NCBI taxonomy): domain Eukaryota; kingdom Viridiplantae; phylum Streptophyta; class Magnoliopsida; order Fabales; family Fabaceae; genus Medicago; species Medicago truncatula. The sequence goes on from NC_053042.1 coordinate 43,318,164, forward strand.
AGAATCAAGTGTTGTAATTTTGCTATAAAAAAAAGTGTTGTAATTGAAGGTTTGGTCACCACTGAATTATAAAAAACGTTCGAAGCCCCTTATTTTTTTAGATTTTAGGATCCAAAAGGTAGAGCGAGTAGTTGGAGGGCCGAACAGAAATTCACTTTTTATAATAGGTTTAACTAATCCTTACAAAACTTAAAGTTTGAAAAGGTTTCCATGTTGATTTTGATGAATAATATTAGATTTTTATATTATTAGGCCTAAGTACCTTGGTCCGAGGAAATAATTGTTGGGTAGTCCAAATCAATAGGAATTGGTACCACATTAATATTGTATATTGAATTTAACTCATCTTTACAAAAATTAGTGTGTGTAATGTGAGGGGTGTCAATCTTTATAAACTCTGGAGAAACCTTATTTTAAATTTATGTGGGACTTAGTTTTTTCAATAAGTTAACCAGATTTCAATGTGAGAATATAAAATGCACAAACACTTGGAAGATTGCGAGAGTCATGGATGGTTTTGTTTGGATCAAAGACAAGGATACAAACGCAGGAAGATCAAAAAACGAAAGTTGTTGTGGTTTTTTGACATATCAATTTACATCAAATGATAGTAACCTCAAAAAAGATTAGTAGTCAACGATGATTGCAAAGATTAGTTAAACTCTAACAACGACACAAAGTTTATAAAGATTGACACCCCTCACATTTCTTTAGTTACCACTTCCTTATGTTTTCCATGTTAAATTCTCTTAAACATCCTTCATGTCGTTGGTTTCCATTTTTATCTTTCTGGTTTATTTCTATTCTTGAAAAAATTTCAACGATGATTTTTTCTATACTATTTTTTCACTGTGTCTGTTTGTCAATGCACTTATCATATATTTTGTATCCCTCCTATTGCATGTTATCTTTTTCAACATAGTAAAAAATTGATTTTGAACAGTTTTTTTTATTTTTATTTAAATCATTTTTGTTTGGATGTGAACTGCTCCAACAAGTAAAATTGGCATAAATCGTTAATGATTCATCTCAAACCAAACCGAAATGTTTTAAAAGTTCAGTGCATCAATTCTAAGGCTTCAAATCTAACAGAAACTATCTTCACAAAAAAGGACTGCCCTACAAGTAGATAAAATTCACTTACACCGTCATATTTTATATCTCACGTGGTACGCGAGTTCCTCGCATGGGTAAAATATTATTATTAATTCTTAAGTTTTATTTTCTTTTTGACAAGTATATTATTTTTTGGTGACAACTAGGGTACCCATGAAAAAATGATGGGTTATTTATCCCAACCAATAAACGTTCACATTTTTAGGTGGTATCCATAAACTATCTTGACCCACCAATAAATTGCTCATTATGATTGGTTGGTGGGTAAATTACCCATCATTTTTCAAAGGTACTCTAGAAAAAACCTTTTTTTTTATTTTTTTTGTACAAAAGAGGGTCAAAGCCCCGACAAGTATATTATTATTATTATTTTTATTATTATTATTATTATTATTATTTTATGGAACGACTCCTACTTTGGTCAGGTATATTCGATAGCTTTTGAGTTTGGGTTGGACCGTCAAAATTACTCATACTTGGCGTGAAGGCAACAAAAGTGCAGATTGTCTTGCTAATTTCAGCATTTCGATGGATTTTCTAGATTTTCATATCCTGAAGACTCCCCCTAGTGAACTTCAAAATCTTTTGTTTGACGATATTTCTGAAACTTGCATGCCTAGGAACGTCCGTTTAATTTCTTACTTTTCTTTCTTTTTGGATTTTCCCCTCTTTTATACCAAAAAAAAAAATATTGGTAGACTTTTGTAATGGACTTTTTTTGTTAAAAAAATAAATAAATAAATTGACTCAAAATCCGTCAAAAACAACTGTAGGACCCGGAAAATTAAAATATTGGATTATTAATGAAGCTTGAGCATGAAGGTGCGAAAAACGCACAAGAAAGGAGGGGGTTTGAATTATATGAGTCTTTTTCCTCTATTTCTTCTTCTAAGTGTTAAATACAAATCTTGATAGAATCTGATGTTGCAGATTCTGACTCAGAGTCTGAATGCAGCGGAAAAGTACATTGAATATCTGTTGAGAAGCTTCAATCATGAACGTTGGCCATTTGTCTGATATAGATAATTCTGTTGAAAAGTACTTTGAATCTCTTTTGCTGAAAGGGGAATAATTTGTTGCTTTATGATTTATTTCATAAAATGATCATTCGTTAATGACATGAAAAGAGATCACAAAGAATATACAAAGTCAGCACCTGAATACAGATACAAATCAGTCGATACCCAAACAAACAAACAAGCGGGCTCGACCACCACATATGAGTCCCAAAAACAAAAAGGACTTTCTTAGCTTGAAGGCTTCATAGAGAATGTGACTTAACTTTTTCTAATAATTCAAACATAGTATTGTCTTTCTGCTTAAATAACATGATATTACGCTCATTCCACACAATCCAAGTGCCGAATAATCTAATCAACTGAATCCACGACCACACTAGCTGCCACAGAGTACCAAATGTGCTACACGAGAGGAACAAATGTTAGACGTCCTCCTCGCGACCACACCCAGCCAGACAAAACTAATCTTCTAAAGAGATGATACCGCGCTTCGCCAAATTCGCCTTAGTTGGCAAACGATCACGCAACAACCGCCACGCAAAAATGAAGACCTTCAACTAAACTTGTTTGTGTCAAATGGAATCTAAGTCCAAACACACAGGAGGGTGTTCCTGAGTAGTGAGCATATCATAGACACCACGAACTGAGTACCCCTTGAAGGATCCGGGAGCCACTACCAACCATCTGAGAAGGTAGATTGCAAAGAAACATCATATAATAATAACCTACACTCCGCTAACATCTCCTCCTCCCACAACCTCATCCTCCAAACCCAAACTTCCCCTCCTTCCCCCCACCCAAGCAAAAACATACTTCTAACCGTAGTTGATTTATCAATAGCTAAATCAAACTGATGGCGGAAACGCGCTCTAAACATAACACCACCAACCCAACAATCATACTGAAACAAAGTATTTTCCCCATCCCCCACCTTCCTCACCACCATCTGCTCAAACCAACCCCCCTCACCGCCGTCACCACCCTCCCTAATCTTCAATATCTCTCTCCACCACATGGAACAACTCCGGCCTCCTTCCTCCAACCTACCAGCACCATACCGTGCCAACAACACCTTATAGCAATGAAAAAATAATACTTAGGAAGTAGTGTATATAGTATTAATTGAAGTGTACAATTGAAAAAAAAAATTATTATTGCATTGGAAATTAAAAGTGACATCCATTTTAAAACAATTTTATTTTGCTAAAACAACACTCATTTTAAAACGGATGAAGTATAAAATACGGAAGGAGTATAAGTATAGATAAGATGGACTCCTAAAAGTAACTATCAGTAACCATCGATGTTTTCTTTTCAATAAAGAAACTATTAATTAAATCAGATTTTTTGTTGAATTTATAAATTTTCATTGAAGAATAATTTCTTAATTTTTTAAAATCTATATAATAATTAAATAAAACTAGCTACCAATTTTGTCAAACATTTTTCTTCACAAATTTATCCTTAATAACATAAATTTAGTCGGTAAAAACACACAATTAATCCAAATTTAAATTATAAAACATTATTGAAAGTTAAATTTAATTAAGTTTTTTAATAAAAATTTAAATAACATAGATACTACAAAATAAAACAAGTATCACAATTAAATAATATACAAGATAATAAATGCCCTTTTGACTAGTTCTCATAAAAAAACAAAAAAACAAAATCATGGTCAGGCTGGTTAAATATCACAATTATTTTTTTTGTATAATACTAAATATTGGAAGAAAAAAAATTGATTAAAAATATCACAGACAAAAAAAAAAAAAAACACAGATGTATTCAATGAAACTTTTTTTTTTTTTGACGAATTCAGTGAAATTATTTAATATAAATTTTTGACAATTATGTAAAATAGAGATATTTGAACTTATAAAAGATTTTCTTGTTAAAAATTTAATATTTTCCAAACCTACCAAAACAAAGCATATCATAAGAATCTCCCCATCTAACCTCGATTTCCACCGCATCTTCAAACTTCAAACAAACAACCAAACAACAATAAACCAAAAATCCTATTCTTCTAAACAACCCCTTTTCATAACCAAACCAATTTACAATTCAAAACTTGTAATTATGTATTCGCTTAAATCGGTGTTGATTTTGTTAATCTCTCTAACAATATCATCATCATTATCATCATGTACCTTAATCGAACCAAAAAATTTATCAGCATACGATCTTCTAATGGAATACGGTTTCCCAATGGGTCTTCTTCCAAAAGGAGCAATTGGGTATTCCCTTAACAGAGAAACAGGTCAATTTTCTGTGTATTTCGAGAAAACTTGTAGCTTTGTTATTGAGAGTTATACACTTAGTTACAAATCTACTATCAGTGGTGTGATTTCGCAGAATAGACTTTATAAACTGAAGGGTGTTTCCGTCAGGATTTTGCTTTTGTGGTTGAATATTGTTGAGGTTTCTCGTAAGGGTAATGATATTGATTTTTCTGTTGGGATTACTTCTGCTGGTTTTGGAGTTGAGAATTTCCTTGAATGCCCTCAGTGTGGTTGTGGGTTTGATTGCAATAATATTCTGAGGTTAAACGGTGATGTTCAAGTTTCTTCAATTTAGGTTTTATTGTATTTTATTGTATCATTCAATTTCGGAATGGATTATTGAACGAACTTTTCTGTTGAAGATTTTAGATCTATATCTATTTATCTTCTTTGTTTTATGCTTTTTGGAATTGAAATTCAGTAATAATAATAGGTGAATTTTTTGAGGGTGTATTTTGTTTTCTCTCACGTGAATTAAAGATCCAAACTGGGGTTAGTGTAACTTGCATCATTCTATTGTCTTGCCCTGCCGTGGGCATGTCGTTTTTTGTTTATCTCTTTTAGTTTTATGTCTTTTTAGGTTCATAAAGGAAGTATGTACTTCATTAATATTAATGATTGCTGCTGTTATTATCATGAAACAGCTTATGAATTTTGCTGCAAGTCAGGTTGTCTAGTTGGTAAGGAGTTGACTCATACTTTGTAAGAGTGTGTGTTCAACTTCTGTTGCAGGCGTAAGAACTTTGTTGCTAGGTTTTATGTAAGTACTCTCTGAGTCTCGTCGTCGTATGAACCTTGTATGTACTTTTTATCTGATATTTATCAATAGTATAAGTGATGACGAATCTATTGAATTGAGATTGAGCATCTAGAAAAATTTGCAATTGTCTATCTAATATGATTGTATTAAGTCATGTTGAAATGATGTTATCTGCAGATTAAGTTTGTTTATTAGATACATACACTAGAATGCACCCCACGTATTTGATTGTAATCCATGGCCTGGATAATACTACCATTCTACCTGTCTTGTATTGCATCAAACTGTTAATAAACAAATACTATCTCTGGTTGGTTATTCATGATTCACATTCACAGTCCCCGCCAAGAAAAAGAAAGGGTTCAGAATTTCAAACATCAAAACCCATCACCCCCAACACCGATTCCACTGTGTTTCATCGTAGTCCTATTTTTCAGCTCCTTAATCCTAACAGCCTTTGCCAAATGTGCAGTTTGCTACGAATTGGACACTACCACCGGCAAATTCAAAGTGTATCTAGAGCTGTAAATGTAACGAGTGTTAAGTTTGTTATTGTTTTTTTTTCTGGTAGATAAGTTTGTTATTGTTTTTTTTTCTGGTAGATAAGTTTGTTATTGTTAATTATGATATGTTGGACATGTTGGTTCCTCTTCCACGTAACATCATGTGTAGTGGAAATGGATTTTGTAGATAACGGAAGGGGAAACGGGAAAGTATGGTGTAGGTCCCTGCTTCAATGAGTTTTAATACATTAAACACAAAATGAAATTGTGGGGACAGCTTGTATAGACTTTAATTAATAAATATAAATCATAGTGTAGTATATTGATAAATAAACAAATAACTAAGTGAATATTTGAAATGCTAAAACATATGTTAACTGATTAGAAGCAGAGGTAATTTGAATTTTGGCTAGTTCAGGAATTGTTCTTGGGTAGAACAAAAATATAACTTCGCGGAAGTTTTCATGGAGTTGTATCTGCCGATACTGGTGATCATCGAGAGGAAGGTATTTGCAAAATATGCTGTGATATTTAAATCAAATTCGGCATAGTATAACATAAGAGAATGGCTAACAACACTTTTTTCAACAAATCATTTTTATATTTATTGTCTTATTGGGTGAAAGTTATGTAGGATCTACATAAAGCGTTAAGACTCACATGGATTTCATTTAGGGCTAGAAAAATTAGGTTGATCCGTCCGAATCCAACTGGTCTGCAAGCAAAAAAAAATGGACAACAACGGCCATTTGGGTTGGGTGGACTAAAGTATCAATTTGAGTTGGTTAATTTGGCCGCTTCGGCGGTCTCAACCGTAGCTGACCTGTACCTAGAGAGTTACCGTTGAAGCTTCCAAAATTTCTCTTATCCTTCGTCAAACGGCACTTGAGTGTCGTTGGCCTCTTCAGCAAGTGTCATTCAGAACTTTTTAGATTGGTTCAATCATTGTAAATTGGTTTAGCCGATTTAAAACGTATCTTAACCGACAGTTAACTGCTATGGAGAATATTTTGGTCTTTTTAAGTGGCTGAAAGAAAAAATGGAAGCCTAAAGAGCAATTTTCTTGTACTTAAGCCTCACTGCTCATTACAAAATATTGGGCTAACCTGGTTTGGTGTTCCATTAGGCCCAAATAATTTGAAAATTGCTTTTCTGACTTCAAAAAGTTCTTATTAACACATAAAAATGTCTAAAATACCCACATTGGTAGTTAACTAGCTTATATCTGGAAAACCGGCGGTAGTTAATTACTGCTGAATTTTTTGGTCATTTCCATATGTTATCAGGAACTTTTGAAATTTAGAAAAGCAAGCGTCAAATAATTCTAGTCTTTCCCCAGCCCAACCCAACAAAAAACACCATACTACTATTACTTAAAAAAATTCAAATCCTAATTCCTTTGGTCGGTTGCTGCGCTGTTTCTCAAAGACTAGAACGTTGTTTTTGTTTGTAGGCATCTAAATATTTCGTTAGTTCACCAACATTTCTCTATTTTCATTCTCATCTTTAATGAGGGTATGTTTAGATTGACTTAATTTTGAGTTTATTAAAAAAACTTTTGTGGATTAGTTTAATCTAATGGTGAGAAAAATTGGTCTAAGTTGGACTCATACTGCAAGGGAGATTAAGGTGATTAATGTGTAACTTGTGGATAGCCTATGTACGCATTGAAAAGAGCAAAGCCTGGCTGTTTGGAGGAAAATAACAATGATTCGAGTTTGTAACTTGGCGACAAATAAAACACGGCAATTTCTATGGTACTCTAGACAAAATTAAGTGTTTTGGTACTCTCAAATGTTTAACTAATAGAAAAGTGTCATTTCAATTAAATGATCCTTGTCAACATTATTAAAGATTGATTGAAGGGAAAGAGTTTTGGTACACTTCTCTATTTAATTTAACCCTTAAAAATTGTATAAATTATTACTTCAGTAAATTAATTAATTAATTTTTTTAATCAAAACAAAACCAAATCATTAACCACCATTACAATTTTCTCTTCATCATTCAACATCTGAGACTTAACCTCATCTTTTTCTTTCTGCGAACACAAAACTACAAATTAGTGTCGTGAGTGTTCCCCTTTTTCTTGCTGCAGAAATCAATAACCGCAAATTAGTGTTGTTTTTCCTTGCCGTTCCCCTTTTTTGGTAGTGTGGTGAGTGTTTTTGCTAGCTATCCCCTTTTTTGCTATAAAAAATAACTGCAAAGTTTAATTAAAATTTGTCAAATTAGTTCTTGTAGTTCCCTAGATATAAGCAAATTAGTTCATGTCAGTAGCATTCCTTCATGATAATACCTCTCCTGGAGACTAGAAAAATAAAAGATTTTTATCGTTTGAAAACGTCCAAATAAAACTCGATGAAAATGCTCAAACTATTGCAATGAAGGAGATGAAGAAGAAGAACTGCCATAAAGGAGAAGAGTAACGATTTAAATTTGTTTTCTTTTAAATCGAATTAAAATTAATTATATCATAAAATAAAAGCCTCAAAGTGCAAAATTCACAAGTTTGATGGTGCTAATTCTATAATCGAGTCAAACTTACTTGTTTCATGCTGTCAAAAAACTATTGACCATTTTAATTTGAAGTATTGATATATACAAATGTATGGATGTATGGTAAAAGGAGCCAATAAACACTTACACACGTGGGAGTTTATAACTTTTTATTGCAACTGTGGAAAAGGAAAATGATGACATCATAAAGAAAGATCCACTATCCAATAGGAACAAAACAATGACAACAAAGCGAGCACTTCAACGTAGATACCATAAATCTCATCTTGTTCCATATACCGAACATTTCTCGTGTCCCACCAAACACTCCTTATCACCCTCAAACGCTGTCGTTTAAATCATTCAAACAATTTCACAAATAAAAAAACCACAATCAATCAGATTCCGATTCTTCAAAAAAAAAAAATCAATCAGATTCCGATGACTAGCCCCGTCGCTCTCCTCCTCCTCCTGACGGCGGCGGCGCTTACCGTCACCGGAACTCCAACTGCCTACGAAGCCTTACGAACCTACAACTTCCCACCGGGAATTCTCCCAATAGGAGTAACCAATTACGAATTAGACAAATCAAGTGGAAATTTCCGCGCTGATCTAAATCGTTCGTGCAGTTTTTCGTTACAAGGTTCGTATCAATTGAGTTACAAATCAACGATCACCGGTAAAATAACGGAAAACAGACTTACCGATCTCAGGGGTATAAGTGTCAAAGTGATGTTCTTCTGGGTGAATATTCTTGAAGTTGTTAGGAAAAGTGATAATCTTGATTTCTCTGTTGGTGTTGCTTCTGCGGCTTTTCCTTTGGATGATTTCTTTGAATCTCCGCAGTGTGGCTGTGGTTTGGATTGTGATCCTTTGAGAATTAGAAAACTTAAATTGAATACTAAAAACCCTTCTCTTTCTTCTTCTTAAGATGTTTTTCACCCTTGGCCACTTTTCATCGAAGACGTGTCTGGTGTGCGACATATGTCAGTGTGTACGCACCAACAAATGTGAATTGTGTCATTTTACAAATTATTATCGTGTCAATATGTCATGGTGTATGGTATGTGTCTCTGCTTCATTGATAGTTTGGTGGCATGAAGTGGTGACTGTTAATGTATAGTATCATTATATATAAAAATATCATCTGTGTTTCTTTTTACTGCAGATGTTTTTTTTTTTTAATTGGATATATCATATATTATATGACATTTTTTTTTTGTTAAATGTTGGTTTTGAGCATGTAATATGAATTAATATAGTATGTTTGTATAAGGGGAGAGATCAGATTAGTGTATCTAACCGTGTAAAATCAATTGGTTTTTGATTTAAATGAAGATTGGAAACCTTAGTGATGGTCTTGGTGTAATGCTTGATGACAGATTGATGGTGGATCATGGTAATATTGAACAATATTACCTTCTTGACAGATTACTAATGTTGATTCTTCATGTATCATATGTTGAACGGATCTTACAAGGAAGAATCTTCGTAGAAATCTATCTTTTGAATCTCTTCATTTGGAATGGGTTATCACCCATAGCTGGAATGGGGATATTGTTTATCTGCAATTAAGGACGAACTCCAGTGACAAAATTAGTCACACAAAAAAAACACTCGTGTGACAAATTGATTGAAATCAATTGAATCATGAACACAGGTAGTCTTTATAGCAGGTTTACATTATGATGATAGCCTGTCAAATCTTAGCTTAACTCACAAATATGTCAAAATTGTTAGGTCATGTGAATTCTCCTCAATCGATGGTAGGTTAGGCAAACGTAAATATAGCAAAACATGGGTTAGTCGAATCTTTCTCGAGTTTATTGAGATATACGAAGGTCGTGAAAATATGAGACTTGGTCAAAACTCGGTGGAATTAAAATTAGGTACTTAACTCGTGTTTCATGTTTATAGCACCACTAACTCAGATTATTTCAACAAAAAATGTCACGAAGCAAAATACCTTAAGTCAAACGTAGGGCGTAAAATACCTTAAGTCAAACGTACGGCGTCATGTACCCCTCACATTGGAAAAGCTCACGTATTTGTCCATGTAAATAGTTGAGCATGGCTAAATTCTATAGGCCACGTCATTTGAGCTAGTAGGACTTAAAAACGGATTCAGGATTTTTTATTTGTGGAGACAAAATCATATAATACAAATATTTGTATAAAAACATTACTAGAGATTGATATAACAACAGTAATTATAGATTAAAAAAATAAAATTAGTCATGAAGTTTGATGTCTCCAACATTGAGCAATGCAATTGTAGACTGATTTTTTTCTCTCACGTCATTAGACATTTAATTAGGTTTAATTACACTTTTGGTCCTCGCATTTTGACTAGCTCACGAAAATGGTCCTACCTCTTTCAAATCGAACAAAATCGTCCCTAAACTATATGTTTTTTGCAGTTTTAGTCCTATCTCCTATTTTCAACTTCAGAAACACAGAGAGATGACAGTTTTAGACCTACCCCATATGCTCAACCATGAAATAAACAAGGAATAAAACATGTGGGTACGAGGAACCCACTTTATTCAACACACAAACCAAAAAACCCTAATTTCTAAGATATGTTTCAAATTAGGTTTTTTTTTGTTAGTGTGTTGAATAGAGTAGATTCTTTGTTTATTTCATGGTTGAGCATAGGGGGTAGGTCTATAAATGCTTGAAACTATCATTTCTCTGCGTTTCTTGAGTTGAAAATAGATATAACTAAAATAGCAAAAAAAACATGATAGTTTAGGACAGTTTTGTTTGATTTGAAAGAGGCAGAACCATTTTCATGAGCTGATTAAAATGCGAGGATCAAAAGTATAATTAAGCCCATTTAATTATGCATAAACAAAATCATTCAATTTCTTTTTTAGAAGGTAACACTTAATTTTCATTAGAAAAGAAGTTAAATTATTCAATAATTGATTTTTTTTTTTAGAGAATTCAACAATTAATTATTGATAATAAAATGAGAAACTTAGTGGGGGCAATTGCCCTCAATTTTTCCTATAAATACTGAACTTGTTAATTGTATTTTTTTTTTGGTTACAACTTGTTAATTGTATTCGATAAAGTAAGTTATTTTTCATATTTTTATCCTTTATCTTTTTTACTTCATTCATTTTTTAGTTTAGTAGTTCGAAAACTCCAAAAACATTGTACTTATCGCTTTTTGGTGTAATGCTTGATGGTAGATTGATATTGGACTATGGTGATTGAATTGAACATTATATTGACAAAGTAGTGATTTTGGTTCGTTGTGTCATATGTTGAATGTTGAATTGATTGGGACACTACTAGTCTCTCACTAAGCAGATCTCAGAGGGAAGGATCTTTGTAGAAATCTATCTAACTTATGATTCTTCCCATTTGAAATGTCTTATCACCAATGGTGATGTTGTTGTTACTTTTCATTTTATGAAAAGCTATCTATAATGGTTGTTATTAGGGTAAATTATCTTTTTGGTTCTCTAACTATTTAATTGGTATTGGATTGGTCCTCTAACTAAAAATTGATTTATTTCGGTCGTTTAAGTTTCTCACATTTACTGCATTTGGTCTTTTCTGTTAGTTCTATTCAAATAAACGTTAGAGTTTGTGTTATGTGGGTACCTGACCTCCTGTTTCACACATATATATGAACCATAATAGTTACTAATAATATCAATCACTATTTAATCATAATACGCATAGGACCAAAATGATACTAATAAATAAAGTTAGAGGACCCATATAACACAAACCCTAACGTTTTTTGAATAAAACTAACTGAAAGGACTAAATGTAGTAACGGTAAAAAACTTAGAAAACGGAAATAAATCAATTTTTAGTTAGAGGAACAATTCAATACCAATTAAATAGTTAGATGATTAAAAAAGTAATTATGCCTTATTATTATTGAAAATGAGATTACTAAGGTGTATATGGGGCCATATTTTTATTGATGTCGGGCTCCGGTAGTGCTCCCTTTGCTTTTGGTGGATTTTGTATCCTTTTATGACCCACATTATGTGGCGAATATATTTTAATATGCACCAATAATAGAGAAACCAGTGACTGGAGTTAAATTACACAATGTATGGCAGATATCAGTATACACCACAACAAATCCGTGTCATCATGTCATATTATTCACAATGCTGGTGCCAAGACCGCTAGATGAGGGCCACTCTATAATAAAAAAAAAAATTTTAAAAAAAAAAAAAAAAAAAAAAAACATTACAAGGAAGGATGCTCTTGTCAAAAAATTCACAAGGGAGTATTATATGTCATCTGTTGGTCGAACAACAACAGTCAAGACGCGAGTTGGGGGAAAGGGTCTACCGGTAAAATCTACAGCATTTAAGTCAGTAAGAAAACAAAGGGTGAGTGAGAGGTTAAATTATAAATTGTATACGAATTGTGGTGTAAGGACCTTGTTATACAATTAGTGAAATGATTGTCAAAATGACTGTTGGTAGGACGTTACGAATGACTGGTTTCGATAAACGTTAAACGTTCGATGACATTGATGGTCAGAAGTGTTATGAATTTTAGGAAATTATAAGCTTATGACTGTTGAAGGGAAGGAGAGAAATTATCATTTGCTAAAGACATGGTGTATGCAATGTTTGGGTCTTCTTACGATTTAGTTTTTGCTCGGTAGATATTATTCTTGGGCTAAAGTAGTATTTGGACCTCGTAAGCGGCGAGCATGAGCTTTTACCTTGTCCAAAACTATAAATGTACTTCTCCCTTCCGTCCCAGATATAAGAAACAAAAAAAATTTACACACATATTAAGAAAGTGGATTGATCACATTTAAGTCATTATAAAAAGTGATATTTTTCTAATTTTACCCTTGTTTTGGAGTAGTAAAGACATTAATGAGATGTGTTTAATGAGGGTAAATTTGGAATTCTGACATTTAATAGGTTCATTTTACTATATTTTTTCTTATATTTGAGACCACTAATTTTATTATCGGAGGGAGTAATGATTGGTATGTTGATGAGTCTAACTGAATGATTTGTGAGCTTGCGTTATTAATGAAACATATATTAATTATGACATTTGATATTCTAGCTATGATGACAATTTAAAAACCATAATATGATATTTTGATATCCCATCATGCTGAACCACAACAATATTATATGTCAAATGCACTCATCATATATTATTAATTGATTAATTGCGCTTTTAGCCATCCTAATTTTTCAATTATGTGAGTTTAACCTCAAAATTTATTGTGTGATTTTGACCTCCAAGATTATCCCATTTTTGATTTGGTAGTCTCTCATTCAATTATGCGATGAGTTGGCATTTTTTTATGACGTGTCATTTTTGTCATGTGCCACATGGATTTTAATTAAATTCAAACATTAAATTAACTGCATATAAAATACATGTTTTAATTAATTTTTATTAAATTAAAAAAAATGTTCGGTGGATCAAACCAAAACCCAACTAAAGAAGCTTAACGAAAACGATGATAGTCTTAATCAATCCCCAAAAAAAAACTAGGATTAATGAAGTCATGATAACCAAACCACCAAGCTGTATTAGTAAGACTATGGCCACAATTAACAAGTTTATCCTCATAATCATTTCCTTCTATAAAAATATGAGAGCGATGGAAATGAATTATTTTGGAGTAAAACAAGAAATTATACTATCTAATCCTAAGATTCCAAGGAACCACAGAGTGTTTGCAAAAGCTAAAATAGATACTTGTGAATCAGCTTCAATCCAACCTTTTGTGTAGCCTTTCTGTTCAGCATGCATAAGAGACATAATAATAGCTAGAATCTCAGCATATAGCATTTTTTGAACGACAATTATGAGAGACACAACTAACAAAAGTGTAGCTCTAGATTCACAAAACATGGCTCCACAAGCAACAATTGAAGGTTTGTCCCTAGCTGAGCCATCAATATTAATTTTGATCGGGGATGGAGCTAGAAAGGGGATCAACCGAAGCTATGGTACTCCCCAAAATTTTTATATATTAATATGCTATTATATTTTTTTTCACAATTTTTATAATTTTTATCTTGAATTTATTTTCTTACCTCTGCATTTTGTTGTTTTATGCTTTCTTCCTTTACTATTAAAAAATCATCTTCAGTCTTGTCATACCATTACTTTTGCTCTTTCTTCCTTTATTATTGAAAATTGAGTTGCAAAGGAACGATGCAATAATTATATTATTTCAACACTTTTGAGACAAAATCCGCAAGCAGACACAAGAATGCAACGTAAGAAAGAGGGATAAAATTGTGCCAAATTTTCTTTCCCGAAATAACTGGGTTTGCATTTTGCTTGTAACGTAAGAAAGTCAATTTAGCTTTTAGAATGCATTCAGTAGAATTCTTCCACACCAAGGCATCATGCATTTCAGTCTCACAAAGGATTATGTGATTAAGGAGAGTATTAATACGGGGAAAATTAGTTGCTAAAATACCAGGAACCACCAGAGTGCTATTAATTAACAATCATATTATAAACCTTTTTTGCTAATGATCTTTTAATGTTAGGAGGAATATGAAGAATATCAGAAATAGGGGAGCCAATACAATAATCATTCCAAAAATTAATGTTAGTTCCCTTACCTATAATCCAAATGGAATTATGAATGACCTCATTGAAGTGAGGTTTGAATCCTAACCAAATGGAGGAAATGGCATGTTGAGCAATAGGTTGGTTATTTCTAATGAACCTACTCATAAGAAGTGGTGTCCATTGCCTTATGGACAATAATATATAAGGATCGATCGGCATTTAAATTCAGATTGTTCACTTTTCTACATTTAAAATGTGAGATAAACTACTAGATTATTTCATAAAAAAAATCAAATTAACTTAGCATAATTGAATTATACTAAAGTAATTCTTTTAGATATTTGGAGTTTGATTGAAAATCGATACCCCAAGCAAAATTTATTTAATATTTGAATTTATTTTAAAATAAATTAATATAAAATATGACATGATATTGATTGAATTAGAGATACATATCCAATCAAATTCTGCAGGTGGCATTATATTCACCGTATATTAAACCTCTTATGAGCTAGTGGTTATTATCGTTGGATTAGAGTATTAGTATTTTTATTTTTTGGTAATATATTAGAGTATGATTATTACTACCAAGACGACATTCAGTATTCAGTATTCACTGTCCCGTGAGTCTTCTTCATATAGTATGAACATGAATGTCACGGATCGGTAACTTTAAAATATGAGAAAACGTTCCTGACCACAACTCAAAACCAAACTCGTGTGTGAACCTTTTTCTAATTCACACCAAAACAAATCCTATTAATATATCATAATTTTAATTTCATTTCTAAAAAGTGTTAATACATCAAATAGTCATTCCTTCAAAAAATACATCAAATAGTCATCTTAATTTGGCGTGGTCTGAAAATAACACACGTAAAAGAAATATAGATTTCACCTTTATAATTTTAGATTTTTATATTTTAACAATTTAATTCTTTACGTATGCTATTTTTCCTTTTTTCTTAGTTATTTTTCCTTTCTAAAATTAAAAACAAATGGAGACCGAGATGTACAAGCGAGATCAACCTCAAAACCAAAAGACACAATCTAGTACTTATTTGATATCGCAATGTGTTTTACAAAATTATGGTGAAACATCCTATTCTTGCAAAAGTTACAAATTATGAACTCACCATGATACTATAATTTTGTCCAACTTCGTAATATCAAACATACACTTCAAATCGCCAATAACAACATATTTAAATTAAATTACTGCTCTGTGTTGATTATTTTTTTGCCCAAAACCGTTACTCGTGGGTCAGAAACATCAACCTCGCTGGTGTTCTCCGGTTTATAGTAACCAGTGACGGGGTCGGGGACCCACGCCACTTTGTTGGCATTTGCCACCTTGTCCTCCCCTGATTTGGTGGAGGTTGCTACTCCTCTTGTTGCGTTTTGTGTTGCCGCCGTCGCATATCCTCGTCTATACCATACCAACAATTATTACAAACCAATTATAATAATAAAATTTGATAAAATTCTTTGAAGTTATGTGTAGAGAAAAAACTAATAAGTGAGCCCCTTTTTTTTTATTTATGAAGTGGCCCTTTCAACAAGAAAGATGAGATATTAAAATAAAAGGTCCAAAAACTAAAGTAGAGCAATTTGCAGTTGCTTTAATTTTGAATTTGAATCAATCACAAAAGAAATATTTTATTAATTACTTAGGAGATGAGAAATTAAATCATTGTAGTACCTAATAGAGTTGGAGAATCCATCAGCAACAAGAGCAGAGATAGCTTTAACGTTGTTGAAGTTGCGAGCCATTGATGATTCAAAATAGTAAAAATTTGTGAGAGGATGGTGTTTTGAGCTTCCAGCAGACAGAAGCTATTTTGTTGTAATAGGTTGCAGTGTCTTAGAAACAAGGTGGTGGGTTTACATATATAGGCCAAGGAAATGAGAAAGAATGCACAAGAAAACATAAAATTCGTTGCATCGATCGTTAATTAGAAGAAATAAGAGCCACGTCAAAATTAGAATCTACTTACAACCTCTCCTTTCGTGACACCTATTGGTTGATTCCTAGAGTCGTTTTATATTTGTCATTGTTTATTTCAACCACTTCATCTTTTTAATAAAGAAAGACAAGTATATTTAGAAATCCCTTTATTTGTCCAATATTTATAAAAACCACTAGTTTGGTAATGATTTGGGGCCATGGCTTTCTTTAACACAGAACCGGTCCATTTTTAGAGGTCGGCAAAATAGTTAACATTAACATACAAAAAGTGATCGATTAGTAGAAGAAGAAAAAATAGAAGTTAGAAAAACAAAATTATAGTAGCAAAATAAGAAATTGTTAAATAAAGGTTTGAAATCTAAAAAACATTAAAAAAAAAAAGTAGTACATATGTTTTAAATATAACTTTGAAATTTGTTACAAAATAAGAAATTGAAATAGAAAGGTTAGTTTTCATGTGATTTTTTACAAATAGTATATATAATTTGTAAATAATAATACTCTTAACTCTTAGAGAGTGTGTTTGAATGAAACCTATCATTGTTTGAATGATAAATTTGAAAGAAAAAAAAAAAAAACTAAATCAAAATGAAGGGATTTTATGAATATTTTGTCAAAGTTAAATTTAGAGAATTTTAAATATCACCTAAGAACTTATCTTACCTATACAATGTGAATTTCAAATTGGTTCTTATATGTTTCAAAAATTTATACATTTGGTTTTAAATTGGTCTTTATATTTTTAAAATTTTGTGAAGTTGTCATTATAAGTTTTCAAAAAATTATATAATTGGTCCTAAAATTATCTAAATCGGTCCTGTAATTGGTCCCTTTCATATTTTGAAATTGGTCCCTCTCAACTATTTGAGATTTCATAAAAATAAATCAACAAAGTTAATGAGATTTTTTTTAGGGGAGTTAATGAGATTTTGCATTATTAATCTATCCAAATAAAAGAAAAATTGAAATAAAGAGAATTAAGTTGAAATATTTAATTTAAATTCTAATTAATTTTCAATACATCATTCTAACATACTCTTGATTAGTCTCTCTTGTGAGTTTAACTCAATTAATAAAGACAATGCATAATATATGTAAGGTCCGAAGTTCAAACCATGATCACCACAAAAAAAATACTCTTAATCAGTCTACGTCTCTTTATTTATTATGATTGGAATATCTGTACAATATTCAAAAAACACGTTCTTAAAAAAAAAAAAAAAAAACAAGAAATATTTAATAGTAGGGAAGAGTGACGCTACTAGCTAGCGCCGCCGACGTGGTGAATTATGCAAAGAAAAGTCGACGCTAGGCAAGTTGGAATCGTTTAATTCCAGTCCATTGCATTTTAGAATATATTGTTTCGCGAGAGAATGTGACATCACACAATGCATTTTACATATAACTCAACTACTGCCACGAAAAACTACAAATTTTAGAACATATCTCAAACAATTAGGATGAAAGTCTCTTTGTTATAAATATTAATAGTGGATGTCCAAATAGCAAATAGGTTTATGAGCCATACTAATAGATTATTGGGCTTAGTCTATAAACTACTCTATTTCTCTATAAATAAAATTCATTTGTAAGAGTGAGATATATATCAGTGAATAAGAATACTGCTCATATTCTCTCTTCTTCTCCTTCTCTCTATTATTATCATCTCTATTTACTTGTATTCATAACACGTTATCAGCATGCTCTAATCACTGAAAATGTATTCATGTAATATATTTCACTAATTCATAGGTTTCTAGCAATTTAATTTATACGTTATTGCATATATGGTATAATCTATACGTGATTGCATATAATCCTTAGAAATTGTTCTTTGTTTTCTTCTTGATTTGGTATTCGATTGTGACAATGATGTTGATATCTATTTGCTTGTTTGATTGTTTTGAATTCATTTTCTTTTTTGGTTACCAGTTGTTATGAATTCATATACGGTAATCATGCATTTTTGTTTTCTTAGTCTATAAAATAATTGTAATTTTGTATCAATGATTTTAGGTCACTGTTACAATTCCATCAATTGGAATCAGGACCTAATAGATACACATCATTGTTATTTTGCAAATTATATAGTGTTTATTTATTTTAATTCAACATACATGCATCCTTGAAGGACCGCTTAAAAGTAAATAAAGAAACTCTAATGAATTCTTGAAGAATTTTCATCCCGGAAGGATTGCACATACAAAATTTTCTTAATGAATTCCTGAAGAATTCAACGGTAGTACTAATGCAAAATTTTCTTAATGAATTCCTGAAGAATTCAACAGTAGTGTTAATGCATCCCTGAAGGATTGCACATACAAAATTTTCTTCATGAATTCCTGAAGAATTCAACACTATACTAAAGCATCCTTGAAGGATTGCACATACAAATTAATTTTTTAATATGGTGACGAAGGAATATAAAAATGTTGTATAGTGTTGAATTCTTCAGGAATTCATGAAGAAAATTTTGTATGTGCAATCCTTTAGGGATGCATTAACATTACTGTTGAATTCTTCAGGAATTCATTAAGAAAATTTTGCATTAGTACTACCGTTGAATTCTTCAGAAATTCATTAAGAAAATTTTGTATGTGCAATCCTTTCGGGATGCATTAGTATTGAATTCTTCAAGAATTCATCAGAGTTTCTTTATTTACTTTTAAGCGGTCCTTCAAGGATGCATGTATGTTGAATTAAAATAAATAAACACTATATAATTTGCAAAATAACAATGATGTGTATCTATTAGGTCCTGATTCCAATTGATGGAATTGTAACAGTGATCTAAAATCATCGATACAAAATTACAATTATTTTATAGACTAAGAAAACAAAAATGCATGATTACCGTATATGAATTCATAACAACTGATAACCGAAAAAGAAAATGAATTCATAACAATCAAACAAGCACATAGATATCAACATCATTGTCACAATCGAATACCAAATCAAAAAGAAAACAAAGAACAATTTCTAAGGATTATATGCAATCACGTATAGATTATACCATATATGCAATCACGTATAGATTAAATTGTTAGAAACCTATGAATTAGTGAAATATATTATATGAATATCTTTTCAGTGATTAGAGCGTGTTGAATGCATTTGTAACACGTTATTATTTATAGAGTTTATTAATTTTGATATACCATTGGTGTAACAAATTATTTATCAAAATATCTCAATCTAATAGTAAATATTTTATGATTTTATTTCTAATGATATAGACATTTGTGCCATTTCCTTCTAGTATTCTTGAAAGACTGAGACGGACACATATGCGGAAGTCAATTGTTTTGAATCTTCTTCAATTTGAACTTTCTGACTTTGCCAACTTGTTTGATAGTGGCATTAATTCCACACGAGTTAATGTGGAAGAAAGAATGAAGGTTAGTAATATGAATCTTCCAATTCCATGGACAATTTCAAATATAGAGGGCTTTTTCGTGTGAAGATTTTCACAAAATTGGTTGGGTAGACACTTCGCACCACAATATAGTTGAAAAAGTCTGTGGTGTTGACTTGAGACCTTTGATTTGGATTGTGTTTATCCTTAAAGTTTCAAATTCGATTCTTTCGATATCAATTTGGATAAACCGATTTATCTTAAAAAATATAGCTGAAAATGTACCTCTACCTCGACATCAATTGCCTAATAGCATCTTATAAGCAAATCTCATTAAAGAAAAGTTAAATATCCTTTCGAAAATAGTAGGGTCGTATATATTCTTTTATTTCACCTGTACTGTTGCTATATATGTTGGCTCCAAGGTCCACCAATGAGCCATTCTGATATGACCTAATTCTTCTCCATTTGCTTTTCATGTTGATGTTGTAAAATACTAATGCACGTCACTTTATGTAGTGGCGAATAAAGAATATTTTTAAAAATATTAGGTCAGAGGTTTTGATGCCCTGTAACAGAAAAAAAATAGTTTCTTGACCTAAACAAAAATAGAAAAGTCGAATTAATTAATTGAAGACATATGAATCTCAGAGTCAACTACATTTGTGGTGTACATCCCCCATGTTGAAGCATCCCTTATCCACTTAGAGAGACCACCATGAACACTTCTTAATCTCAATTATGCCAATTGGATTGAACTATTATAAGTTTATAACAAAAAATAAATACGTCAATTAGTCATTTCTTAACTGTTTATCCAATTTCTGTTAGTCCACAAAAAGAAAACTATATATTAAGCTTGTAAATGTTTCTTAGAAAAGTAGGAGTAGAGAAGTTTGTGGAAAAAAGACAAAATAAAGGGGGGGAAATTCATTTGGAACTTACATACCTTTCTTGAAAAATAAACGAAAAATAATAACAAAACTAAATTTCAGCACTTAAATTAAATAAAGTATTTGAGCATGACTCAGTTACTATACTACGTATATTTTATTTTTTAACAAGTCAAAATGAAATATATTAACAAACAATTATGCTTCTTAGTAGAATGAATTCTTTAAGAAACAGAACAAAAATACAACAAACAAGGGGTTGTTGCCACCATAAATGGTAACCAAAATGAAAGAATACATTTTTAGCTTTCAACCATAAAAGTGTAGTGATTTTTACCTTTTTCATCAGTTGCATAATTGATTTAACATTATTAGAAAACAACCGATGGTTCCTTTCATCCCACAAAATCCAAATACAACAAAGCCAAATCATATGCAGGAATGAACATCGAGATATGTGTCCTCCTGAAGAATATATGAATTGATGAAAGTGATCCCTCACATGTTGAGACTTCACAAGTTGCCAAAGAGAACCAAAAATAGGACAATGTATAATTAGATGTTCTGCTGTTTCAATTTGGCCACAACCTGAGATACACAATTGAGCATCAAGGGGAATAATACTGCGAAGTTGTAAGTTGTCCTTTATAGACCACCTATTGCGGAAGAGCCGCCACACACAGATAGAAACCTTTAGCGAGACATGTTTATGCCACACCGCATCAGAGACGACATCATGGTCATGCATCTCCTGCTGCATGAGCATTTGATACACACCACAAACTGTATAGCCATCATCTGTATTCGAGCGACGTAACCACATATCTGAACTAGAAGCCTGTAAAGACACATTAGAGAGTAAAAGTTTAACCTCCCCACTAACTCCTCCTCCTATGCCAATAAACGACGCCTCCACCCTCACGCCTCCCTTCCTCTCCCCCACCCCTATAGTACATATATTACATGTTATACGTAGAGATTAAGATCCGAACACCAGATTCTTCGTTTATTCGAAATTCTTGCCATTAAATTATTACACAAAAAAAAATGAAAATAAAGTACTTCATGATTTAATAATTGAATGTAATTTTTTACTCGAACCAACCAAATTTAGGTCTAACTAGATTGTTTCTAGCAAAAAAAAAAAAAAAAGTTCTAATTGGTTCGAGTAAAACTATAAAATCTAAGGAAATAATTCAAGTTTGACCAAGACGATGGGTTGATCATATCAACATTTATCCAAGTTTACTTTGTCAAAAAAAAAATGTATTCATGCTTACCCCAAAGTTCAATCACTTTTTTCACGCTACTAGCTAGCAATAAATTGTGCCAAAAATTTGTAGATAACTCAAGGACTGTTTCCTTTCCTAAAAAAAAAACTCAAGGATTTAATAGGATAGATCATACTATAAGAATTGGTTCACCACGGATCAACTATTTTAAAATATGCTAAAATAAGTGTTTAATTAACTTTGTGGAATCAACTATTTTTCAATAATCAACGACTAATGACACTTCGGAGTTTGTGGAGTGGAGCAACACTTCACCCACCTTCATTGTTACTCACTTACTCGTGCTCATGACATACTTCATGAGTGAAGTTGCATGCAAAAAGAAAAGAATCTGCCACGCAATTTAGACCACAACACCACTTAGACCAGACCCCAACTAGGTACGATCAAATGCAATTTCAATGCTGCCATATTTAATGGTAATTCTACCGTGGTTAATTGGTTATGTTATCTGCTTTAGAAACTCTAGGAAATGTGATAACTGGTAAATCAAATTTGAGAAATGCTAACTGATATTCCCAGAGCATTGATTAAGGATATGAAAAAGAAAATTATATAGTAGTTAATGCATTAAAATTATATAATTAATTTATAATAAAGTCAAAAATAATTTTCTTTTATAATACTCCCTCCGTCCCTAATTATAAGACCCTTTTGAGAATTTTTTTTGTCCCTTTTTATAAGACCCCTTTGTTATTTCCAACTACATTAATTATTTCTTTACATACATGCTCTTATTTATTATACATCTTTTTCTTCAATCAGCAATAAGTAGCATATGGAAAACATAAACTAACTATCTCTCTTAAGGATAAAATTGTAAAAACAATAGTGATTACAAACAACTTTAATACAAATATTCGCTTTCTTAATTCCCGTGATTTTAGCAAAAGGGTCTTATAATTAGGGACGGAGGGAGTAATAATTTCCTTTTATTGTATGCTTAACCAATGCCCCAGAGACTCCGGTTAGCAAGACCCATCAAATTTTACTATCACCGTCTAAAAGCAAAAGCTCCTGGTTCCCATGAATCTCTCATGATGGCCATTTCCAACGTTTTGCATTGCGTCACAGATAGCAGGTCACTAATGTATGCTTTTAAAGTCAATAATGTCCCTCTTAATGAATTTGATGATATAGTTTCTGAATGTAAAAGTCTTTTGATAAGTGATTTCGACATTGAAGTGTTGTTTGTTTGGAGACAAATAAATAAGATTGCTTATAGTATTGTTAAATCTTCCTTATTCGATCTTAACCTCCATACTTTACAAAATGTATCTCCTATTTTATACTTTTGATTATAATGAAATACAATAATTTTGCCTTGGCTCAAAACAATAAAGAAAAAGAAATTTTTGTTCAAAAAAAAAAAATTAACTTTGTGGAATTTTATTTGTGTCCTTACAAATTATAATTGTTTTTTTCTAGGGTACAATTCATAATTGTTGACTTGTTGTCGAGCCATAAAATTTTGCTTCGACTTGTAGTCCTCCAAAAAATTTCCATCATCATTTTTTATCCATGATTTTCGGTCAACTTATGTGTATCACTTGAATGAGTTTTTGCATTAATGTTTATAATATTATATGAATCTCTAAAAGAAATAGATTTTTTTAACAACACATAAATTAAATATGATATTTTATGTTTTTGGCACTTCAAATTTATATCTAATTCTTGTTTGGTTATTTTTTTTTTCAAGGAACATTTTTGCAAAAACTAATTCAAAATTTTTAAGGGTACACATGACCTTACTTAAAAGCATGGACCAAATTTTGGAAACTAAAAATTGAAGAAATTTTTTAGGGAGACTAAAACGAAAAGTCATAACATTTATAAAGACGATGAAAAAATATTTAACTATGTTAAATATATAGTCATTTTTTAAAATTGAATTGTACCCACACCTACAATTTATCAAGGTTTAAAATATACTTTCAATCTATATCTATCCACTTCTTCCGATCATATTTATAAGCAAAACAAAACTTTTTATATTCATTTAATAACTAATATATTTAATCTACAAATGTGATCAAATACATTAATTATTCCATTATCCTGAGCTAGACATTTACTTTCAAGTTTCATCATGATGCAAAATATCGATCACTTGTGTTGGTTTAAAGCTAGTTATTAGTTTCCTTGTACCCACCTTGAGCTTGAGGGAGAAGCATTAGTTTGTTATCCTGTTCTCTCCTTTCTCAGCTCGTTTGTTATTTTTTAGATAAGCTTCTCAGCTCATCTTATATAAAGAGAGCTCTTGTATTGTATGTCTAAGATTCATTCTACACAATTCATAGTTCATGTTCTAGAATTTTTCTCATTTCCACATTTCTCTGTCAAGGGACAAACTCAACCAGGAATTAAAGCCCTTCAATAGGGGTTATTCTTACATGCTCACATGATCACGTATAAATTCCTTACACACACTCACATATAAGTCTTAGTCTTAGCTGGTCTCAAATACAAATGAAAAACATATAAATAAGAAAGATGAAAGTCAGTAATATTCACTTTTCAACATTTTTTTAGCACTTTTTTTATTGGATAAAATTAATGTATGTTTTATAATTTTTTGTGGGTTTAATTTTTAAAATGTAGATTCACAATGATTTTATAGCACTCACTCTTTATTAGATAAAATCAATGTATGTCATATCACTTTTTGTGAGTTCAATTTTCAAAATGTAGATCCACAATGATTTAATTCAATAAGAAAGTGAATACTATTAGAGAAGATGTTCAAAAGAGAATCTTGTTAGCATTATTCTAAAAAAAAAAAGATAAAAGTAAAAAAATGTTATATGCGTCTAAATATTTTTTATTTGGAGTTTGTGACTAAGTAAGATTTACGCTAATTTTACTTTCTATTATTTTAATTATGTCAAAAATAATCAAAATAATAATTTTATAT
The DNA here is from genome assembly GCF_003473485.1 of Medicago truncatula. NCBI lineage: Eukaryota > Viridiplantae > Streptophyta > Magnoliopsida > Fabales > Fabaceae > Medicago > Medicago truncatula. The sequence goes on from NC_053042.1 coordinate 43,343,324, forward strand.
TAACGTGTCTAAGACTTGTGCTCATAGTTTTATGACTTTTTTTTTTTTTGAAGGAATGACGATAAAAAACTTTATCTTTTTTTTTTTGGTCAAGAAAAACTTGATCCTTTAATAGAGCGATGAAATGATTGATTTGGACTACAAATTGAATTTTGGATATTGAAACCAAAATATATTTGTAGAATTCAATTTCAAATATAAAACGAACTTTTGGATGTTATGAAAAAAAAATTATCTAACATATTTTTTTTGCACATAACACATAATTTTTAAAAACTTCCGCTAATTAATTAAAATTTATGTTAATCTTATCAAACTTTTTTTTTTTGAAGGGTCTTATCGAACTTATGTAGGGTCAAAAATTTAGTGTAGGTTATACAAATATCTTCCAATTTATTTTTTTAAAAAATATCGTCCAATAAAATGAAGTGTCTTGAGAAAATGTACCCCAACAAAAATATGTGCTGTGATAGTACTCATGTATAAAAGTGTCTCCGTTCCAAAATACTGTAATAGACCCAATTGAACAGTTAAACAAATTAACAAAAAAATTGTATAAAAAAGAACTATGATTAATTTTACTAAAACCTTTTTTTGGTTACACGGGAAGAAAAAATAAAGACTACGTCCTCCTCATAAGTGACACATCAAGAGCATCCGCTAATAAACCTCCTTTCCCGTGGAATTGCTTGTGATGACTCATGTGTATCCTGCGATCAATTGGCAGAAACACAGATGCATGTTTTCTTTGTATGTCCGAAAGCGATCAGGTGCTGGGAGTTGATTGGTGTCCGTCACATCATCCAAGATCTGCTCCTTAATGCTAACAACTTTGCATCTATGTTATTTGATTTAATTGACAGGTTATCCACACAGCAGCAAGCTCTTGTTGCAATGACCCTTTGGGGCATGTGGAAAAGTCGTAATGCCAAGCTATGGGAGTCTACGGATACCTCTCCCTCATATATAGTCACTCGCGCAAAGGACACACTAAATTAATGGAGTTGTATGCAACGAGCAAAGGCACCAATCCACAACACAAATTCAGAGCACGCTTGGATCAAACCACCGGTTGGCATGATCAAATGTAATGTAGATGCAGTCGCTTTCAACAATAACTCTGTTATGGGGTATGATATGTGTTTCCGTGACTCTATGGGTGTACTATTACTTGGCAAATCAGACTTCTACTACTCATCAGCCATTGTTTTAGAGGCTGAGTCTTTCGGCCTTCTAGGTGCTATCAAAGTGGCTATCTCACATGGAATGCATGACATCATGTTTAAGATCGATTCAAAAATCTTATCTGATGCTATTGCCACCACCACTATTTCCATCAACAAGTTCGGTGATCTTGTAACTCAATGTAGAAGGTTACTTCTTAATAGACCCGACTTTGTAGTGTCGTATGTTAGGAGGCAAGCAAATAGAGTTGCTTATAGTATTGCTAGAGCATCACTATCTCACCCTAGCCTCCATATCTTTCATCATGTAACACCTACTTTGTATCCGTTAGTTTTTAATGAAATGAATTAATTCTGTCTTTGCTAAAAAAAAAAAAAACTCTCATCTTTGCTAAAATATCTCCACATGCATTTCTTTCATAAAGAATGTGATGAAGAGATATTGTTCAATTTTTCTATGAATTCCTTAATAATCTCTATCACATTAGTGTAATAATGAAATTTAGACGTTTTCTCTGTAACTAACTAAACAACGTGTAAGGAATATGGAAAAACACAAGAATTTCCTAAACCTATCTTCCCAGCACAATTCGATATGAACCAAAAACCTTAGAATTTTCGCTTGAAGCCGAATTGAAATGCACCATCAAAATTATGTATTAGACCACCAAAGCATGCTTTCTTTGGATATAAAAAAACCATGGATTCATTTCACTTTTACCATAAATACAAAACATAATATATGGAATCAAGTGTGATTTAATTGATTATACTCCCTCCGTTCCAAATTGTATGTCATTTTAGAAAAAAATATTTGTCTTAAATTGTATGTTGTTTTACAATACCAATGAAATATTAATGTTATTTTTTCTATTATATCATTAACTATTTATTACTCTCTTTTCTTTCAATTCCTTCATTTATCTTTCCCATATCATTTATTAAGGACAATTTTGTAAAATAACTCATAATATCTCTTTCCCATACAATATCAATTACATTTCTTAATATATGTGAAATGGCCAAAACGTCATACAATTTGGAACGAGAGAGTATGATATAATAAAAAACTAAAACATGACTCAAATGACTAATGAACTTTCTTTAAGACGAAACATTTAAGAGAACTTGAATTTAATTTTTAATGTGAACAATTTTTTTATGAACCTTTACTTACCTCATGCCGGAATCCTGAATTAATAAGAGTCATTTTCCTTATGAATAAGATAGTTAACAAAACAAAATATTATGATATCATTTTGGAACAATTATTTTTACCAATATATCACTTATTGTAGGATGAAAGGAGTAATTCAATTTAACTTCCAAACTACCCTTATCTCCAATTTAACATGTAAATTATATATATTGGTAAATATACACAATTTAACATGACCAATTAATTAATTAATTTGTTTTTTAGTACAAACTAAATATATAATTTAACCTAACCCCACTTATTTCCTTATTTCCCCTCCAGCTACCCACCACGCCTTGTTCCCTTCTGCACCGAGCAGGCATTCAAGCTTCAGATTCTCACTTTTTTGGGTGACACTTCATCTTCCCATCTCATTAACTGCAACTAATTTGATTATTTGTTTGAATAAATTGAAACACCCACTTGTACCAAAAATAAATAAATTAAAACACCCACAAAATGGTTGGGTTTATAAAGTGAAAGCTTTGGATCACAGCTTCTGGAAGATGTAAAAATCTGGAAGAATGTCCTTGTTAATTGATATAGTATTTGTGCTTCATTTATTTGCACCGAGGACAAAATTGGAAATTGAGATTTTTATAACGCTCTCCGCTATTTCTTCGCATAAGTGCGGTGACTCTGAAAAAGCGTGGGTCCCATGCATTTCTTCGCTTTTCCAAACGAGAGAAATACACCACTTCTCTTCAATTTCTCTCGCTTTAACTTCTCTCTCACCTAATTCACCTTTACCAAACACAGTGTAAATGATTTAGACCCCAATCTTACGGAGCACACCTCAGTCACTGTAGAAACGGCATCGTATAAAGCACACCAACGCGGTAACCCTTTTCTTCAAAATTAAAAATCGATAGTGGAGCAACACTACAGTTTCCCTCTTAAAATAAAAATGGCGACGGCGACGGCGACGGCACCAAGTAAAATGAAGGTGGAGGAGCTACGAACGGAACTCAATCAACGCGGCCTCGACACCACCGGAACCAAACCCACCCTCGTTCGTTTCGTCTTCTTTTTTATTTTCTTTCTCCGTTACATTTCAATTTTCATATACTAAACCTTCACCTTTCAGCTTCGTAGGCTTCAAGAAGCGCTTCTCAAAGAAAATCAGGTCTCGAAACCCGACGCTGATGCTCCTTCCTCTCTTGGAAAGAGACCGAGGGACTCTGCTACTGGCACTCGCCGTGGAGTTTCCAAGAAACAGTCACTCGAAACGATTCCTCAGGATCCGCATCACGTTGAACAAGGTATGTTGAATGATCTTAATTTCTAATTTTATTTATTCAAATAGACGGATATACATTTTTTCGTAGGCAAATGTTTAAAAGTTAGTGATTAGGTTAGTCGTTAGAGTTCAAATCCTCGTTGGAGCTAGCTAAAACTCCATATTAGTTATTACCATCTCCTTAACCTAAATATATATAGGAATTAAGAAAGTTAGTGGTATTAAATTGGTTGACAAATGATATTGTCCTATAGCTTCAATTCAATTTTCATGCATTGTCAGAGTGCCCATTACGACCACTCATATGAGTAACTTCATAGGTGGTTGAGTTAAAATAATATCGTTTTTAAAGATCTGTTGGTTATGATTAACTAATACTGTTAAACATCTTTATACTGTCAGGGCATATGAATTAAATCCTTGTATTATAAGGTTATCCTTCAAGAGACAAAATCAGTTTATGCTTTCATCGTAGTATTATAATGACGTATATGTTGATAAAGAAATAATTAATGTAGTTAGATAGAAATTTGAACAAGGTCACATAATAAGAGACAAGGAAAAACTTAAGAAAGTTCTATATATTTGAACGAATATAATATTATATATTTACATTACAAAATAGATGCTCGATATTGGGTGCCTCCGGTTTGATTTTGGAGCATAGACATTTTGTATTGTGTCTTCCCATTTTTCTCATTTGAATGAATTGTTTGTGATGGCTGCAGAGGAGCAGGTAATAGAAGAAGAAAAGATAGTGACTGCAACCAAAAAGGGTGCGGCTGTTCTCGATCAATGGCTTCCAGATCACATAAAAGTGCAGTATCATGTTCTTGAAATGGCAAGTCTAATAAACAATAGCAATATTATCCTCGTCAAGTAGTTGTTTATGTTCTTGTTTTTGTCAGTGATATACTGCTCAATTAATAGCTTTTGTCCGGGCAGTGGCTACTTAATGGGTCTCGGACTTGTGTGGTAACATTTCTTTTTACTTCGTAGGGTAGTGAAATCTATGATGCTGTGTTGAACCAGACAAATGTTGGGGACAACAATAACAAATTCTATGCCATTCAAGTTCTTGGTTAGCTCTCTATTCCTTCTTTGTATTAATAATGTTATGATAAGGTATTTGAGGACCTTGGTTTGTTGTTGTGGTTAACTAGTTATGGGAATAATGAATCTTTTCAGATGCAAAATTTTGAATTATCGGAACTCTGGCTTAGTGCTCCTTTGAACATTTATTACACTATTAATCCTTTTCTTTATTTTTTGGAATATCAAATGATGGTCGGCAGATATGTTAGTTTATTAGTCATCCCCAAAGTAGTTACATGTTACAACAATATTTCACCTGTAGAAAAGAATGCTTGCTCAGCCTCTTGTTACTCCAGTAGTTTTTTATTCGAATTCAACTACTTTTTCTTACTTCCTAGGTTAAAATTTCATGCAGAATCTGATGATGGTGGTAAGTTCCTTGTTTACAATAGATGGGGAAGGGTAGGCATAAAGGGCCAAGACAAGATACACGGCCCTTACCCTTCGCGTGAAAGTGCAATCCAGGAGTTTGAACAAAAGTTCTTTGCCAAGACCAAGAATGCTTGGTCTGATAGGAACAATTTTGTTTCCCATCCAAAGAGTTATGTATGGCTGGAAATGGACTACAGTGGCAAGGAAAAAGAATCTACGGTGAGTTGTGCTAACTCTGTTTCCATTGTAATTTTCCCTCTCGTAATGTAACAAGGTGTGCTCTTTTGCAATCAACTCTAGTCATTGTCCTTTGATCCATGAACTAGTTCACTGTTTCTTTTGTCAAAAGGCACCTGTTCTTGTATTTATAGCGTAGACTTCTCTTATCTTCATTTGTGACTCTTTGTGGAAGAGAAGCAAAAGGAATGAACTATTTCAATCAATCGCTCTAATCACATGGCAACTGCTTTTAGGTTACAGAAAGTCCTGGTCATGCTTTGAGAAAGCAGCCTCAGGAATCAAAACTTGAGCCACGTATTGCAAAATTTATATCGCTTGTTTGCAATTTGAGCATGATGAACCAGCAAATGATGGAAATAGGTTAGCTTTCACTTCTTTTCTTAATCTAGGATGAATCCCATATTTTATGTTCCCAAAGATAAACATTCATTTAAGTGCATTTTACTCCTATGCGCGTTATTTGGTTTGCAAAAGAAATATAAAAGGAAGAAACAAGAGTGAAAGAAATAAGAGAGAAGAAGAAATGATGAGCAGCTAAATGGATAAAAAAGTGTTGTTTGGATGGATATAAATGAGAATGTAAGAAATAAAGTGGTAATTTTCTCTCTTCTTATTTGGATGAATGGAAGAGAGTAAGCAGTAAAGTAAAGAGAATATATCAATTCAACACTCGTGTAGTTTTTTTTGTCTAACCTCATAAACCATTATAACTGGTGATCTTTCTTTCAGGGTACAATGCAAACAAGTTGCCCCTTGGAAAACTCAGCAAATCAACAATTTTGAAGGTAAGCCAATGGGCATGTCAATTTCTTCACTAGCATCAAATTTTTAAGTAAATTATAGTTTGGGTATATTCTATTGCGCGCCACCTTTATAGGTGGTGTACGGTCCACGACCAATCAATAGTATCTATATAAAGTAAGGTTTTTTTATGCCACATGTCACTTCCACGTTTATTTGCAAGATTATTATTATTTTTCTAATTTTTCAAAACCAATATTTAGTTTGGCATAAATATTTCAACAAACTTTTGATCTTATCTATTAAATATTTTACTTAACTTTTTTATTGAATTCCTAATATTTTATGTAACAGAAATATCTCAACAGAAATAACTCAAATTCCTAAAAGTTAATTTTATTCTATATGTGTTAATATTTTTACTAAATCCAATTAATTTTATCTTTATGTGTGCATCTATAAATTTACGAGTATTTATAATATGGTATATTTTATTATATTTGTGTGTACTTATTAAGATATTCATCCTATACCAATCCATAATAAATTTTATTTTCGGATATCATACATATAATTTTTTTTATCTTCTTGAATATTTCTAACCCGGGCAACGCCGGGTAAATACACTAGTATGCAATTATAATATTATTTTAAAATCACTCAACTTATAAAATTTTCGCAAAATACATAGTTTTCCTTTTCCAGAAGATTCTTACACCTCTACACCCTCCTTTCCTCAACCCCTTTGCCTCCGTCCACCTCTATAACTCACTTTTTCTTGCCCTGCTCCTCCTCTTTTATGTCGTTTACCCCATCTCTACTAGCTTTTCTTACATGTCATTTATGAAGTGCACTTCAACTGGACAATCATTGGGTTGTTAATGTATCAGTATCCCGAAAATTTGGTAATCCAAGAAGAACTGGTGGTTTTTGGAAGAGAAAGGAAAGTGAGATGTTTGGTCACTTGGACTGGTTGCCATTAGCCATTAGGTGGGAGGAAGAACACACTGGCAGCACGAAATAAAGAAGCATAACTTTTTGGATTTAGCAAGCTTGACGGAGAATCAGATGAGTCTGATTGGAAGTCCAATGGGTTGTTGTTGATGCCTCACAGAGGCGCAGTGAAACAATGGTGTACCATGCACCACCTATAAAATTGGTACATGGTAGAAGCCACCTAGGCTGGGATATGTGAATTATTTCTACTTTTGAATGTGTGTAATTCAAGAACAAGAGTTCAAGAATATATCGGCGTTCTCATTGGTGAGAATAACACAATTAACACATTTTTTCCTTGAGCTTAAATTAACATATTGTTATTCAGAAGCCTTTTGGTTTCAGTCCACTCCTCTCTTCTGTATAAAAAATAATAACAATGATACAGTTAACCTGAATTTATTATGTCTAAACCACGGTGCAAAAGTTCCCATGTGTGGTGCCTTTGTTTTCAGCTCTTTTGGCACTGTGACAACTTTTCAACTTGCTTGTTTTGCTTATCTTGTCCACTGAATAATCATTTTTGTTTCTCTAATTATTTAGGGCTACAATGTTCTCAAAAGACTTGCTGATGTGATTGATAAGTCTGATAAGAATGCTCTAGAGCAATTAAGCGGGTAAGAAATTTTAGCTGTCTTTTCATTTCCCTCTATGTATTGTTCTCTATCTTTTCCGTGGAAGTACTTGCCTTTATTTTTTGTTTGCTTCAAAGAGCCACGCGCTTGCTCTACCTATATTAGAATTCATTCACAGCAAGTGTCATTTGTACTTGAGAATTTTTGCTTTAAAGAAATTGGATTGCCATATTTAATAATCGGTTATGGGCTTGTTGCAGAGAGTTCTATACCGTAATTCCTCATGACTTTGGATTTAAAAAAATGCGTGAGCTCTCTCTCTCTCTCTCTCTCTGTTTAATTTATCTTGTGCACATGTTGGTCTTTATTTAATCTAATAATATCTCTAATTATAAATTTAATATCTAATTGTGGTTATTATGCATTCTTTTTGAGAAGTGTACTGATTGCCATGGAAATATAAATAATGACAGGCGAGTTTGTAATTGACACCCCTCAGAAGTTAAAACGCAAATTGGAAATGGTAATCCTTTTCTTTCCATTTATATACTAATAGAGTATAATGGTTATTCTTGTAATTGACCAGGTTATTCTTGTAATGGTAATCCTTTGCTTTAATAGAGTATAATGGTTATACTAATAGTGTAATTGACCAGGTTATTCTTGTTACTCATAGAGTATAATTATTATTTTCTTATTCTGGTTGGCATATGGTTTTCTTATGAGGAGTTTTATATTTTACACTTTCATTTGTGACTCTGCTACAGTTTTAGGCTTGGCAGCTTCCTCTTTTCCCCCATATAGGCCAATTTCCTACACAAATTTGTAAATTTTCTTAGTTTTCCTAGAAATAGAACATAGTTGTTCCCTGAGTTTGTTTAACCATTGACATTATTTTAACTCTTACTCTATTAAAGGTTGAAGCTCTTGCTGAAATTGAGGTTGCCACAAAGCTATTGAAAGAAGATGCAGAAATGGAGGTACCCGTTGTTTTGAATTTCTTTTATATAGTTGATCTCAATATTCCTAAACTTTTTTCAGTCTTGTTTTCTAATTTTATTGGGTTACTCCTGTTAATTATTATAGATTATAGATACTATAATCTCTTCAAACTCCAAGGATAGCTATGTCACACGCTTAATGAGTATGACTAATATACACCACAACACCGGTTTGAGGGGGGGTGTTAGTTATTTTAGATGATTTACTTTTGTCTTACAGTATAGAGGTTATCTTTTATTTGGGATTTGAACTGCAGTCAGATTTAAATTTAAGACTCTTATGCTTTGTTTGGGAATTTGGAGGGGAGGGTTTTAGAAAAGAGGATGGAACAAGTGGAAGAAATAGAAGATATTGAAAGGAGAAGGCTTTTTGGGTATTAATTTTTAATTCTTAATACAAAATCCCTCTCATTTGGGGGAATTAAAAAATTGTATTGGGGGAGGGTTTTAGGGGGTTTTGGAGAGTTTATATGAATTTTTCAAATTCAATCTATTTTGTTATAATATTCTTAAAATAAAAAAATATATTAATAAACATTAATTTATGATTCTCTAAAAATTTGCTCTTTCCAAAAATGTGAAAGATTTTTTCATTTTTCTATATATTTCCCACTCGCCAAAGCTCTCCCTTCCCCTCCCCTCCAAACTCCCAAACAAAGCCTTAGGGGCGGCTACGAGTAGTAGGCCCCTTCTACCCACGTGTTGGATGAATATCCTACCTCTTTATCTGCCTTATCTGTGCAGGTATTCATGATACAGATTTAAAACAGATTTTTTATAAATATAAATATTCATGATACATATTTAAAACAGATTTATAAATAATCATGAGAATCCATGGATACTGGATATATTTTGAAATATAACAATCTAAAGATATTAAAAAAGGCAACAAACCTAAACGCCTTACATTTGATCTCGTAAGTCTAAACAAAATTTAGTTTTACTACAAAACAATTCAAAAGCATCCTTAAAAGTAAAAAAAAAAATATCACAACAAATTTTACGTAGCAGGTATGGACACAATAATAGCCCCCTGGCTCATTAATATAATAGAGGAGTAGATAAAATACCCTTTAGTAACAATACCTATTTCCAATCCATTATGGGTTTTATCCATGGGTATATATGGAAGTTATGATGCATCTTATGTAACTGGTATCCCACCTACATGTTCAATGAGAAAATATTTTACGGTATTAGTTTTTTTTTTTGGTTAAATGAACGGACAGGTACACATTATTTAAACGTCCAAAATTGATTTATTTTCCTTGCAAAGTAGTATACCAAGAAGTGGCCATTTGCTAATTATATCTGCTTGTCTACTGAATGTGCATTACTATTTTGGTTGCACTAGTTATTTTCTTCAAATTTAAAATTCATTGGCTTAATGATCAATATTTAAATGATTCATTTTTAAATAAAATGTCGCCCATATGGAAATTTTGTTTTCAAGATATTTTTTAGTCAGGATTTCTGCATTACATGCACACTCTAAGTTATTATTATCGTTCTGGAATTGCTGTAGAGAGATCCCCTGTATGCTCATTATCAACGCCTTCAATGTGAACTGGAACCAGTTGAATTCGGTACTGAGGAATTCTCCATGGTAAACAAGCGCACTGTTGTCTTAGTTTTCTTGTAAATACCAACATTAAAGGCCGTTAAATATCATGACACTTGCTTACCTCCTTTTGATGTAATCAGATTGAAAATTATATGAAGAACACTCACGCAGAAACACATTCAAACTATACTGTTAAAATTGTCCAAATATTCAGAACATCGAAAAAAGGCGAGGCTGAACGCTTCAGGAAGGTTTGACTAATGCATTATTTAACCAGGACCTATCTTGTCTTGTTGAAATTTATAATTTTGTAATTTGTAATTCAGTTGTTGACATGTTGAATTTGAATTGAGTCAACTGCTATTTTACTTTGTATGACAGTTTTCTAATATAAAGAATAGGATGCTTTTGTGGCATGGTTCTCGGCTCACAAACTGGACTGGAATTTTATCTCAAGGTCATTCCTTAACTCACTTATTTGGCAGTTTTCTTGTTTGTGTGAGTGTACATATGGAGTATAGAGTATGGACCTTATATAGCTTCATGCAATAATATACGACTCTAAGATGGTTGCAACATCATCAGGTTTGCGCATAGCTCCTCCGGAGGCACCTGTTACTGGCTACATGTTTGGTAAGGGGGTGTACTTTGCTGACATGTTCTCAAAAAGCGCAAATTATTGTTATCCTACTTCTACGTCTGCAGATGGGGTGCTTCTTTTATGTGAGGTTGTTTCTTATCTAATGTCCTATAGTAAACACCGTTGCATTGCTAATAGTTCTGCTTAAGGAATGGGATTGAAACTACCGAATTTGTTTGTCATGTCAAACATTATTGGATAATTTCAACTACCCAATTTGTGTAATTTTGCATTGTTTGTCATAACTTCAATGAGTTTTATTTATAATAACTAGTTTGCTGTAAAATTTATTATTGATTTACATATTTAAGAAATATTATTTATATTTTCTCTACTCTTAGGTTGCACTGGGTGACATGGCAGAGCTTCTAACCTCTAAATATGATGCTGATAGGTTGCCTGAAGGAAAATTGAGGTATGTTAATCCAAATTCATAATTGTATCAATTTTATTTTTCTGCAGGTGGGATTGACTTATTGAAATACTAAATACTAAATCTGTATTGATCAATGGATTTATGTCTTTATGTAATGCCAATCAATTAAGTTTTCGTCGAGCCTGGCTGGTTTTGTGCCTGCAACACCATTTGTCTATAATTAAGTTCATTACTTTTAAATGCATCAGATAAAGTTTCATATAATACCAAATAGTGTAATATATGCTTTACTCGTTGAGTTCATTTGCTATGCTTTCTTGTTCCGCAGCACAAAAGGAGTAGGAGCTACAGCTCCCGATTATTCAAAAGCGCAGAAGCTTGAGGATGGGCTCATAGTTCCCCTAGCAAAGCCCAAAAAGAATTCAGGCATAAAGGTATGCAGTATAAGTTTTTTTCCAACAAAAAAAACTCAGGCAGAAGTTTTTTTGATGATTACCATAATTTAATACATCATATCATAACTATTCTCTATCACTTTGCGTTGCAGGGCGATCTAATGTACAATGAATACATTGTTTATAATGTGGAGCAGATTAGGATGCGTTATGTTGTTAACGTTAAATTCAATTTTGGGTCTAGAAGATAGCAGCCAGACGTGATTAAAATATATGCGTCTTTTATTAGTATCTAGTTTGCCAAGCCAAAACCGATGATGATCCGTGTAAATTACTTTTACTAAGAAATTGAAATGGTTTGCAGTTTGCACTTTGACCAAGAAAAATGAAGCACACGTTAGAAATGGATCAGGAATAATTAACAGAGGTGATAAATGTCAATGATTTTTTTAATTTTTAATTTTAATTAGGATTAGAGAGTGGAGGTTTCATGGTTTTAAGTAACTACATAAAATTCGTTACAAAGGAAATTTCAAAGTGGTGGGTTTACATATTAAATGAGTAACCTAGCTAATCTGTCCTCACACTCACCACCAAAATGAGGCAGTGAAGAAGAAACAAATACAAGTTTGTTGAACTTAAGCTTGCCTTCTAGTAAAACAGTTAACACGATACATTCCATAGAACTCCTAAAATCTCTGGCTCAAAATTATTTTTTTTATCAAACCACCTATTCACTTTGTCCTTAATTATAATTTATAAAGCGTACATTTCACTTTTTTGTCGAGTTCATCACGGAAGTCTTCAAACTTCCAACTTGAAAATTGGATGTTATTGTCTGTGGTGGTGGAGTGTCCATGTTGGTAGATGACGTTCTTCCAAACGAATTTCCTCATTTTTTTTTTTCCAGTGAATTTGAGTTAACTTTAATGTTGAGGGAAAATGTCCAAGGATATCTAACTTCTAAGTATTGAAAGGTCAAGATGTCACCACCTGATGTAGCACCAATGGTGGTTGATGTGGTGAATTTACAAATCTTTGACGCTTATCAGATTTCTGTACAGATTATGCACGATCTCTTCTCATGGTTGGCTAATAGCACGATCTGAGTATTATTGAGGCAAAGGTTTTAACCTCGTCGTGATACCTGCAAATGTCTTAAGTTATATACTTATGAGTGTAATTTTGTTCCATAATTTTGTGAGCTTGTTTATAACTTCATATCAACCTTCATCATAAAATTTTGGAAAATAAGGGATGAATTAATTACAATTTGTTTAAGAAATTTATAATTATGGTGAACGAGGATTCTGTTATTTTGTTTTTTTTAGTTTTTAGAGCTTTTAAAATTCATAATTAATTCATCTCTCGTTTGAAAATTCTAATTTTACGTGGAAAGTCGTGTTTAAACGTCCTAAACATACATGTAAAAAATTATAAAAAAATTCAACCTATAGTTACCTTTCTGGACTTTATGTCTCCGTGAAAAAAATATTAATAATAAGAATATCAAATTACATTGGTAGAATCTGTCCTTTTCATTTTACAATGTTATTTTTCAGATTTGAGGTATATTATATGGTCGATTTAAATAATTAACCAAATTAAAAATGCATTGACACAATATATTATTGTAACTTACTAGACCATTGACCCGTGCGTTAGCACGGGTCATTTTAAGAAGTAAATATTTACTGTAAAAATAAAACAATATAGTTCGCTTGAATGTAAAAATTGTCGTAAATCAAAACATACTGTCAATTACCATAGACTTTGTTATTGTTCCATAATTCTAAGACCCAGTTCCTGTTACTTTAACATAACATATAATTTTAAAAGGAAAACTGAAGTTCGTTGACATGCAAATAGTTTCAATAAATAAGAAAATGAACAGTACACAAAAAAGTCCTACACATTACGGAAAACTTATCTGTAGACCACATTTGATGCAACATCGGTATCATCGCCGTCCTCGTCATTAATCAATATCTTTAAACCACCCCTCGAAGTAACCCGTGATATTGCGACGTACAATTGTCCATGTGAAAAAATAGGAGACGGTAGGTAGACACCAACATGTTCTAGCGACTGACCCTGACTCTTGTTAATAGTCATTGCAAATGAGACAGATATCGGAAACTGCCTTCGTTTAACTTTGAAAGGAATTATATTAAACTAATTATAACCTAATTGCCTTTAGTAACATCATACTCAATTAATTTTTTTTCGAAATCAAGATTGCATAGCGCTCAATTTGATCTCCGAAATCACCGCCAAACATGTTTGGCAAGCACACTGCACCCTAAAAAAATAACAAACAAAAACATCACAAACGTTGATAAAATAGAAACAGTATAAACATTGATAAAATAGAATGCAAATAATTAAGAATAGGTATATTTCGCAGCAAACACATACAACATCAATGTCATATTCAACGATATATGATATGTATTTCAGTCTCAGCTTGTTGATTACTTTGTCAAGATCGGAAATAGGATTTTTCACCAACGGACCTACAAAAGATTGAAAGGGATTGAAATTTATATAAGTGCAAAAGTTTCAAGTTGATTACCAGTGAAAGAGTGGTATGACAGCAAAGTCTCAATGTTTCCGGAAGCCATGTTGATTAAGAAATTTTGGGTTAAGAGAAAGGTGTGGGTTTTGAAAGAGATTTCGGTTTTGATAAGCGTTAAATGCAGAAGTTGTTTAAGATCAAGGAGAAAGAGTAGGAAGTTGATAAGGGTTAAACGAGAAGGAAAAAAAAGTACAATTTAATATGAGATTTATCATGGTTAGGGTTTGGAGGAGGGGAATTAGGAAATATGGTTAGGTTTTGAAGGAGGGAAAAGTGGCTATAATTTTTTAGGTTAAATATTAGGTGGAACTAGGGCAACATTGTTAGGTTTATAAATAAAAGATATCGGTGCCGATAAATCATCTGATGTTGAGTTAGTGAGTGTTTGTTATATTGACACAATTAGCCCAATTAAAAATGCATTGACACAACATATTAATTTAACTTATGTTGGTCCACCATGTCTATATGAACTTCTCCTCTACAATTAGTTTTCACTATAATTGGATTGCCATATTTAATAATTGGTTATGGGTTTGTTGCAGAGAGTTCTACACTATAATTCCTCACGACTTTGGCTTTAAAAATATGCGTAAGCTGTCTCTCTCTGTTTAATTTATCTTGTGCACGTGTGGTTATTTATTTAATAATATTTCTAAATCGTTGTTGTGAATTCTTACTTTGGTTATTATGCATTCTTTGGGAAGTGTACTTATAAACATGGAAATATAAATAATGACAGGCGAGTTTGTAATTGACACCCCTCAGAAGTTAATACACAAATTGGAAATGGTAATCCTTATTTTTCCTAGTTATATGTATTGGCTTGGTTATCCTGGTTGCTCGTAGAGTATAATTGTTTTTTTTTCTTATTCTTGTTGGAAGATAGTTTTTTTATAAGGAGTTTTATATTAATATTATACACTTTCATTTCTTATAAGCAAATATTAATTTTTCAGGTTCGTTGAATAACTAATGTATCTGGTTTATAATATATATCAGATACAATAGTTATTTAATGAATCTGAAAAGTTTCCTTAAAAAAATGAATCTGAAAAGTGAATTTTTGCTTATATTAGTGACCGGAGGGAGTATCATTTTAGCCTTGGCAGCTTCCCCGTGTCTCTATAGGCCAACTTCCTCCACAAGTTTGACAAATTTTCCTAGAAATAGAACATAGTTTTTCCCCGAGTTTGTGTAACCAATGACATTATTTTGACTCCTACTCAATTAAAGGTTGAAGCTCTTGCTGAAATTGAGGTTGCCACAAAGCTACTGAAGGATGATGCAGAAATGCAGGTACCCTTGTTTGAATTTCTTTTATGTACTTGATTTCAATATCTAAAACCTTTTTCCAATCTTTTTTTTGAAATTTCTCTGGATGATCCTGTTAATTTTTATAAATTATAAATAAACTCTTTTCGAGCTCCAAAGATAGCGATGTCATAATAAGCTTAATGGATATGACGAATATATACCAGATCGCCAGTTTGAGGGAGGTGTTAGTTATTATAGATGATTTCCTTTTTTTCTTACAGTATGGAAGTCATCTTTTATTTGGGATTTAAATTTAAAACTGTTAGAGCTGGGAGTAGGACCTCGCTACCCGCCTGTTGGATGAGTATCCTAGTTGTATCTGCTTCATATTTTTGCAGGTATTTATCATACAGATTTTAAACAGGCTTGTAAATATTCATGGGAATCTTTGTTTACAAACTTAAAAATATAAAAAAAATTGCAACAAAACTAGACGGATTACTTCAACCAACACATTTACTAAATTCAGAGGTTAAATCTAATACATTTGATCTCATTTTTTAAACACAATTCAAAAACATCCTTAAAATATCAACAACAACAACCAAGTCTTATCTCACTAATTGTGGTTAGCTACATAGATCAAACAATGCCATAATGTTCTACCATAATCCATATTTTGATCCAACTCATTAATTTCTAGGTTTTTCTTAATAGTTTCTCGTATAGTTTTTCTAAGTTTTCTGTTGCCATTTAAAAATCACAAATTAATTTATTTTCCATGCAAAGTATTGTTTTTGACATTTTCTCCAACATACCCAATAAGTGCCCATTTGCTAATGATATTCACTCTACTGAATGGAGTGCATTACTATTTTGTTTGCACCAGTTATTTCTTCAATTTTGAAAATTCACTAACTTACTGATTAACATACATGACTCATTCTTAAAATTAAATGCCACTCTTTTGGCAATTTTGTTTTTTATACAATTTTGAGTTGGGATTTCTGCATTACATGCACACTAAGTTATTTTATTTTCGTTCTGGAATTGCTGTAGGGAGATCCCCTGTATGCTTATTATAAATGCCTTCGCTGTGAACTGGTACCAGTTGAATCCGGTACTGAGGAGTTCTCCATGGTAAACAGCTGTGTTGTTTTAATTTTCATCTAATTAATATTAAAGGATGTTATATACCATGGTATTTTTTTTTATTTTATGAAAATTAAATCTATATGGCGAAAGCGTTTCTTCTCATTTGATCTGAAATATGAGTTTCTTCCTAAGCTTGAAAAAGACAATGCAAGTTGCATACTGCAGTCATTTAATCTGACATATAGGTGGAGATTCAATTGCTAATCCTGACACCTGCTGCCTTTTTTTTATATCTTTCCCCCCTATTTTGATGTCATCAGATTGAAAGTTATATGATGAATACTCATGCAAAACTACATTCAGACTATACTGTGGAAATTGTTCAAATATTCAGAACATCGAAAGAAGGCGAGGCTGAACGCTTCCGGAAGGTTTGACTGATGAATTTTTGAATCAGGACCTATCTTGTTGAAACTTATAATTCTGAATACAATTGTTGCCATTTTGAATTTGAATTTTGTTGACTGCTATTTGACTTTGTACGACAGTTTTCTAACACAAAGAATAGGATGCTTTTGTGGCATGGTTCTCGGCTCACAAACTGGACTGGAATTTTATCACAAGGTCATTCCTTCTCTCACTTATTTGGCAATTTTCTTATTTGCATGAGCGTACATATGAAGTATAGACTTTATATTGCCTCATACAATAATATATGTCTCTAAGATGGATGCACAAAAATCAGGTTTGCGCATAGCTCCTCCGGAGGCACCTGTAACTGGCTACATGTTTGGGAAAGGGGTGTACTTTGCTGACATGTTCTCAAAAAGCGCAAACTATTGCCATCCTACTCCTACTGCTGCAGATGGCGTGCTCCTTTTATGTGAGGTTGTTTTTTGTCTTAATAGTAAACATTGTTGTATCGCTAATAGATCCGCTTAAGGAATGAAAATTTTAACTCCAATCATGAATTCCTCCAATTTGCTTGTGACAACAAACATTATTAGATAGCTGTAACTAGATTTATAAAAATAAATAAATTTAACTACCTAAGTTGTGAAATTTTGCATTGTTTGTTATCCTATGTTGCTGAAATATAATCTTAATATTATCTGCACGAATCCTTAGAAGATTATGCTTGCAATATGATCATTGTTGATCCACATCTTTAGTTAGTTTTATTTATATGTTTGTGTAAAGTGTGTTATTGTTGATTTACATCTTTAATAATTATTATTTATATTTTCTTTACTTTTAGGTTGCATTGGGTGAGATGGCCGAGCTTCTAACCGGCGATCATGATGCTGATAGGTTGCCTGAAGGAAAACTGAGGTATGCCAATTCAAAATTCAAATATTTCCGATTTTATTTTTCAGCAGGTGGGATTGTCTTGTTGAAGTACTAAATCCATAATTAAGTCAGTTCTTATTCACAAGGTCATTCTTTCTCTCAATTGACTTTGTGTAATGCCACTATGTTAGTCAGTGAGTTTTTGTCGAGCCTGGCTGGTTTTGCACATGCCTCCCTATTTGTCCATAATTAAGTTCTTGTTCATCATTTTTTTTTTTGTCAACATTGTTCTTCACTTTTAAACCGGAAGGTTTAAAATAACATCAAATATTGCGTATTATGTGCTTTACAAGTTGAGTTTATTTGCTATGCAATCTACTATCGCAGCACAAAAGGAGTAGGAGCTACAGCTCCTGATTTTTCAAAAGCTCAGGAGCTTGAGGATGGGCTCATAGTTCCCCTAGGAAAGCCCAAAACAAATTCACGCATAAAGGTATGCACTAAATTTTTTCCCCCCGACCAAAACAAAGTTAAATTTTTATCTGTACATTAATTTGTTGATGCTTACCATGATTTAATACATATCATAATTATTCTCTATCACTTTGTGTTGCAGTTGCAGGGCAATCTAATTGCACAATGAGTACATTGTTTATAATGTGGAGCAGATTAGGATGCGTTATGTTGTGAATGTTAAATTCAATTATGGGACTTGAAGTTAGCATGCAGACCTGTTTAAAATATATCTTTCGTCATTATATAGTTCGCCAAGCCAAAAAACAATGATGGTATTCGTAAATGATTTTTACTGAGAAATATGAAATGGTTTGCACTGTGACAAGAAATGAAGGTCCATTTTATTAAGTTAGCATACTTATTTAAATAAAGTGTTGATGTGGGCGTCATCTTTCGAATTATGATTGTGGTTATCAGTTTGTGTCGTAATTTGTAACATAAGGTTTGGTTTTGAAGTTCCAAATAGGATACCAAATTCAGTTATGTTATCTGTGGTTTGCTCCAAGTATTGGTAAACTAAAGAGTGAGGGTGTAGTGGTGGTATTAATCCATACTGTCAATTACTGAACGAACACTGGGTTTGGGATTCAGCAAATGTTAAAAAAAGATTGCATGATTTCCCAAATTTAACGAGCAATGAAGTGCCTTTTTGTTTGTGTTGCTGTTCCTTTCTCTGAAGCATAGTCAAACATATCCATCAAGTGCTGTAGAATTTTAGCTACCAGGGAGCATGATTGAGTTTCAAAAGCCTTTTGAATAGTAAGCTGTGCCTGACCAAATAAAGCATTTACCACATACCAAGTGGCATGATGCACACGCCAATATTAAAGTCTTTATAGATTAGATTTGATAATGACCTCATCCAGAATCTATGTTCTTCTCCCACAAGATAGACCATGCCCATTTTTATTTTTCTTTATGACTATTACACTCCATCTTTAATACAAGACACTAAAAAATCTAACTTCCCTACATGGGCATTATCAACCCTTTAATGCATATGACATTAATGCTTGTCAAGATTTAGGAATTTACTATGAGATACAAGTCAAGCATTGTTTTAATTTTGCCTTTGAAACTTTGGTGTATAATTCAAATTGACATGGAGTGAAGAATAGGGTAAGGAGTAATGATGGTGGTGCTGCATAAGTATGACCTATGTTGAAACTGAACTAGGGGATTTGAACCATTGCCGCACGTCACAGCTTCTCACATGCTATTCACTAGACTTTATAATGTTTCATTACTCGTCCTCCTTATGGGCAAAAAACCTCTCATAATAACATTGTTTGTACGGCTACCCTCTCCTTAGATTCAACTAGTTTTTCTCTTACCTTAATTTTTCCTTTACCAAGTGGTGAAAGTTAAAATCACAAGGCTAAAACTTTTAAAAGTCCCACTGGTTATAAGTGGTGGTATTTATAACCTGTTTGGTAAGGGTTGACCTAAACTCATCTCAAATTCTAAGATGATATTAAGTTTCATCGAAGATTCGTTAGACTGTCCGCTATCAGATCATCTGGGTCGCGCAACAAATGTTTAGTCTTGGATATGAGGTGTGTTCAAAATCCCACATTCGATGAGATATAACATGAAAATATGCCAATAAGTGGAAGACATTCTTCACGTTACAAGCCAGTTTTATAAACGTTGAGTTATATCCAACCCAAACTCTATGATTTGGTCACCTAGTCACCACTATCGGATGACTTGGATTACACTTTAGACGCTCAATTTTGAATGTGAGAATGGTGTGTTAAGAGTCTCTCATTAGATAAGATAAAACATAAAAATGTGTTTATAGGTGGTGGAGCTAGGATCATCTCTAATTAGCATGTAATAAGGGAATTTACATTCTACGTGCATGCAACATTTGAATTGAATGTTTATTGGTTTAACACAAAGCAAAAAAATTAATATCAAATGAAACATGTTTGTGAGTGGTTTGACATTAAATTTGAAGTAGATGAAATTCATGTTTCTTGCTGATTCAAGTTTTGAGAGACATTTTTCTACTTGAGGACATTACCCATGGTCGGCACACAACAACTAAGACAGTGTTTAGGTAACTTAATTAATGTACACTTTGAAAATATTGTAGTCTACCTTGTGGTGAAAGTAAAAAACATTAAAAACTTTAGGAAGAAAAAAGGTAAGGACCTATTAGTTATAGGGAATCATATCAAGCTAGTGAGGTTCCAAACTTTCTCTAAATTTCACACACATGCCATACTCAAAAACTTACACAACAACACGCAAAGCCTACGTGCACTCATACATTATTCTTCTTCTCCTCAAATTGTTTGCAATCCAATATATGGATGTGGGACCCAACATTCTTGATCAAATGGCTGGGATTAAATAACAGGACATTTATGTATTGTACTAGTTTCCTCTGCTCTAGTGAAACCTCAAATGAACAAAGGGGTTGGTCACTTTTTTATGAAATTAAGGCAGACAACACTCAAATTGGGTTTCCTTCGATATCCCTCCTTTGAATTTCTGTGTACACTGCCATCATGGCATGGCATGGCTTACTGGGATTATGATTTACTTCAATTGCTATACACATGTAAAAAAAAATTTACATATATAAATACAATCATATCTCATCATTGTGTAGATATTTTTTTTATACTTATGAAAAAAGTGTTTATGTGCATACCATGCATACTTTTGAGAAAAGTTGTATAAATATGAATTCCTTTGGAGCAAATTCATTTTAATCAAACTTAATTTTGTAAAATGAGGATTGATCAAAGTAATTTTGCAAATTTTAATCCGAACATACCTTTAAACTCTTATTATTACTACTAACATATAGACGAACACCAACCCATCTGCTTTTTAAGGAATTATAAATATAATAGTTTAAAATCTGAAGAGAAAAAACCTAGTGTAAAATTTGATATACTCTTTATGTATAGTACGAATGTTTTTTTAAAAATTATGTAAAAAATGATAAAATAATAACTAACTAAATTAACAGTAAAATTAGAAAAGTAAAATACTATGCCAAAATTTGATATTTTTTTTTATATATTTGTATAGATTATTATTATTTGATATGTAAAGTCCAATTAAAAATTTGTTTTAACTAAGATTTGAACTAGGTTTTCTTAAAAGACTCATCTTTTACTTCAAATTTATTTATCATTTGAATTCAATCACTTTCTAATATTATTATTATTATTTCCACCATACTCATTGCTTCTGCCACGTTACTTTAGTTAGATCTCTTATGTCATATATCTCTCTCTCTCCTAAGTTGCTACCTATAAATACTAAGCCTTTCCCTTGGTTGGTTCAATTCAACTTCTACTTCTCATCAAACACAAAGTGCAATAAGCTTCATTTCCTGGGTGAGAAGCTCCTTGTTGGAGAAGCAGGGCACGTGCAAATCCTCTTTCTGATTCATTCTCTCATAATGCATATCAATATCTTTTGCACGTGCTCCCCTTCTCCAACTAGGCTTCCTCACCCTTCCCTCTAATCTCACTTAATTACTCTTCATCAGGTAATTTAATTGCCATGCTTCTTCTTTCTTCTTAACATATATTATGATTATGAAAGAATTTCCATTCTATAATATGATATGAACAATATAATTTCTTACATTATTGAAATAAAATAACCATGCTGAGTTTTTGTTTTACTTTATATAATATGATGTAATTATACTATATGAACACATAATTCTCTTTAGTTTTTCTAGTTTTGAAATTGAAGCAAAGGAAAGGACATTATTGTACTCTGCACTTTCTGAATCTGATGAGGAGATTTTGGAGACTTCCACTGAAGTTAAGTGTGAATTGTAATGTAAAAAGTGAGAAGATTCTTTGGAGTGTGAAACAGGAATGTTTGTTGTATTGTAATCTAAAATGATCAAACATGTTACGGACTTAGTACCATGCTTTTGGTTGTCCAAATGCTCACTATATATTCCTTGTCACGTGAAAATTGATCATGTATTATATATATATATAAACAAATTGTACCATCATGTACTATACTATTTTATTTTCCCTTCTATTAGCTGTTTATTTTACTTATTTTGTTATAAAAAACATCAATTGTTCGAAATTACAATGCAAAGTGAATTCAATTTAAGTTTTTTAACTTCTCTGGCAAATTTTTTTAGTAACAAATTTACTGGTTAAGACAATAAGACCAAAAAAAGTGAAAATTACCACTATAAAGTATTTGCTGCAAATTTATCACAGAAGAGTTGAGAAAGTGGTGTGGGGTATATAGCTTAGCTTAATTTTGTTACATATTACTTAAAATTCTAATAACAAATTCTCAAAACAGTTATTAGCATCAAAGAATTAGAAATTGCTTACCCAACAATTTTGGATAAGTTCTGTAAATTATTTTTTTCAGAGAGACAGAAAACACAATATCAATTTTAACAAATTAAGTGCAACCAAAAGATACAGCTAACTCTACATTCACTCCACTTTTACTTTTTTTTCACCACGTTACCAAATATACTCTTAGTAAATGTATAACTTGTCCGGTACGGAAAAAAAATAAGTTAAATTTTATACTATAAAGAAAATTATAGTATGATTTTTTTTTTGGTAGATAGATAAAATGGCAAAACCATTATAAACTCACATACACAGGTGGATGTACCGGAGTTCGAACCCCGATAATGGCATCCGGCCTAACAATTTCTGCATTTTGCCAGTTGAGTTAGGACTTCTGCATTTTGCCTAAAATTATAGTATGATTTTATTATGTTAAGAAAAAATAATATAGCATTATGCATATTTATAATATTATGTAATAAATAAATAAAAATCACACATGGAACGAGGTAAAAACTCAAATATGGTTTTAACCTATACACTATATCACACAAGAACAAAACTCCACGTCCTTGAGTGATGACTATCAATGGCAAGAATTCGTGAGGGAAGAGTGAAAGTATTTCGTTTTTAACATTAAACCATAATTAAGTCATCTTGTAGTTTGTGTGAGAGAGTATCCATTGAAGGTGGCAACATAAAAATAGCCACATGTGTTGCGGGTTCTTCAAGTTTTGTGTAGTGGTGCTAGGAAAGAATAAACCATGCCCAAATGACGACGGGGACCAACGAGCCTCCTAGTTTTTGTTATTTACCCTTTGGTTTTTTAGAGAAAAATGGTCATTTTAATATGAAGTTTGGTTCAAAGGTAAGTAAAGTTCAGTCAAGAATTGTTACATCCGGAATCGAATTTGGATTCGTTTTAACGATTTGTCCTAAAAAGAATTCATTAATCACTTGAGTTCAATTAGATGGTTTCAACTAGTCTTCTATAAATTTTCTCGTCTATAAACGGAGGACTAAAGTCTTGCTTTTTTTAAAGGGACTTGACAAGCTTGCAAACTTGGTAATCTTTGGGAGGAGAAACACCTTGAGACACCTTTATATAAACAACCCCGTAGACATCCTGTGTAAAACTTTATTGTTGATCTATAATTGATGAATATGTTAACCATGTATAGAAGCTAGAGTTGGGTGCATTATAATCGTGCATATCTTAGCAACATAGAAGAGGAAGTCACAAAATAATCCAACCCCAGTTTGATTAAATCCACGAGCCATAAATTTAAAAACTAAGCATAACATTCTCACCTCACTATTGTGTTAGCATGTTGAAAATGTGTCATGTCAATGTATTTAAGTGACAATATGGTCACTAGCAATATTGGTGATTCATTAGAGTGAGTAATATGGTCATGTCATAATAAAGTTGGAATAAATATTTATATTCGAGATGAAAATGGTCGTTTTGTGTTTGTTAAAATGGAATGTTTTTCACCAATCTTGAATCTAGATACATGTGAAGCTTTTGGTCTAGTGTCGGTTCTTCAATGAATTCGAGATTTACATCTAACCAACATGGATTTTGAACTAAACTTTTAAGAAAGTCGTGAACAAATTTCCCACTGGAGGAGATGACAATTTAGATTACGACGCTATTATCAAATATTACCAAAGGATTTTAGATCATTTTTTACAAATTTTGAGTTGAGTTTACTAGAAGACAAACCAATGACGTTGCTTATGTGTTAGCAAAGACGACCACAACATTAATTAATCATGGTTTAAATGTGTCATTGGTCCCTGCACTTTCATCAGATTTTGGCATTGGTCCCTGCACTTTTTTTTTTGTTTGGAATTGGTCCCTGCACTTTGTAAAAATATTAGTATTAGTCCCTCTGTTAAAGACATATTTAAACCATTAATCATCAAGGTCATGACTGACTTCAAAATTCAAATATCATTTACAAATGTACTTTACAAATTACTAATTAAAAAAACATTTACATCAACGAGAGTTGAATTTACAACTTTTCTAATGAATCAACTTTAAGTTGGTATTCGTTGACATTTGTATTTTTATTAATTACCCAGACAAGTTTTGAAGTAAAAAAAAAAAAACTAATTTAGAAAATAATTAGCATCAATAAATTGTTAATTAAAAAAAAAAACAAGAAACGAAATTAAGCAGTCCCCAATCCCAATCCCATTTCTTCTTGGAGCAGTTGACAACTCTCAGTTTGGAGGGAACACTCTTTTCAACAATCCCATTTCTCTCTTCTCCTCCACAAACAAAAATAGCTTAATTTCTCAATACACAACAATGTTACACGAGCTTCTCTTAGCGTTACTTGGTTACACCGGCGACTTAATCATTGACCGGAGAGACAACAATCTCTCCGCCAACACTCCCATCTCCGACGAATGCACTTTCAAACTCGCCCCCGACATTTCCTTTATCGATCCAAGCGACAGGTTCGTTCGTTTGTTCTCATTCCTTAATTTCAACTTTTTTATTCACTTTCCAAAACCCCAGAACCGATTTTTTACTTTTTTTTTTTTTTAATATTTTTTTTTTGGGCATGTTTAAATTTGCAATTTTTAACTGAATTATGTTGGTTTTATTCGTAATCTTTCTGTGGGCGTGTTGAAAGTTGCAATTTTTTAGTACATTGTATTTTTTTTTTCATAATTTTTTTTGTGGGCATGTTGAAGGTTGAGATTTTGAAGTGAATTGTATTGATTGCAGGGAGCTTATTGAGAGGATAATCACGTTGGGATTTTACTATAGAGAGTTGGAACGATTTTCGGCCAAGTCTAGGAATTTAAACTGGATAAGGTCTGAAAATGCTAACCCTTTGGAGAATAAGGAGAAGCCTAGTGTTTATCGTAGGGCTCTTGCTAATGGCATTGTTGAGATACTTGCAGTTTATTCGTCTTCCATTTTGCATATTGAGCAGCTGTTGTTGTCTGAAACAATGCCCATTTTGGCAACAGTTACTCAAGGGCTTAATAAGGTGAATTTCTACCTTCGCTATCTTTTTTATGTTTAGTTTTATGATATTGACTTTGTTTTTATGTGCAGTTTTTTAGCCTTTTGCCACCTTTGTATGAGCTCATTCTAAAGATTGAGCGTGGTGATATTCGTGGCGGTGAGCTTCTTAATCTTCTACATAAAAAATGCCATTGTGGAGTTCCTGAATTACAAACTTGTATACAGAGGTATGCATTTTTCTTTTCTTTTTCCATGCATTATATTATTGGTTTAGAAAGAACAACATTAGAAAGAGTTGGGGTAGCACCTATTGTAGAAAAGATGATGAGAACTTGGTTTAGGTGGTTTGAACATGTAGACAGAAGACATTTAAATTATCTAGTAAGGAGAGTTCGTCAAATGGAGACTAGAGGCAGAGAAAGACTTAGAGAAACAATTAAGAAATATATAGAGATCACTGAGCTGGATAGAGATATGAATATATGATAGATGATAGAATATTATGGCGTCGTTTGATCCATGTAGCTGACCCTATTTAGTGGGACCAGGCTTGGTTGTTGTTGTTGTATATTATTAGTGTTGTTAAGATGCTTGTTATGTCATTTCAAAGTCTATGATCTCTGTGTAACCAAGCAATTGGGCTCAAGTGGCTAATGAGCTCCACCAAAGAACGAATTGTTTGGGAGAACCTAGGTTCGATTTCTAGGTGGAACAATTCTTGGCCAGACTTTATTTACACTCCTTCCCCTGGGAGCCTGAGGGTTAACACACAAAAAAAAAATGTGCGATCTATGTCCATTTTCTATAAATTAGAGTGTTATGAATTTTATAATGTTATTGTCAATAGCTTCTATACAGTCTTTAATGTAGAAAAAGAATTATAGGTGTGAAGAATGGAAATTTTGAAAATTATCACATCACATTGGGTTCGGTTGTGGGTTAATGACAAATTTCTTTTCGCAACCTGTTTGTTTATTATGGCTCTATTGGTCTCTAGAATGCTTAGTCCTTTGTATTGATCTTCAGATCATACTCCTTGCTAATTGTTGTTTTCTTTTTTGGGTTATTAATTATTATTGTCCAAAGCTTAGGCTTCTTTGGCATGGGCATCAGGTCATGTATAATCAGCTTGCATCATGGATGGTTTATGGGATTCTTGAAGACCGGCATGGGGAGTTTTTTATAAGCAGGTAACTCAATGTCAATATTAGTTTCTACTTTGCTTGCTGTTGATATGCATATGTGCATGACTTTCTTTGTTTGCGTGTCTTGTAGTGTATCTCATGTCACAATTATAGAGGTACATTGATTAAAGGGTGTTCTATAACTTGTATTGCAAATATGGTCAGTTGGTGATTTTAATAAGAAATACTTTTCCATATATTATCCGTGAGTTAAAAAATTTGTGAATGCCTTTATAAAAACAATTCTTTAATTGATTAACCATGCTACTGACTTGGGTATAAAGAAGGGAAATGCTAACAAGTGCCCCAATGACACTTGTTAAAAAGTTTAAAGTGGAATGAAATCTTTATCTTGGAAATTGTGCATTCAACCCATTGAAACAACAAAAAGGAACTTTTTCTACATAAAATTTATCGATTATTTCCAATTTTGAATCCTTAACAAGTGCCCTTAGCATAACCCAAGAATTATTATTGGTATCATCAGTTACAATCACAAATTATCAAAAAGAATTTACCCTGAATATAATTTTTAATGATTTATGTTCATTGCCACTAACAATGATTTGCCAGTGAATAGAAAATGATTATTTTCTTTATGCGTTGTATCGTACACTTGAGGGGAAATTCTAGTATCAAAAGGTTGAAAAGAATAAATGTAGGTGAAGAAGACAAATAAAAGTATGCAAATTTTCAGCTAAATCTAATTAGTCTTTATGACCCCATCTTCTCCCCCCAAAAAATAGAAAAAGCTAAGTGCGTAAAACATGACATACGTTCACGAAAACTAATTTATCTTGGTATTAGTTTATCCTCTTCACTTCTTTTAAACTTTGTTATGTACTTGACGTCATGACCCAATTCTTTATTTTTCAGGCAAGAAGGTAGAGACGTAGAAAATAGCTCATCTCATCAAGAAATCTCTGAAAAGTTGTCACGCTTGTCAACTGCTGATGCATCTTTAAGTGACTGGCACATGGGCTTTCATATTTCTTTGGTAATTCCTTTAACTATCAGCAAATTATTAACTAGTCACATGGAGCTCATTTCCTTTATGATGAAAAATGTTTGTAGTTCATTTGTCTTTAATGGAAGTCCCTGTCCTTTTCTTTAATTTTTTCCATTTTAATACCCGGAGTTCTTATTATCCTTCATTTTAAAATGACATATTACAAGCTGCGACTAATTCTATTTTGCAGGATATGTTGCCAGAATATATACCTATGCGTGTTGCAGAATCAATTCTTTTTGCCGGAAAAGCTGTCAGAGTTCTGCGGAATCCAAGTCCTTCCTTCCTGTCCCAGGATGATGTGTATCCCCAAGAACCTAAACGCTTTCCAAAAATACATGGATTTGAAGGGCGTTTTAATTTTCAAAGAGAGCCTATAATCAATACCGGAATGAGAGTAGAAGATTTGCTTCCGCAATCCGAAGCAGATAAGATTGAAAATATGCTTCTGGACCTAAAGGTTTCGTGTCCTTACTATTTACCGTATCATATCGGTGCTGACTCATGAATTCTGTGTTACGATTCAGCTTTTTTGACCTTAACATTTCTGATTAGTCTTAAATGTGACCTTAACTTCCTACAGGAGTCATCTGAATTTCATAAAAGATCATTTGAATGTGCTGTGGACTCTATTCAGGCTATTGCGGCCAGTCATCTCTGGCAGGTTCTTAAGATGAATATTTGGTTCATACGTTAATTATTTTTGGCGCATTTATGTTCAAAGCCTTGAACTTCTATTCCATTCTTGTCTGCAGCTTGTGGTTGTGCGCGCTGACTTGAATGGCCACCTGAAGGCTTTGAAAGACTATTTTCTTTTGGCAAAAGGAGACTTTTTCCAGGTAAAGCATGAACTACGATCTATACTAAAGTTTTGACTAGCATATGCATTATGTTTTAGTTGTTGTGGTTTACTTATTATTTTCGTAGTAGTTTACGTAATTTGTAATAAGGTAAGGTAGGCATGTGTTTCCCCTTTCATCTCTGACATCTACTTTATACTTTATTTTGGAATTATCTCACTTGGAGTGAATTGTAAAAAGTATTATCTAGAATCGTAAATTGACTTGAATTTCTGAACTAATAAGTAATTCAATTACTTCTACTAGATAGGATACTTTGCAAATTAGTTTAAACTTTGAACTACAACTACAACATTGGGTAGTTCTTCTTCCTCTATATTCTGTCCCTTAAATATGCATCAATTTTTCACCGGGGTTCAGACTTGAGTCTTCATTAAGCTATACTGACATCTTTGATTTACTTATGATTTTTTGTAGTGTTTCCTTGAGGAAAGTAGACAGTTGATGCGGTTGCCACCTCGCCAGTCTACTGCTGAAGCTGATCTTATGGTTCCATTTCAGCTGGTTTGTTTAACTTATGATTTTTTGGCTTAATGCCATTCACATATCAGTTACATAAGCATGTTATTTTAGATGCATCAACAAACGGTTAATGCAATATTTCTGCAATGCAGGCTTCACTAAAAACCATCGGTGAAGAAGACAAATATTTCTCTAAAGTGTCGTTGCGGTTAGAATCCATATTCATTATTGTTCTTCATATTGAGCTGCAATAGAGACTCCCACTTGTGGTAGCTTCATATTGAGCTGTTGTGAATTATATGCCCTAAAATGTCCTTTTCATCTTCCAGGATGCCATCTTATGGAATCACAGTTAAACCTTCCCTATTAAATGTACCAAAGGCAACCTCTGCTGCTGCAGATGGTATCTCTGGTGCTTCAATTTCGAATGCATCTTCAGAAATGTCAGTTGATGGTTGGGATGGTATTGCTCTTGAGTATTCCATAGAATGGCCTTTGCATTTGTTCTTTACTCAAGAAGTTCTCTCGAGGTAAGACACTACTGCTATTATCCTGCTGTCAAGGGGATGTCTTCTGGAAGCATTACTTTACGTTTATTATGAACAAATCTTGATCATGGTATCTTAGCTAACATAACCGGTTAAGATTTAGAGAACTCTTAAAAGTAACATAACTTTGTGTTTCGATCAGACCATTTATGCAGCATATCATAATTAAGATTTGCCTCATCACTCTTGTGATAAAACAATGTTCTGGCGTACATGTTAATAAACTCATAATATAGTTACTACTTATAAGGTCAGTAGCTGTACTTCACTATTAACACTTAATACTTTCAACAGGTACCTTAAAGTATTCCAATACTTACTGCGGCTCAAACGAACACAAATGGAGTTGGAGAAGTTATGGGCATCTGTAATGCATCAATATCACAGTATTTTTGCCAAAAATAAAAAAAGTGACCAAGACAAGAGTCCAATCACACAGCAGAGAGATCAAAGATTTCGATCAATGTGGCGTGTTAGAGAACATATGGCGTTCTTAATCAGAAATCTCCAATTTTATATTCAGGTTTCAGTCATTTCTTGTGCCATATATGTTTGAATTATTGTAATACCATTACAAATATTGTTTGAGCTTTGATTTATTAGATTGAGAGGTTGCACTATCATTAGAATAGACTTGCATGGGTTGGTTCATGGAGTACCTCCCCATTCCTCCCTTGCCCGGACCCTGGTCTCCGCAGTGTCATTGGATATTTCTTTGTCTTGTCCCTGTTTCTTGATTCCCCATAGCAGGGTGCCCAAAAATTGCCATAGCACTAACATAGAATCTAGAAGCCACATCCAAACGTAACAATATCTTACTCCACCGTTTCATCTACAAAATCATAATCTGAGGCTTCCATGGGCAGAAAACCTAATCTCTTTCGATCAATATCATTATCGATTGCCCAAACCCTTTCGATCAAAGGCTTTTCTGTTATTGATATTGTCTGGTTAATTTAAACACAAGCATTTATACTCATTTAGATGGATATTTTAGTTTGTGTTGAATTAGGCTAAAGCAGCACTTAATGGTATCTTACTGACAATTCTTTGGCATGTGTGGTATCTTTTTCTGATGAGTGTATCACATTCAAAATTTTATGCTCTTTACAGGTGGACGTGATAGAGTCTCAGTGGAATATTCTACAATCTCATATTCAAGATTCGCATGACTTTACAGAACTCGTGGGCTTTCATCAAGAGTAATAATTTCTCTATTGCTTGTTTTTGATTCACGTTTTTACAATGACATAAATACTGCATTGTTTGATAAACTATTTCACTTTCACAAGCATAAATTGATTACTAGCGCGACCATGTATTAATCCAAAATTAAATATAGCTTCTTGGTGGCTATCAAATCAGTGGCAAACTTCTATCCTATTCTAACATTTATAGTTGTCTGTTACCGACTTTGTTACAATTTGCTAAAAAAACATCTCTTTAATAAATTCAACAAGTTTAACGAGGAGAAATGGGAACTGAGTTTACGTGCACTTAATGCTCTCTGAAAACATTTCCCAGGTGCCAGAGTGTTTCAACTGTTATAGCTACATGTATTGTGAGCTTGTTAAGATGGTTTACTTGTATTCCTTTTGGTGATTGTTTTACCAAATTATTACTAATTACAGCATCCTTTTTATTTCTTTACATGATTTTAATGTCTCCTACAGGTATCTGTCGGCCTTAATTTCACAAACTTTCTTGGACATCGGTTCTGTTTCAAGGATACTGGATGGCATCATGAAGCTTTGTCTGCAATTTTGCTGGAATATTGAGAACCAAGATAACTTCTCAAATACTTCTGAATTGGAACATATAGCTGAGGTGATGATGCATCTGGTTTTACCAAAATAATAATGTTTAGAAATAAGCATCTCACTGAAAGAGATTATTTTCCTCATAAATAATTGATAAAATACATTGTCAATTTTTTTCCTTCTTTGTTGCCCTTGACTGAACCTTTTTTCAAATTTCCAGTTACATTTTTGTATTATAGAATCAGATCTCTCTCCCTTAAACTTATCTTTTTGTGTTTATTCATCATTTTCATGTTTCTTTTTTTAACTTAAACATCAATAGGAATTCAACAAGAAATCAAATTCCTTGTACACTATACTGCGAAGCAGCCGGCTTGCAGGAAGTCAGCGGACTCCATTTTTGAGACGCTTTCTTTTGCGGTTAAATCTGAATTCCTTCTTTGAGGTAAAGCAATCCGACATATTCTTCTCAGTTTTATGATTCAAATCCTTGTGTCTTAGTGTCTGTTCTTTTTGTTCCTTTACAGTCAACTGCAAAGGAGGTTATGAATGTTGTCAGGCCACGTCCTACATTTCCTGGTTTAAATCAACGGTAGTGTATTTCATTCCACCACAAGTTCAAAGTTTCTCACTTGTTGGGGTATTATTTGGCATGGGGCCTTCGGTCGAGTAAATTTTCCCGCACCATCATCTTGTTTGGAGGGAGAGTTTCGGTGCTGACAATCAAGTTGCTACCTATTTGCCGTCGCCATTGGACCATCTGAAACTATCTTTTGAATGTCAGCTACATATTCCATATGTTTTTTTGAGAAAGTGGTTGTTGATCCAGTTGATTTTGATTGATTTTATTTTAACACTGGACAGTTTGGAAGGTGTTATGCTTTGTGCTTTTTAGGTGGTTGGTGCTGTGTTTCCCAATTTGTTGTATGAGCAGTGAGTGATTGGTGTGGTGTGTATAGTGTAATTGGTTTTTAATGTTACGATTTATGATACTTATAAACGTTCTAATAGGAAATATGCCTTTTGAATGTCAGCTTACACATTCCACATGCTATTTTGAGAACGTGGTTGTCGGTTGTAGTTTGGATCTTATTGTTCAAACTCAGAAGATGCTAATTTATATTATAATACAGATAATTAAATTAAAATGTTAAAGATGATAATATCAATTTTATAAAAACAATTTAGCCAATGTTTGGTTTGGCGTTAAAGTTATAAATCTCAAGTCTCAATGCACAAACCAACGTGATATTGAGAAGCTCCAATTTGTAGAGTTAGAAAAAACATATGTTTGGTGGGTATCCATCCACTGTGAAAACAAACACACCATTATAACCACCGTAGTCCATCACACCTGGTTGATGTACAATGTGCTTGAGCGTTGTAAATCTTGGAATACGGAGTTTAATAGATATATATTTGTACAAGTGTTAGACATTTTTTTTGTTTTGTTTATAAACGAAGTGACAAACACTCACAAGAAATTGTCAGGTCTAAGGTGTTCAACTAACAATGTGTAAGAGTGATTATTTTCCAAAATGGGATGCTGTAAATTACATTGAATTAATAAACAAGTTCATTGAACATCTCCAATTGAACAAAAAAAAAATGTTGGAGAATGGAAATGAAGCAGTTAGCAGTGTATTTAGACTAAACACTAAATTTGAAAAACTATGAGAAGAAGAAAAAAAAAATGGTTGGTGAATCCCACATTGAGTCAACATAAAGACAACAGCAACGTTACAATTAAAAATACAAAAAACCCTGAAAAAAGTGATGATTACTCTACAACAAAACAATCCAAACCACACACACATTGAAAAGGACAGTTTTTTTTTTTCCTCTTTCTTTTTGACAGTTAACAATCCAAAACCAGTGGTAGTAGGTAACAGATAACACAGCATCCTCAAACCAAACAAAATGGAACCCAACAACAAAACACCACCAGAGAAAGAGAATCTCAACCAAACACCCTCACCGGAACCACCACTTCCACCACCTTCACTAGCCTCTCTCTCCCTTTCTCTCTCCTCTCTCCTCCCTTTATTCCAACCCAAAATCCCATCTTTACTCTCTCCACCACCACCCATTAAGCTTAAAGTACCAACCCAAGCTTCATCACTCACTCATCTTTCACTTTCCACCAAAACCCATTCTTCACCTTCCAACAAAACCTTCAAAAAATCATCCTTTTCATCAAACCCTCTCAAATCACCACTCTCCTTAATCCCTCACCGTCCTAATGATCCTTCTTCCGCTGCTGCTCTCCGGAGAACCGCCATTGTTTGGTTCCGTAATGATCTTCGTGTTCATGATAATGAAGCTTTGAA
Source organism: Medicago truncatula (assembly GCF_003473485.1). Taxonomy (NCBI): domain Eukaryota; kingdom Viridiplantae; phylum Streptophyta; class Magnoliopsida; order Fabales; family Fabaceae; genus Medicago; species Medicago truncatula. Next base: position 43,377,141 of record NC_053042.1, read on the forward strand.
CACTGCGAATAATGAGTCAATTTCTGTTTTACCTGTTTATTGTTTTGATCCTGCTGATTATGGAAAATCTTCATCTGGGTTTGATAAAACAGGTCCTTATCGTGCTAGTTTTTTGATTGAATCGGTTTCGGATCTTAGGAAGAATCTTAAGGCAAGAGGGTCGGATCTTGTGGTGAGAGTTGGGAAGCCGGAGACAGTTTTGGTTGAATTGGCGAAGGAAATTGGGGCGGATGCGGTGTATTGTCATAGAGAGGTTTCTCATGATGAGGTCAAGATGGAGGAGAAGATTGAGGGGAAAATGAAGGAGGAGAATGTGGAGGTGAAGTATTTTTGGGGAAGTACTTTGTATCATGTGGAGGATTTGCCTTTTGGTTTGGAGGATATGCCTTCAAACTATGGTGGTTTTAGAGATAGAGTTCAGAAATTGGAGATAAGGAAAACTATTGAGGCTTTGGATCAACTTAAGGGTCTTCCTTCTCGTGGTGATGTTCAGCTTGGTGATATTCCTACTTTGATGGACCTTGGTCTTAATCCATCTGCCACAATGTCACAGGTGTTTTTCTTTTTTGTTTAATGATTTCGTGTTCAATTTGTTGTTTGTTTTATGCTGCATTGACTCATTCTTGGATGGTATAGTTGTGATTATAATATTTTCATGGTTCTTTTTGCTTTGAATTGACACGTCGACACCAGTAATGATCTGAGAAAATAATTGAATATAACAATAATTACATGTACCAACACGTGTCGGGACACTGGACACGCCTTTTATGAGAAGTGTTGGTGGTAAAGAGCTTTTAGCAACGTCTATTAGTTAATACTTTATATTAATTTTATCTTTGATTAGATTGTATATTGTCTTAGAAACGATCAAGTGTTGTGGAATTCCGTTTTAATGGAGGGAGGCATGAAATAGTTCTAGTTTTGCATCTTCAGAAAGTTTTAGCTTTTAGATGCTGTAAAAAGCTTTCCTTTCACAATGGCTGATATACCAGGCTACCTATCAGCTTGATTGAGTAATGAGAGATGATATTAGTATACTACCTTGAGGTTTGAATCTGTTGATGAAAAGTAGGATAACATTATCAAGTAATAAGTACTTGATAGATATCTGTGTGTGGGAAATTATGTCCTGCTTGTTTCTGCTGCATGCTATTACTATCTGAGTTTTGTTACCTAAGTTCCATTTTTCAAGCATTGCTAGAAGTATTGTCGTCAACAATTAATCTATACTGATTGTAACCTCGTGCAGGATGGGAAGCAAGTGCCTAATTCTTCCATGACAGGAGGGGAGACTGAAGCACTACAGAGGCTTAAAAGATTTGCGGCTGAGTGTGAAGCTCAATCAAACAAGGGGTTTAAGGATGGGGCACAAGATAGTATATATGGTGCCAACTTTTCATGCAAAATTTCTCCATGGTTGGCAATGGGATGCCTCTCCCCCCGCGCTATGTTTGATGAGCTGAAGAAAACTGCCAGCAGGTGCGCTCCCAGATGTTTTTCTGTTTAAAAATAGTAGGCATTTTTGCCATGAATACTCACTGATGAATTATATAAATGATAGTGCTGTTTCCGCTTCATCAAGCAAAAATGATGGTGGCTCATCCAAAACTGGAACTAATTGGTTGATGTTTGAGTTGCTATGGAGGGACTTCTTTAGGTAATGCTCTGGTCTTCTTTCTTTCAAACTTAAGTGTTGTGTTTTCTTTTTCTTTTCCCAATATATACGGAGAAAACTAGTGCACCTTGTAGAAGATTGTTTTCCTAATTAGAAAGTTATAACTTTGTGACGAAGATAGTACTTTTATCATAGTAGTGTATGGTGGGCTGTGTTGCATCATACTTTTGGTTTAAGTCTAGACCAGACTTATTCATTAAATTAGGCCATAACTTTTTTAAACGTATTTAACTAAAAAGGTAAGACTTTAGACCGTTCAGATATTCACTTAGGCCAAACAAACCAGTCGGTTCGTGTAAATATGAATAATATAATGGTATTTAGTTGTTGCGGTCGTTATAACATTGGACTTTTGTCATAATGTGTTTAAACTATATACTACTTATAGAGTTTAGTCGGTCACATGACTGATTTAAAGACATTATCACAAAATAGGCTTTCAAGCTAGGTCAGGTCTTAGAAAAAGGCCTATACCATATAAACAGGCCAGACCCATGCCCTAAGTTTGGGACATGAGCCCGATTCAAGTCTTAGACAACTGTTTCTAGTCGAGTCTTGTGTGAGATTATAGCAATAGCATTGCTTAGCTGAGTCTGGCATCAGTTAGTTTTGATTATTTGATTAGTTTTCGCTTCTAACTAGCAGTACCTGTTTGATACAGTTCAGCATGTGAGTAACCAATTGTAAGTACAGAACTCATTATACAAGTAACATAGAAATGACAGAATTATCAATACATAGTTTCCTTTTCATTTCTCTTATAGCAATTCTATTTCAACCTCTGCATTCTGGCCATTATCTCTGCATTTTCCAGCCAAACTTTCTGGTTTTCTTTGCGTTTTCACTGTATGACAGATCTGTATTTTGTTGCCTTTTTTGGGGTCTGCAGACAGAGTGCAAGCACCACCGTTGGCTTTTTTTTTTTTTATTCTCAAACTATTGCAAGTCCTTTTCTACTTTTTTTTGTTCTTAAATTATTCTGTTTGTTCTTTTTTTTTTTTTGTCTCCCACCCAGTTGAGTTTTGTTCTGTCATTTTTTTGTGTCCTCCGTTTTTGTCTCCCAGTTGTGTCCTCTGTTTATATTATTAGCGATAAATCTTTTTAATATCAAGCACTTCTAATTTTTTTAGTATTTTAATGTGTAATATACATTATTTAATCATATCTAAAATTTCAGGATAATGGCCATCTCCCTATATGGTGTTCTGACTTTTTAGAATCAACATATCCAAGGTTGATAACTTCGGTTTTTATGGAACTTATTTCCAAGAAGGGTTTACTATTTTCTTTTGGTAGTGCAAAAGTTTTATTTTTCGATATAAGAAGGCGCAATGTTGCTCTCTATTTTTAAAAAGACAATTTGTGGAATACACAGGAAAGTTGAAAAAAAAAAACATATCAAATATATAAAAATTATTTTTGTTTCCCAAAATATGGTAAATCCCTTATGCAATTTTTTTAAATGTATTCTTAAAACACCCATCTACACAGACACATCACGATTAAGCCAGTGGTATGTAAATCCACTTGATTTAATATGTAGATAATATCAGTAAATTTTGGGTGTGGTTATCTTTTCTGTTTTGTTTAGGTAGAATGCGACTTGTACTTCATCTCGGAATGTGGGTTTAGTGCTACTTGTACTTATATCTATTATCAATAATAAATTCATTTTGGTGTTCAAAAAAGAAAACGATTAACCTTTCAAGTATGGTTTTTGAATCATTACTTATGTTTTAAGATTTTATGGGTGCTGTCTGAAAAAGATTTAAATTGTAAGTAGGGATATGATTGCCCTTTCCTAGAAATGTAGGGGGTGTTATTGTTCTTGGTAGCATGGGATTTAATTCATATACAGTAACAGTGTAAATACAGTCTGATCATATTTTCTCTATATCTTGACATAGTGTAAATACATTTTAAGAAATATTATGATGCGGTAAAATGGGGAAATATGAATGGACTTATGTGCACAATCTAGTTATACCGTCGGCTTATGATTGTTAAACTTCAGAATCATATTTGAACAGATTTCTCTTCCTTCTTATTGTTATGGATTTAGTTCTAGGAAAAATTGATCGGATTGGCTCTTTCAGTGAACGGGTTATTTCAGAGTGAACAGAGTTATAAAACCTAATAAAATTAGATTTTAACAACTTTGCATTTTTTTTACTTGTTATCTAAGTGCATGTATATTTTTTTTCCCACAAATTCAACTGTGAAGTTTCCAATAACTTTTATCACTAAACACCTTTCTCAATTGTGTGATTGGTGTTATTTGGTTAATTGTCCAGGTTTATTACCAAAAAGTATAGTTCTACTAAGAAACAACTGGAAGCTGCTCCAGCCACTGCTTGTACGGGTGCGCTTGCTTAAGCTACAAATTCTAATTGATGAAAGAGTTTATTTCATGATGTTGATTATACTTCCCCTTCACAAGTTCTGTTGTATGTAACTAGCAATCACATTGTATCAATATGGAAGCTTTTTACATTATTTTTTGGATGGCAAGTGCTATTCTTCTTCTTGCCTTAAAATAACATTTCGACTGCATGACCGTCTTTTCTAACTAGATCTATGGGTCTAGAATTTATGGCTCTTCCCCAATAACACAATACTCTTGAGAGAAATTTGAAAAATGGATGAGGTTACTATAGTATCTATTTTTTTAATAATGTCATGATGAGTTTCTCAAATTCTCATCGGGTAAGAATTTGTGCATCATACTATGTTATGGCCTAATTAAAGCTCCATAATCAAACGAGAAGCATCTTTCAAGTATGATAACAAGCTCCTTATTGTTCCCTTGTTGAATGAATACACTTCGTTGTGATTCAATCTATACCTGCTAGACTTCATCCTGTTTCAAGGATTTATGTGTAATTGCTAGACTTCCCCATTTTATGACAATGATTATGTTTTTTTTTTTTTTTGGTACAGAATTATGATTTATTTATGAACAATAAGGAATGATGAACTTTTTTCTCAGATAGTAAACCGATGCTTTGTATGCTACCATTTGAGCGAAAAACAAGTACTTCCATAAAAAAATTGTCAAGTCTATAACCAGCAACAATGAAATCAAGACTGAACTCACCTGAAAGCCAGCCATAAACAATAGTGTCCAAAGTCCCTCTCTAAGGAGAAGCTTTAATACAAAATCGTTTTAAGAGTAATTCTTAAACAAGAAAAACTACTACAAAAAATATATGGGTGTGAGGGGTATTTTAAAAGCCTTAGAAGAGGTATGACAGTACATGAGGGAAGAAGGCCGAGGGGACCCGGGAACCATATACTGTACATAATGCAACAATGGAAAAGGGTCTGTATAGTACAACTTAAGTGACTAAATATGTTTCTCATACAATTCTAAATGAATCCGGAAACCTTAAGTGAAGATAGTACAACAAAAATAATCCACAGCAGCATGAAAAACGCACAGGTAATCCATGCCCAAAGCCTTGGTCCTCCAAGCTCTGCACCGAAAACTATACGCCTAGCAACCAAAACTGAGATACATCCAACAGAAGTGGCAAAGAAAACAATCAATGAAAAGCTAAGTCCCCCTGCATTTTGGATTCGGAGAGGTTGTCTATATGCTATGAAGTTGTACAAAGTATCTATAAGCCAAGGAACACCAATGCCAACATATATATTCACTGAGTTGCTGCAAAAATAATAAATAAAAAATAAAGTTAATTTGAGCTTATCAACTCTATAAAGCTTGTTCGTAGAACAGGGATTTGGCAGGACAATAAAAAAACCTAAATACAGAACTCATATATATGGGTATAAAATGAATGGGTCAAAGCTTCCAACTAAATATGGAAATTTGATTCTAAAATCCTAGGAAATAACTTTTCTGGGTATTTAGAATTCATTATTGACATTTTTATGGTGACCTGAGATCTTAGTATTATTCAGTATTCCACATACACATTGAATGATCCCTAATTGTCATGAATGTAGGTATTTAATTTTTTCTAAATCGCGAAGTTTTACATGATGGAAATTTGCGTCACTATGTATGTACTCACTGATCTCAATACATTTCACTAACAAAAATCAGGTCCAAGTAGTGCTTTTGCCTTTTAATTAAATTTCATTTTGGCAAATAAAAAAATACATGACAAGTTCATCTGTGTCATAATTCTCAAGAATTAGAGGACAACTTTGTGAAAAAAAAAATTATGTGCCACTGACATTTTAATATTCACTATTATGACATCATAACATAAATTCATACATACTTTGCTTACATCAGTAAACTTCCATAAGCAAACTCCGTAATAGTTATATTTAGGACCGTAGAATTTGATAAAATCGATCAAATTTTATTTTAAATTAGTCTGAGATGTTAGAAACAGGTAATCAAGTCCATAAGGGGTAGAACCGCTAGAAGTTATAACTTCCTTTCAGAAACTTCAGGGTAAACTAAAAAATACAAAAAACTCAAAAGCAGCACTCCATGAATTTCGTTAATTACTAATATCTTTCAAAAAACGATTTAAGCAAATTCATGATGTAATGATGACATGTGATTATATCCAAAAGCAAGAGTGATAAGTTTATTGAGATGAAGACCTGCAAGTGATGTTTGCAATTGCAGAATCTGCTGTTTTTTGACGTTTAGCAGCAATCTTGCTCGCCACTAAATCAGGCCACGAGGTTCCACTGGCTAGTGCTGTAAATGCTATGACGTAAGCATTTATTCCTGTTACAGAGGTAAAAAAGGAGGAAATAAGTAATTAACACGGAAATTTTGAATCTATAATGAACTGTAAAGAAGTGGACTACTAGAATATCATTGAGTGAGAAGGAAAACCTGTGACACAACTTATAAGATCCGTTATCTTGGTCACAATATAAGCTATCCCACTGATGAAAAGTAGAGAGCAAATGAAAGATATCCATCCATGAGCAATATGGCATGGGGGAACAAAAGCAAACATAAATCTCCATGGTAAAAGCAACAGCTGCCAGAAAATCCGAGCTGTGCGGATATAGATATTGTTCATTTTTTTAGATTCTTGGCTCTCCACCTGTTGAAAAGAATTACACAACAGTCATCAGAAACTGACGATATAATGTTAGAATTCTCCTACTTACGTAAATTTATTAGTGAACTAATGTTCATAAACAAATGCATCTCTCTACTAAAGACATGCATATTAGTAAAAAGATTAATGCATTGTTTTAATCGTCTTTCACATTATAAATTTATAATTCAAATCAATTTGTAGTTATCCATTCATAAACTAATGCATCTCTTTATTATCAAAGGGATGCAACGTCAATAAATTGCTCAATCATCCTAACCGGCTCCAATCTTTTCATTGTGTTTTTACAATGAATAACTCCTAATATTATGCATTTCATCAAGGAACATTCTATCTGAGTCCTAAATTCAACAATAAGGGCAAAGTTTTAATCAACATCTCAAACTTATAACTAAGTAGAGTAGTAATATGGATTTTCCTTAATAAATTTAGCTTGATTAGTTAAGAATTTCAAATTTACAACTTCCTCTTCGTAATTTATTCGTGTGGAATCATCATCACTAAACTGATTCAGTGAAGTTGGAAAAATTGTTAACCCTGAGCTACTTTATAAGAAAATATGGCTTCTCTGAAATTTAACTGGTACTAACAAAGAATCAGGGGCTAATATCCAATTGATCCTGTTAACTCCACGAGGCCATTCATCTCCTTTGATTTGCAATAATATTCAAATTTCCAATTTACTTTCTAGTGAATTTTATTGATAACAAACAATCACATAATTCATTTATAAAATTAAGAAGTGAATAATGTACGTAACAGTATCATCATAAGAGGCCTGCCTATATGCAAGTCTTGATATCCACAAAACTACCTGGTTAACTAAAAACTATTGTAAGTAACTGTATTACAGCAATGTTAATAAATCTTTGATAAGACCTTGCTTTAAATAGTTCTACGATAATTTGGGATTTTGAAGGGCAGAGCCCAACACTCCCAATTGTGGTTGTTATTATTCTTGGATCTATGATATCAGCATTTAGTCTTAAAAGCACACTAACACTATAAAATAAAGTACCGTCAATGCATCCACAAATTGTTGTTTCCAAATTGTAAGCAAACATGTATCCTCCAGCCTCGTTTCTATAACTTTGTCAGAATTTTCTGCATCATCTATTTGAGGTACTCTTACATACGACATGTCTGCAAATTAGAAACATTGTAACTCTTAAGATTGTTCTTACATTTCAGAATGTTTCTCATGCAAGCAAATTGTTTCAGGAGAAGAAAACATTGAAACTAAAGCCAAATTTCACTACATTAAGGTGGAACAGCTACCTCTGGGGTTTTCTGAATGAATGGAAAAAATATCAACAGTGTCCCCGTTTTCTTCATTAAAATGATTTATTTCAGAGCACTCCACTCGCTCATGGGACTTCTGTTTAGGAGTCTCTTCTGGCACCCAATCCTCTGGCCTCTCATCTCTTGCACTTCAAATATAAAATGAGGTGTCAGAATAGAAAGGTCAAAATTTGAGAGGGTCATGAAATTTTAATTCCAAAACATGAAACAAACTGAACCACATACATAGGTAGAGAAATATAGGGCCAACGTTTGTCTTGAGCATAAGCATGAATCAACAGTAATCCATACTGAAGTACTGTCAACAAGGCCTCCCACAGAGTTATCACGTTTGGAGTCCATACCTACATTAAACTTCATGATCAATATTCCGCATAAAAAGGACAATCAAGAATTAAACAACAATAAAACTGATGATACAGTTATACAAGATCATCACTTATATGTTAATTTTTAAATACTTCTAATGGTTTTTAAACTTGTCAAACCTAAGTATGAGTAACAAAGTTATAATTGTCCTAACTTGCACATTGGGATACAAGCTTGTGTTGGATATTCATCATCAGCTTAGGAGATGTAAATGTAATAATACACATTAGTCATGGAAATGTAAAACCATATCTAACATCCCTTAAAGTGAGAGGTAGTTTCAGAAGTTTTATTACTCTATCTTTCCCTAAATTTTGCAATACTGTTTGTAAGGAGAGAAGACGTCTTGTGAGAAATGAAGGATCAAATTAAAGTTCTTACACATGCATAAACGAGTTAATAAAATAAAGAAGGGAGAAAACAGTTCAATTTATGATGTTTAATCAAATGAATGTTGAAGTACTACCTCCAAAATTATGTATAACCAAATATAAGCCCAAAATGACCAAAATAGCTCTACTATCCATACTCCTAGATCTGCAATCTTTTTCAACTCTCCTGCTTTTGGAATTACCACACAAACAGCGTGGATGGGGAAGAGATCAAACGCAGCAGAACCAACGAGTGTTCCAGGTCCCAAACCTAAATATTAAGCACAGTTATAGAGAGTTATAGGCATAATAGTGATCAGCAGTCTAAAGCCCGTCAAAATATAAAAAGCAATTGCAGATCAGAATAAAACAATACACATACTGCAGCTTCAAATACTATTCAAAAGGAAGGAAGTCATCGCAGCACTCAACTCACTCATTAAACAACTCTTTGAACTTTCCAGCATTGACATATACAAAAATAAAAATAAAAAATCATGCACGTAAATCTCACTTTTTCCTTCCAATTAAATTTTAGAGAATAAATGTCATTTTATTGCAATATTCTTTTTAAAACCTTTGTACCTTTAAAATCTCCCTTTCTATATTGCAAATTATAAACAAATGATTTTGCTGTCCAACATAAGCTTAAAGATCAAGTAACTTGAACTATATGGACGAATTTATGCATGCCAATATGTGTTTTCTTTCAAATTGTGAGGTAGCAAGATTCAACAATTTTAAACAGTTTAAGGATGCCAACTAACAAATTCTTTAGGTATGTTAATCATAAGTGGAGTTGGAAAGTTCTTAAAAGAGGTTACAACCATAAGTAAACAAGTAAAACAATGAGAAATCAAGTAATTAGTCTATTAATAGAGTACTTCAAAATACACCAAAAAAGTATAGTTTCTTCCATCATTATTCTATATGTTGCCTACCCCAACTGACCAAATAAATATAAATCTTTCAGTAAAAGGTGTGCGCAAAGTGGAAAGACATATTAACATGACAAATAGTGACAATAATTACGAACAACAAAAGACTTTTTTTCCACTAAGCAGAGTTAGTTAAATGAACAACGCTATCATATCATATTGTAAAAGTCACTACTCACTGGCATAAATTCGATAAATTTCAAGTACGCCAATACCCAAAATCAATGAACATATCAAGTATCCATCCTAAGATAGAGTTCAAAAGTTTTGAAACACAAACCTCCAGCATACAGGTCCCCTAGATTCCGTATAGCATCAATAGTAGCTAATGAAATCTGAGGAAAGCTAGTTCCAAACGCCAACAAACTAATATCTGCAATTGTATAATTCCAAACTTTCTCATGTCTAATAGTCTCAGCTTTAGTAACAGGATCTATCACCACAACCTCCCTTGAATGCTTGACCACATTTTCCATAGATTGAAAGAATCGGGATGTTATAGCCGATAATCCAATAAAACAATAAGCAAGACCAAGAAAATACAACAATATCCTAACACTATTTCCAAGATTAGTTTCTCCACTAAATATCAAATAGCTTTCACATTTCTCATCATGAGCCAGAAAACTGGATAAGTACCCAATCATTTTATACATTTTTCTTTGCTAAATCCAAGTAGCAAAAGGGTCTCAATCAGTCCAAAATTTCAGATCAGTTATGTGTGATCATCACCAAAGAAAACATTCACATCACCTGATATATAAGCATAGGTCAGTATTAGAATACAAATTGATCAAAATATTACATATTCATATATACAATAATACAACAATAGATACTTGCTTAAAAAAAAAAACATATAGATAAATACCTTTTGAAAACTAATATTTTAAGTGACAAAATATCTTGGATTAAACACAATTAAGTTGAGTCAGTACCAGTTGAAGTAGATTAAAAAAAAAAATTGCACTGACTGTGTAAAACCTATTTGCACATGAATCCAAGCAAATCATGTTGTTAAGAGTCCCACATCGGATAGGTGACGGCCATTTATAAATGGGGACAATCCTCACTTTACAAGTTGGTTTTGTGGGGTTGTGTGGCCCAACCACCATTTCTAAGACATGTCAATTAGATATTTGCACTTGCATACAAATTGCATCATGGAGTGATTTAATTGGATACATGAGTAAAAAAAATGCACGTCATTGCATAGAAATAAATAATTGAAGTAGTATAATGAGAAGTTGATTTTTTTTTCAATGATTGAGAAAATTGAGGGGGAAGGGATTGAAAATGAATGATGGAATTGAATTGATAGGATAGAGAAAGAGAGGGAAAACAATTGGATCGGAGACTTACCGGCGAAGATAGAATTCGCCGCAGATATTGCCGGTGGCAATGACGATGTTTGTTGTTCGGTGAAAAAGCAGGGGAGTATTTATAGAACATTAGAACGTGTTTGCATTTGCATGGTGCCCAGTTTCTGTCTCTTGTTCCGTGTCAAATATAATTTCCAATATTTTTTTTTATAAATGGAAATTTATTTTTACTCTTTTTCTTGAAATTTTGTAGATCAAACATTACGATTGATTGAGTTATGTTGATCCATAATTGATATAAGAGATATAACATTTATGTTGCTCATTTGACTGTTAATCAATAAAATAAAAATTCATAAAAGAAAAAAACTACATTAATAGTATAAGTATTTGATATTAACATAAAAAAAAATCATGTCGGATAAGGGTGTTCAAATTCAATCCGATTCAAATTAAAATAGTAAATTAATTTAAAAAAAGTTTAAAGTTGACACGCCTAAATCATTATCTAACGAGGTTCTGAATAAGCTAAGTAACGAGTGGTTCATGGACCATAATTAAAGATTTTGAACAAGTAACTCTTATCTTCGCACGAATATTTCCCTGACAAAAGTTATGGCAGAGAGACATAACCTAAACTCTTGGTGTGAACTCTTTGGATTTTCACATGGTGAATGTTCGACCACCCTACAATCCCATATAGTCTAAACTACAAATCCTCGTCATGATTTCAAACTAAAACTCCATAACCTGCTTTCCCTAAGTTAGTGTGAACACTATCATCGACGTTAAGCATTGTCGTATCTAGAATGCCTCTTTTCCAACACACTTACCAAACCATCTTAAAAACCAGAAAATGTGTGAAGATTGTTGCTATAAATGAATAGTTCTTAAGATGAGTTCCTTCAAGTATAAATTTGTTACGCAAAATTCAAATATTTCACATGATCAACGGGGTTAGAATGCCAATAACAACCACCATGTCCACTAAGCTTCTTGTTAAATTGTCCAAGTTGTTGTTAATATAATTAGACGCCGTATCAGGGTAGTTGTATCATATCCAAATGCCAACCACACGAGTGCAGCAAAAAAGACAATGCATCCTAGCCTCGTCCTCATTACGTAAAGGGTAGGTGACTAATGTATTAACTCCTCTAGGAGTCAAGGTGGCCATAGTAGGAATGTATGCATGACAAGCTTGCCAGAGAAAAAATTGCACATCATACAAGAGAACATAGTGAGGCAAAACGTTGAGATTGATCCAACAATCTCAATTTCATCTCGAAAACCAACTTATTAGAGAATGAATGACAACTAACAATGGATTTTGACTCTGATCTAGGTAATAAGTTTAACTTAAGTAATCAAGCTAGAGATAGATCATTATTAGGTTATGACATAGGGATTAACGTTCTATTAAAACCTCCAACGATTTCGAATTCACTTAAGAGATTAAGGGGTTGTTACTTGCGGGGAGAATTCTAGGTCAAGAGATTGGGTAGAGTTACTTTGTTAATCTGTCGTGAAACTAGATAATCATTGCTTGAATTAGGAGTGCAAATTACCATATGAGAACTTCGGAGGATTCGAAGGTCTTAACCATACTTCTCTCTAATATTTTTAAAACCAACTTTTATTGTTTTATTTGCGTTTACGTTACAAAAACCAATCCAACTGCCTAGGGCAACAATTGAATTTAATACATCCTTTCGATAATGAAATTGCTGAGTAAAAGTTAACAATGGTCCTCGTGATACGATCTTATTTATTACTTCAATAATTTTGGTTCACTTGCCAAATCTCTATCACCTAGTACTGAAAACCCAGGTTAACAATGGTTCACTCGCCCATACTTAGTATTGATGAAGGCGAAGCTTTCGGCTTGCTTTATGCTCTCGGAGCAGCTATACATTAACAATGTTACTTTGGGTTAGATTCTAAATGAGTCGTTTATAGCTATCATAGTAATAGAAGAGATGCATATGATTTTGGTGCTATTATTAGAGAACACATAGATACATTCTCGTCTATTTTTACAATCTTGAATGTTGAGTTTGTTATGGGATAAATCAATGAGATTGTGCATAGTCTTGCTAAAACAACTACATCTTTAGTTAGTTTCTGCTTATTCATTGAAATGTCTAATTGTATCTAAAACATTATTTTGAATGAAATGAGATGGTTGCTTGTAAAAAAAATGATTCTCATGGTGTAACAACAATAAATAAAGTTTTGCAAACAATACAATTTTCAATACAATAAATACACATATTTTTATAAAAAAATTTAAAATCTTAAAAAATGTTCTAAAGACACTTGTTACATTTCTCAATTAAATATCGTTCACCGTGTAATTTGAGGGGAAAAAATATCATACCATCCGTGTCCTACAGCTCGAATCATGGATCACGTGATGAGTAAAAAATCAGTGACCATGGACAACTGGAATGGGAATGACGTATAAAAAACCTTTCTCCGTAACCAGACAGCGATGGTCCTATTGAAGGTTAAAATAATTTCACTATTTTAAATTGGAAAATGCTAAAGCGCCCCTTGTTAAAAAAATTCAAAGAAAGAAAATTTATTTTTAAATTTGTGTATACACATTAAAACTTTAACATGACCCTTTAACGTAACCTTTCTTTTAACAAACTTTTTTTTGGGTGTAAACCGGAAATCCTCTGCGCGCAACTGCGGAGATTAATCCGTCGAACATTGTGAGACCTAAATAGGCGGCAGACTCCCCCTAAGAGTTTTGACACTGCTGCATGCTCAAGACTGGATTCGAACCCATAACCTTTCTTTTAACAAATTGATCTGGGGATGAAAACATTTTTCTTTTTAAATTATGGGCATAAAACATTAAATTAATGCGAGGAATGGATTAACTAATAAAGAAAATTAAACCACAAGTGGTTATATAAATAAGTTATTGTTATTTAGTTAGTAAAAATTAGTTATTAATTCGCTTCTCTTTGAATATTTAGCTCTCCATTTTAATTTATTGTTATTTTAAAGTTGTTAAAGTTCGTATAATGTGTCAAATTTCAAATTCTAGTTATGGGTGATATTTGTTCTAGCAATTTCGACATTTTTATCAATTAAGATAGGACTTTGGACAATATCAAATTATTTTTATTCAAAGATAACATTACATCATCGTAGAATTAATTAAATTATCAACAAGAAATAATTATTTGTGAAAAAAAAAGCAAGAAATAATTAAATACCCCTATAAAACAAGAAATAATTAAATAAGACAACGTAATCTATTCTAGACACGTTTGGCGATGTCATTAGTTTGCCAACAGCCAATAACACAACACAAAAAGGAAGTTTCAATTCTAATAAACAAAAGAAGGAAGTTTCAAGCATTGTATTTTTGGCCATCCCCTATTTCACATCAAGTGAAGAGAGGAACCTCCCAAAGATGGAAATGTAAATAGAAACAAACTTCTACAGCTTGATAATTTGTCAAGATAGTGAAAGAGATAAAATCAAGATTCGTTTCTACAAATCTCACCCATGATATATCGGTTTAACTTTTTTTTTTTTTGGGGAATATTGGTTTAACTTTGTAATGTTTTTAGTTGAATATTTAAATGCTACTAACAAATAGTAACAATCATCTCCCTATGAAATTCCCTAGATACCATTTCTATCACAACATGACAACCACTACATATCCTCAAGTTCTTTACGTTTACGATCCATATTGTGGTGCTAGGGCTTGTCCTAAGGAAACAATATGCAAGTGCTAGTTTTTTCACTATGATGAGATAATGCAAACTCCTTTTCTTCTTCATCCAGATCAAGTAATACCTCATTTGAATGAAGCATTCTTGAAGTGGATGTATTTATACAGAAGGATTCTACGTTGGGGTGGAAAAGATGAAGACTTGGGTGTGTGCGTGATATAGCCTTTGTTAAAGCTTTGCATTGGTGCCAATGCTAGCAAAACATGACTACTTCAAATTTTGTCACTCTGATCATTTGTTAGAACCAAGTTGAATGGATTCTCAATCTTTTGATATTTTGATGAAGGGTTGATTAACATGAAATTATTTAGATAAGAGAAAGATAGGAATAAAATCACCAAAGTAGATAATTGAAATGTAACGAATCTATTTCAGAACCAACATATTAGATCACATGTTAATGCATATGACGAATAAGACACCAAAGAATCAAATAGAAATACTGTGTCAAATAAAAATAATCAAATAGAAATAATGTTGTAGGAAATGTGGGAAATGGATTAGCTACATTTATTACTTGGTGACTTTAGTGTATTTACGAGATATATGAATAATTAAAATAAAAACAATATTATTTCACAAGCAAAGGGAGACGTGGAAATCACAAAAACACGCGCGTCAGACTTTCAAAACAAATGAGGAAATTCTCAGTAAAATTTTAGTTGACTTTGGCAGAAAAACAGGTCAACAGCGAATGAAATTGTTTTGCTTTGCTTTGCTTTGTGATGATACCTTTTACTATATCTAGCAATTTTTTTAAAATAAATTATTTAGATGAGAAAGAATGATAAGTTAAAATAGAGATAAAGACCAGGTCATCAAAATTCAAAAGCTGGCAATCTTGATTAAAGAATAGCATCATATGTCCGCTGTAATAAGCCTTGGCTTATGTCACTATAAGCAACCTTACAGAGACAGGGTCGTTGGATGATGAAGTTCAATTGCATGAACCCTGCACTTTCTAAACCATAATTTTTGCGCCCTACTCTCCAGCATCTCTGCACCAATTTCCCCTTACCATCAAACTCGTGCAGGCGAACCACCATGCACCATCCATATGCAATTAAATTCCTAATTTACCCAACACCGTCCATGTGCAATTTAATTGTACTATAATTCCAAATTTGCCAAGCAATACAAAACAAAGAAGAAGCAAAATAATTATGATACGGATTCTCTAAATTCAAATGAGAAAATGCAAGCAACATGAGTAGGGGTGGACATGGTTCGATTCGGATGATAACTGAACCAAACCAAACTGAATTGTTTGCTAAAATAACTGAACTGAACCGAACTGTTTAACTGAACCGAATTGTTTCAAATCGACCTGTTCTGAATTGAACTGTTATTATTTGTACAGTCGTAAACAAAATAAACAAAATAGAATTTTAGTTACCAAATAGAACTGTTTCAATTCAATTTCAGAATTGTTAGTAAATAGTTCAGTTTTTTTTTTGTTCAGTTCAACAGTTCAGTTCAGTATTTTACCCACCATAACCATGAGCTCTACATGTAAATTGTGCTTGATTCCACGCTGCTAGCGAGTTCCTTGATTGGAACAAGCTCCAAAGATATTATGTTTTGGAACTTAAAGTATGAGAACCAAAAAAAAAAGATGCAACTATTGACTCTCCATATTTGACTTGATGAATGTTCGAGGAACAAGCGTTGATTTTAGGATGAAGATAAAGGCTCTGAATTTGGCTATATGGATTTTTTCACTTGTGATATGTTACTTGCTCCCTCCATCAAAGGGCCTCGTAGCCTGGCTGTGTAGGTCAAATTGAAGGAAGACGCAAAGGATCAATTTTTTTTAAAAAAATTCCTCTTCACAAATGCCCCTTAAATTTTCCTAAACATAACTATCATCCAAATGGGCAGTAATTTCCTGCTCTGGGAACTCGAATTTGGAATAAGAAAATCTTGATAAACATCTACCAACTAAAAGGTGCAGAACATAAATTTAACCATGCCAGCATATAAATAACTGAATCTGAATTATGACAAAGTCTCCAATAATAACTATAAAACTTGGTAGGGAAATAATTGGTTCCAAAGTAAACACAAAATTTTAAACAACCAGTAACAAGTTGACAAAAAACATAGATAAACGAGACTCCACAGCAACTACACCACCTAATGGAGAATGCCTCAAGACAGAGAACAAGATCTTTAGTCTTCCTCTTCACCCTCATTCTCAGCGATGTTGAAGTATCTCAACTCATAGATATTGCGGTCCTTGTTGGATGCAATAACACGAAGCCAATCCCTCACATTGTGCTTTTTCAAGTACTTCTTGGTCAAGTACTTCAAATACCTGGCAAAGGTAGTGATGATTAGGACAAATATAATCACATGAAGGCAATAGAAAAACCAAAGAAGAACTTGTATCCAAAGAAAACTGAGACATAAAGAAAAAGAAGAAAAAAAAATGATTCCAATTGATTGCATGCAGATTTGAACTGAAGAAACAGTTACAAAAAACAGCAAAATAGAGCAGGACAAGAATTCAGTTCAGTAACTGGACTGGAATCAAAATACCGTCAAATTCTATTAACATTAAGGAATACCAGCCAATAGTGGAAACCAGGAAATGCAGGAACATGACCATTTACACAAATCATACTCACTCAATAAAAAAAATGTCATGAGAATCTTAAGTTGGCACTAGGAATGCATGCAAACATCACAAGCAAAGACTGGTGATGGCATTTTCTTATATCCCTTTCACAACAAGCACAGTTTTAAAGAAACACAGTTGTATCCCTCACTTTAAAGAAACACAGTTATATCCTTCACGGTAGAAAAGTTAACAAAAGAAACACGTAGATATTGATTTGACATTGAAAAACGCAGTTTTAAAGAGTTGACTCCACACATATCCATTGCATATTTGGATTGACAGTCAAATTTCAGAATCACAGTGAGCCACCACAATTTTGCCAAAACCTACACTTTGGAGCTTACGCAAATTCACCACCCATCCAAACATACTTAAAATTCAAAGAGTCTAACGCAGTAATTTAACTACCAACATAAATATAAAAAAGAAACAGAAAAACATATTAAATTGCACATGATAATCATAATCAATAATACAATTATATAAAGTATATTTCATTCCAATACTATCTCAATATTCAATCGAATTCCCAATCAACATTTCAAAGCCACAAAATTACTCAAAAACATATGAACATTTCATCTACAGGATACTAGATCTACTCTACTCAAAGTAGAAATATTTGACCTAACACATCAATAACATTAAGCAACAAAGAAAGACGAAGAAATTACCTTTTAGAGAAATTGCTGTCGGAGGTAACGGTGATCTTGGACTTTTCACGAGTAACAGTAACGGAATCACCGAGAGCACCAGCTTTACCGCCAACTTTAATCCTCTCCTGAAGAAACTTCTCGAGGGAAGCGATATCCATAATCTTATCCTCAACTGGCTTCGCGCAATCGATCACGAAGCTTGTTCCCTTCTTCTTACCCTTCACTCCGCTCATTTTCGCGTTCAGACTTCACCCCCTTGTTCCTGATGATGCAAAACTAGGGTTTCCGTCATACAAAACCCCCGAGTTTATATTATATTATTCAATTCAATGTTTTTACTCTCTGGGCCTTTTCATAAGATATATTTGGGCTTTTCGTTTGGAGAGTTTTTAAATGCACCCTAACAACTTTTTAATCACCAAAATACCTCTTCAATATTTTACTTTTTCAATAATATTATGCTCGTTGAATTAAAGAAAATCAGAGATATGTATGGTCGAATGTGTGTCTCAACTAAGTCATGGATATTTTATTATATAGGCTCATAAATAAATAAATAATCAAACTAACGAGTTTTACAATACACAATTTTTTAAAGGAAAAAACCACCAATAAACAATTTTTAATGATTTTGTAAGTATAATTCAGATGGCACTTTAAAGTTACTTGATAAATTGAGTACTTAATAGATTAAGAATATGAATTCGAACTAACAATATTTTATTTCTCGACGCATGTCTTTAACTTTCAAAAAAACATTTACAATACATAATGTTTTTGTTCGTCAAGTAGTAGCTAAACACATAATGTTTTTGTAAGTACAATACATAATGTTTTTGATTTTTTTTTTTTTTAAGATGTATACGTGGAACGGTAGTTAAGGTTGAATTTTCTTGTTCCACTGTAGTGTTATTGGAGTTTTTTTTTAAGCAATTTTCCACTTAAAAATTCTGATTTTTTTGGGTCGAGGCCCAAAAAAAAAGGCTCAGTTATGTAGAATGCCCGCCCTTACCCATGGCACTAGCATTGCGCTGCCGTGTCGGTAGAAGGAGAATATGGAAGAAGACCAGAACGACGCCGTTCCATGCTCATCCCTCGCGGTTGAATCCATGCTTCGTGTCGGAACGGTAACACCGTTTATATTGTTAACTTCCTCATTCACCAAATCAAACACCGTTTTAAACTCTAATTTCTTCAGGCCGGTGCAATTTGGGGCTTGTGTACTGGTCCCTATGACGCAACTATACAAGGTAAATTCAATTTAATTATATAAAATTATTTTTTTCTAATTCATTGAAACGTGTTCTATTGAATTTTTAATTCTTAAGTCTTAACTATTGATTTCTATTTACAGGTCTTAGAGGCATTCCCCGAGCTTCTTTTGTGGTAAAAAGTTAATTTTTTTATTTTATTTCTTGTCTATTTTGGTAGTCTTTGAATTCAAATACTGATTGTAGGGTTTACTTTTTTTGTGAGGTAATGGTTTGATTTGGATTGGTTGTCAAGTACAGGCAAACTCTGTTCGTATTTATGGGACTCAATGTGGTAAGTAATTCAATTGTTGATATTTGATAAGATTATATTTGAGCTGTGCATTCATCATGTTTTGTAGAATTAATTTGATTTTGGGTTGTAGGACTTGTAGCCGGAGTTTTCAGCATTACTCGATGTGGGGTTAAGAAATACAGGGGGCGCAACGATTGGGTTAGTTTGTTTGTTTGTTTGTTTGTTACATCTGTTTTATTTATCTTTACTTTTCAATTTTCAATTAGTCTATGAATTAATAAGGTGCAATTCTATGAAATGTATTTTGTGATGATCCCATTGAATGTTACAACTTACGAGCATAAGCTCAATAGAACTCATCCCAAAATATTAGTTCATTAGATGGAACAGTCCTTAGGTTTTTAAGTTTCATTTTAGGTGATGAAGGGGATATAACATATATGTGCTATATGCAAGTGCAGTTAGTCATTCTTTTAACAATTCTGGATCAGTAATGACTAATGAAGCCTAGAACTGTTCCTTAACTCTGAAATGGAAATTTCTGTTAAAGATTCTTTGTTGCTCTTGCTTGGCCGACAAAGCCCTATAGGTTATAGGCACTTGGCAATCATGGATAATAAACTACAAGTTTGGTATCGCAGTGGATTTGCGGTAAATCACTGTGAGTCACCTTAATTTTTGAAAAGCTACACCCTGTAAAATCATGGTGGTTCGCCTTGATTCAGTTGAACCCACTGTGATACCAAACATGCAGAAAATCTGTTAATTGGACTTTGGACATCTTGGTCATGTTACATAACTTCTTATTTGTTAAGACAGGACTAGGTCAACTTACTAGTCCAGAATTGTTAAAGTATCACCTCAATAGTTAAGAATTGTTATGGATGATTCAACCTAATGTCAGTCGCCGATTTGAAAAGGGGAAAATACTGCCGCCAATGATCAACTTACTCGGGACACTTATTGGTATAAATATACATCTCTATTTTTTATATAAGATGTCACTGTTATAAATGCTAGCATTGAGCATCACGAACCTTTCTTTACATAAGATTATAAGAATACTGGGATATGTGTGGTGCAATAGATTTTACCTACCTAAGAGAGGACACGTTCTCAAAAGCTGAAAATGCCTGATTGCAGAAACATGGGGGCTCTCTACGGCATTATTTACAGTACTATTGTTGGAAAGAAAAACAATGTTTCTTGGCCATTGTGTGTAATGTCAATTTTTATTTGCTTGCTTGTCTTGTCATTAAGACTTATATTCTTGTATACATCCCCTGTAGGTAGAATGCAATTGCTTCTAATCATATTATTTTGCTTGCTCGTCTTGCCATAGTGTTGTGAGCCTGGTGACTACCTGGTTAATGAACACTATATAGCATCATTGTTCTTTCCCTCGGTCATTAGGAACTTGTTGATTCCAGTTTGGTGACTAGATTCTATTTGTCCGTTTGAAACAAATGATTTTCTTAATGGAAGATTCAAGTTAATATTGCACGTTTTTGTGATTATGCTGCAACACTATGTTGTAGTTTCGGGGCCAATTGGCTTTGATTCAGAAAGCACCATTTTTTATGGTACCTATCATGTTTGTTGGAATAATTGTGTGGGCTAAAGGAATGTATTTACATGGTTGCAAATGTAGGAATTTAATAACTGGGTAAAAAATACAACACTAGCACGGGTCATTGAGTTGCTAAAGTTAACTTTTTAAATTTCTTCTTTTCCTTTTTCGCTAAACTAATATCCCCAACAGGTTAATGGTTTGATTGGGGGAGCTGTAGCAGGTGCGACTGTTGCTGCTAGGACACGAAGTCGAATGCAGGTGTTTGGGATGGCTGGTTTGGTTTCTGTTTTCTGTGCTGTAGCTGAATATTCTAGAACATGAAGTGCATTTGTTAGAAACTGTGACAGAAGGATATCCGAGACTCATGTTTTTTGATAACACATCAACAAGCAAAATAGTTTGCCTTTTTTTGACAAAAGCAAAATAGTTTGCTATTTCACAGTTTTTAGCTATCATTTATTTCATTGGTTAGAACATGTATATTTATTTATTCTGTACCAAAAAAAAAAAGAACATGTATATTTATTTTGTATATATGTGTTTAGACATCAAAGTAATTTCAGTCTTCTTTATCGTTGTTGTTCAAATAAAAAAAAAATTCATCATACAGCACAAAATTGTTCTTTCCTTGTACTAATGAAGGTTTTTCACAGTTTGACAATTTTATTGAGCTTGTGATATTTATTACCATTGCTATTAAAGTGGTAATGGATTTCAACCAACTAGTCCATAATGCTTATAATATACTCCCTCCATCTCAAATTATAAGAAGAAGAAAAAAATCACACTTATTAAGAAAATTAAAACATAAGAATTTGGAGTATAGGTTTTTGTGTTTTCTTTGAAAAAAGTTTTATAGAAAGATGTAAAAACAATTTTCATTGGCTATTGGTTATGGAAAAAATGAAAGAGAGAGAACATTGAATGTAATTTGCATTTAATTTTATGAGAATAAACAAAAAAAATCTTGGAAAAGATAAAAGTTTGTCTTTTTTGCTTATATTTTGGGACAAAGAAAATGTGTTTTTTTTTTTTTTTTTATATTATTGGACGGAGGGAGTAAAATTATAAATAATTAGAGTTTTTCTTTGGGAAAATTCTCATGAAATTCACATCTCATCTCACACAATCGATATTTAAGATGATGTTTAAACAAAAACTATTTAAAATTTATTAAAGCATGTTTATATACTAGAATTTAGATGTACTTATAAAAGTAACTTATTGCCTCTATTTCTTTTCTTTTTTCCTAGAAAAGAGAAAAGGGTTAATAATAGGTTGGAAGAAGACGAAAATAATGGTGTGGGCGTTCATAATATCCAAAAAACAAATGGAGATAAGGAATGGGTTGTATTCAAAGAAAATTCCTACCTCATCCATATTCTATTCTTAGCATAAAGAAATGAAGTGGGAAATAAAACAGAAATGATGAAACAAGTAAAACACCATGACATGTCTTTCTCTTTGGCACAGAACTAGGACCCACCCTCCTTCCTTCCTTTGTCCCAACCCCCATCTCCTTTTCATATATTGATTTAATTCATCACGTAACGAGAAACTATAGAAACTAGAAAGCCCTTCTCATCTCATCAACCTTCATCACCACCACCATAATATCTTTCCATAATATCTATCTTTACACTACTCTTCTCATCACCAATTTGCATACTCACAAATAACATTCACCACCAAAGTCATGGATTTGAGATATGAATACCAAGAAGTATGTTTTTTCTTTCACGTTCAAAATTCTTCATATTTTGGGTAATATATAATATAGTTTGTTATATTCAATATGGAGATTAATATATTGTAGTTGATATCAGGGATATTGGAAGAACTCAAGGGGAATGCGACTCTTCACATGCAAGTGGTTGCCTATTTCTTCTTCTCCCAAGGCTCTTGTTTTCCTATGCCATGGTGATCATTTCTATCTCTTTTCCCTTTTTCACTCTTTCTCTATACATATCTCTTACTTGGTGTTGTGTAATATAATTATTTAACATAGTTCTGATTTCTTGTTGCAGGATATGGAATGGAATGCAGTGGATTCATGAAAGGTAACACATTCTCTTTCTGTTGTTAATTTTGCTTTCCACAAATTGTTACATGTATATGGTTCCACTAACTAGTTGCCTTGATGAATGATGAACAAAATCAACCTCTAAAATTATTTTAATAACGTTATCTTAGTAGTGTTTTTCATCTTAATTAATATCCCATTCTAGTTATGATTTTATTTACTTCACATAGAATGGTACATTGGTACATATATCAACGCAACATCACTTGAAATGAAATAGTTTTGTCGCCACTTTTTGTTAAACTTTTTCAAAACAAAACATGTGAAATGGAAAACTCTCATAATAAGTAGTTTAATTAGTTGGTTTCTCTTCGGATTGTTAATCACATCACATAATAATGTCATTGCCTTAGTTATACAAGTACTAGTTAGTTAAAGGTCGAATCAAACAATATGATGATCTCTATATATTAGCATTATAATTAATTTCAACCATAAGCTCTTTATCAATCAAACTCCTACGTCTAATTAACCTCCAAACAACCTTGTCCCTCGAGGTGAAAAAAAACATCACGATTTGGATTGACACAACAAGAAGACAAACATGTAAAAGATATAGGCTGCTAGATAGCAAGGTCGGTGGGTGAGTGTGTTCTGCCCATACCTTATTATCTCCTAGACTGCCTCTGCCACTATTGTGAGCCAAAAGCTACCTAAAAAGCATAATTTATCATATATCATTGGGGTTGGTAGGGTGGCCACATTACTATTCAATATTATCTATTTGTCGATGCCCTTGATTCACTCTTTTTCTGCCTATCTTTTCCTTTTTGATTACTCGTTACATTGCATAATTCACATGCTCTTGCCTCTAAGTTGGAAAGTCCATAATTGAAAATTATTCCAAACATTGTTGTTATTATATATCAAAATTAATTATATATGAATAGAAGACAGATAGTTAAAAAGCTACGCCACTAAATTTTTTGGATATGATATTGTTGTTGTGCATGACTCTTTAAACTCTATGACATAATTGATAAACAAAATTGATTTGACAAAATAAAAATATGTGAATTTAGTTAAACATCAATCAAATTACTACCTTGTGTCTCACAATAAAAGCTACACTAATGTTAATTATCATTCGAGTTTCCAAAAAAATATATTCTAATGCTAGAGACAAAACTTGCCCTCTACTCTATCTTTTTCCCGTTTGCCTGGTGAGGATTTGGATGACAATCATGATCCATTTTGAAATCATGAATATATACGTGGCACTCTCATTCTTATTTCTCCTTGTCGGTACAAATACAATGTACCTCAGTTTGCTCTCAACCTTATGCCACTCAAACATGATAATACTAGTCAAGAGAGAGAATATTATTAAATAATCTTTTTAAAATAGTTACTCCATCACTTAAGCATTTTAAAAGGAGTGATTATTTTATTAAAAAAAAGTTAAATATTTCAATTTTCAACGCCCTGATTATATAACTTTTCAAAAAAATTACCTTTTTATATACTAAAAATAGAATTTGAGTTTATAATTTTAATCTTATTATCTTAGTTCAGAAAAATAAAAATATTATTAATTAAAGTATATTTTCATATCATTTTGCTTAGATTTATCAGGTAATTTAATCATGAATTTTATCAAATAGTTCAAATTCAATGAATTAGTAACCAGAAAAAAAAAAAAAAAATCAATGAATTAGTATATCGGTTATAATGTTATAAGTTTATCTGTTATTAATTAGCTAACCTATTTTTGTTACCAAGCCTTAAACACTCAAAATAAACCAACTAAAAAACTTTAGGTAACAAGACCGCCGCAGCTAAGTCTCCTTCCAAATAAATACAAAGAGTTGACCTCTTTGAAGCAATGTTGAATAGTGACAGACCAAGCCTAAAGGTGGAGTAAGTTAAGGACCTCCTCCAAAAGAGGTTTGAGATAAGAGATGGTGGTCGAACGGTTTTGAGGACACCAGTTGCAACAAGAGTAGAATTTGTTTCAAAAATGATAGCGAGGTGAAGATGACAAGCAATATACATAGCAAGAACTAAGCTCCACATCTCAGCACCCCGGAGTTATTGCGGCCAAGATTGCAATAAAAAGACCGCCCTGAGTGTCTCTATGCAAACCGCCACAAAATAAGAGACACTCAAGGCGGTCTCTTAGCTTGTGGCGGTTTCCTTTTACTACATTAAATTTAAGGAACCCGCCACAAGCTTATTCCTTTTACAATGAGCTCTATCCATATTAAATTTAAGGGCATTTGTAGAAGGGGGCTCCCATTTGACATGAATAATGGAACCAACACTTTACATGTAAGCGGCGGGTTTAAAGCTATTCTCAACAACCATTTGCACTTGATTAGCTATATGGAGGAGCCAATTTTGCCATAGATTAAAGTACTGGTCAAATACCAGTTCGTTATGATCCTTGGATAAAGTATTGATAGAAACTCCAAATAAGGTCACCCAACTCCATGACATATTTCCAATATCTTCGTTGCTAAGGTTCCATTCAAGCCAAGGCATGAGACCTATGCTAAAGAATTTAGCTCAATAATCTAGTTTGATGATTAGAGATCAAAATTATATCGCCTCATCACAATCTCTTAAGACACGCACAATAGATTCAAGTCCTTCTTAGCAATGAAGACAACTATTGTCATCGGTCATATTGATTTTTTGTCTCTCCTCATTTGTCATAAGTCTTCCATGGGCTACTATCCAAAGAAAAGAACGGGTCTTGTTGGGACCTTTCCATTTTCAAACTAGCTTAAAGAAATGGGATTTATTTCTCTCAGTATTATTTTTATCCATGGAAAAACAGAATAAGCTGAGTTAAGAGAAAATTTACCTTCAGTAGAGTCACTCCGAATTGGAAAATTTTATTGCAACTCCGTTGATGGAGGTTTGATAGCAGAGATTGCAGTGCTGACATCTTTAGGCAACAATTGGTTAAAGATCTCCTAGTTCCACACAGGGAAATTCATCTAACCAATCGGAATATTATTAGCGAAATTGCTTGCAAAAGGAGCAGCAACATGAATCAATTTATCCTTCTAGAACCTGGTATCTTTCCCATTTTGAATGGACCAAGATAGATTAATTGTTGCATCTTCCCAAACATTACAAGTAATAGCTCATCAAATGTTTGAACATTTTTTCTTCATGCAAACATCAAGGAAAACATTAGGACCACAGACATATTTAACTTTCATCAGCCTAAACCAAAGCTTGTTTGGGTTAGTAACAAAATTCCAGGCTAGCTTTAAGTAGATTCCAACATCAAGGAAAGTATTTGACATCACTGCAACTATATAATGATAGTAAAATATATAGGTCAATTTATGTATGTTGTATAAGAGCGCATCCAACATTTCTGCATGTTATCTTTAAACTTGATTAAAAAAATCGGCGGTAGATCGTTTTCATAACCTTTCTTTTGATATTTTTGAGTTTGTGTAATATCATTTCTGCATGTGTGTAATATCATTTGTTCAAACTCGTTGGTAGAGTTCTTTAGTCGCAAACTAATGTAGTAACTTACAAATTGGCTTGAGCGGCTGCATATACAACTAATTCTAATACTTTTTTTAATTTCATTTCACATTGTTATAATGATTCAATCTATAAAGAAATGATGAGTTCGTTTGCATAAAAAAACATTTCACTAAAATTTTAAGGCCTCTTATCTTTAAATTTCAATGAAGAATCTCATCTCAAAATTCATATTATATTACACTGTTTGATAGGTTTATCAAAGTATGCAATACATGGGTGTGAACAACAGCGAAAAGAAAGAGAAGAGATATAAAAAATACCGAATAACAA
This sequence comes from Medicago truncatula, assembly GCF_003473485.1. Lineage (NCBI taxonomy): Eukaryota > Viridiplantae > Streptophyta > Magnoliopsida > Fabales > Fabaceae > Medicago > Medicago truncatula. Next base: position 43,404,166 of record NC_053042.1, read on the forward strand.
AGGGTGTATAGAAAAACCAATACAAGAGTTAGAAGGAATGCTCCTTCAATAAGAGAGAAAAACCAATAATCTTCTTTTTTAACAGAAGAAACCAATAATCTACGTAACAGAAAAAACTGAAAAATGCTAACTAACTGAATAACCATATGTATCAAGTAAACCTACCTTGCTAATGTACTGCTGAAACTGAACTTGAATACTCTATCTAAATTTGGGTGATATGTATCAAGTAAATTTGGGTGATGGAAATTGGAAACACGTGTGTAGAATTGTAGATTGTTCGATATTTCAAACGCACAATCGAAGTAAACAGCAGAAGCTTGAATTTCCCTTGAAACTGAATTATTAATCCAAGAATCAATAGTGCTATCATTTCTGCCCCATGCAAGATGTTGAGGATCATCTTCAGATAGTTCGTCAATGGAGCCATCAACAAAATCTAACTTGTTGTGCCCAGTCAGAGCCAAGATCATGGCACGGCGCCAAGATCCATAACTGTCACCAGTGAGAGGGTTATAAACAAGAACCAATCAAGGATTGTCAGAACTGGCAACGAAGAAAGGGTTACATTATTAGTCATATCCCCGTTTTCATCCATGAGGATCGGAAAAAAAAAAAAAAAAAACGAAAGAAAGAAGAAAAGAAATGCAGCCGAAAGTTTGTTATTCTTCTGATACCATATCAAAGTATGCAACACATGATTGTGAACAACATGGAAAAGAAAGAGGAGGGATAAAAAAATACTGGATAGCAAAGAGTGGATTGCTTATTGTTAAAAATGATCACTAACTCAATACAAGAAGGAACACTCTTTAAATAGGAGAGCAAAACGAAAAACGGAAAAAATGCTAACTAACTGAATAACCAACTACAAGGTATCACAAATGAATAACTAATTCTAATAAGGTTTGTAATGGCTATTTTAGAAGGGGTAATAGAGTGATAATTTTACTTCACACATTCTTCCCAATTTTGATTTACTAGCTGTAGTGTCAAATTGTATTTATTTGCTTCATGCCTCTAGAAATTGGAGAAAAGCTAGCGTCTGCAGGATACGCTGTGTTCGGAATGGACTACGAGGGACATGGACACTCTGCTGGTGTTCGTTGTTACATAACCAAATTTGACAACGTTGTTAACGACTGTTCCAACTTTTACAAGTCAATTTGCGGTAATGACAAAATTTCTTGTTCTTGCCTTTATATTCAACAATATCATAAGTGTTGAAAACCCAATCCTTTAGGAACTTATTTATGTTGAGTTGAGTTGCTAACTTATTTGTGTATTTCAGAACTCCAAGAATACAGGGGAAAGGCCAAATTCTTATATGGAGAATCAATGGGGGGAGCTGTGGCCGTATTATTGCATAAAAAAGACCCTTCATTTTGGGATGGTGCTGTTTTCGTGGCACCAATGTGTAAGATATCAGAGAAGGTGAAGCCACATCGTGTTGCTGTTAGCATGTTGTCGGGATTGGAACATATTTTTCCCAAGTGGAAAATAGTTCCGACAAAGGATGTCATCGATTCAGCCTTCAAAGATCACACCAAACGGGAAATGGTGACGCTTATGTCTTTTTTTCCCCTATAGTTGATGTTTAATGTTTTTGTTCAGCCAGTTGATTATGTGTTTTTTTTTTAATGATGATGATTACAGATAAGGAAAAACAAGTTGATATATCAGGACAAGCCAAGGTTAAAAACAGCATTGGAACTGCTGAGAACTAGTTTGAGTGTTGAAACCAACTTACACCAGGTGAACTGCATAGACATGATTTTTTGTCTTATTTGTAATCCATCAAATTACCCTTTTTTGGGTCTCATAATGTGAATTTTGAGCAGGTGACGTTGCCTTTCTTAGTGTTACATGGAGAGGAAGATAAAGTGACAGACCCGGAAGTAAGCAAGGCATTATATGAGAGAGCTAGTAGTGTAGACAAGACCATAAAATTGTACCCTGGAATGTGGCATGGCTTAACAGCTGGGGAGCCTGATGAAAATATCGAACTTGTTTTCGGAGACATTATAAGTTGGCTGGATAAGCGAGCTATTGGCAAGGAACGTATTGAGTCATTTCTACCAATTCCAACTTACAAGAAAATTAATCTTGACGAGTTTCAAGGAGGCCGCGCTCGCGCGTCACTTTAGAATTATAAACCAAACCGGTTGTGTTCAGAACTATGGTATGTTACATATTCGAAGTTGTGCCATACCCTGACCAACTTCATTATTCCTCTCGGTACATAACATAGTTGGTTTCAAATTGTTTCAAAAACTAAAGCAAAGTTTTTAAGGCTTCAAAATCAAATGTTTCACTAAACTTACTTGGAGGCAGTAAATCTTCTAGTAGATAATGTCTGAGATAAAGAGATTCATATGAAGGCGGGGGTGATTATAGTAAGATAAACAGATTAGATTACTCCCAGTGCTACCGGACTAGTCGTCGCACAAACAGAATCTAAAACTATATTGACAAATAATGGGAATTTAAATAGGAAAATAGGAAGACTTTGGGATATTATGAAATTTAGGTTTGATGCAAGGGTTGTGTTTCATGCAAGACTCGGGGAGAGACTGAACTAAGACAAGGATATTAGACCTAAGGTCACTCCTCTGAAACATAGAGATGATCACCCTTGACCTAAATTTGATTTTATTGTCTTTATGATTGACCACTAATGAAAAAATGACGATGCTCCTTCAATACGTGAAGAAAATCATGAATAATTTTTTTTTATAATTGTTACAATTAATCTCGTTAAGTTAATCATATGCATAAATGAAAGCCTAATCTAGGTGAATAATTTGGACCCGAGTGTCCAGGAAGGTAGAGGTAATGCACTCTACAAAACCAGATATAAAATTGCAAACAGGAGGTAGTTATTCAACTTATTTGTGAAGTTGGAGCAAAATAGAATAAGGTAAAATGTTGAAATAATATAACTGTAGTTACTTATACATACCCAATTACATCCAAAAAAATAGAGATAGAATTATATAGATGGCAGGAAATTGATAAATGAAATCATGGCTGGCTATAGCTATCAATCAATCTTGAAAGATTGAGGGAGAAGGAACAACAAAAGGAACATTTAAGAGGAGCTCATATGCTTCTGTGTGACTAATGGAAAACACCTAAATGTTGTTATCCTCAGACTATATTTTTTCACTTTCTCACTCTCTAAGGTACACATAACATAAACATACCACCATCAAGAATTAGGCATCAGATCCACCTTCCTTATGGTCACCAAAAATGCGTTGTCGGAAATCAGAAACCATTAGTGGGAGACCCTTGCGCAGGTCCACCTTGGGTTCCCAGCCAAGGTGCTCCTTAGCATTGCTAATATCAGGCTTTCTCTTGTGTGGGTCATCCTCTGTATTATCTCTGTACACTATCTTTGCATCTGGGTCGATTGTTTCTTGGACCACCTACACCAAACGTACATGCATTATGATGCATTCAATAATAGGGTTAATCAGATGTAAGACTGAAGTTACTGCATCCACCGACAGAAAATAAAACAACTAGTCCAAAAACTAACATTCTTCATTCTCACCCACATCATTGGAATATGAACAGTAATAAACAATAATGACAGGAGGAAACAATGAAGCAACCAAAAAATTGGTCCAGCTAACTCTGGTTTTAAGGAAATTGATAATAGAAATGAAGAAACTAGTATTCCATGACAAGTATTATGAATGAATAGTTCTTCAATTAACTTAGTTGGATGATTATGGCTTTTGAATTTATTAAATTAATGCAAATGATTATGAGCGATTCTGGCTTCCTTCCTAATAATCTTTACCTTGGCAAGTTCCAGCATGGTAAATTCACCAGGATTTCCAAGGTTGAACGGCCCCACATGTTCCCCTTCCATAAGGCGCATTAGACCCTCCACCTATGCCAACATAAAAATCACATTGATGACAAAACAGAGAAAGATTCCAAATCCAAAGGCATGGCAGCAATCAAAATACAAAGACCATAGTCAAATAATTATTCACGATGATATTTAATTATTCACAGTCACGGGACACGTGTTATTCGTCAACTTCATGTATCCCCATCTTATACACGAGGCGGCCACTTTGATTTATTCTTGCTAGATTTTCAATTGTTGTCAGGGATGAGCTTTTGCTACTCTTTAATTGTGCAAACTGCAATTATATGAGCTGGCCCACAGGGCTTTAAACAAGCTTCCAGTCACGTGCAAATGGTTCTTAAGTGAAATGTACCAATGCGCAATGGACACATCATTTAAATACCAACACAACCTTCATTCATTAGTTATTAAGAGAAGACCATTAACAGAAGTCCAGGAATTTTTTCAGTTAAAATATGCAGCATGCACATGCGGACAAGAAGTTAAAAGCCTCAAACTTAAAAAGCAACGCTACTAGTAATCCAAAATTCAAACATGGGAAAAAAAGACGAGTTAGAAGTTACTACTACATAGTAAAATAAATATAAAAATATTTTCAATTATGATTGAAATCACAATAAATTAAGGTCGCATTATAATTTTGTTGAAGTTTTGAATTATAGTGAGTGACACTGATTCATTTTAAAGTCACCGACAATCCTAACATATACTAATTGTGAGTTTGGTTTTATGGTAACAAAAGTAGATTTTGTGAAATTGATTTTGATAAAAAAATTGGCCAAATGAAAAATGATTTATGTTTAGATACATTCATATGAAAATGGAATCGACCATGAATTCGATATAAAAACAATTGTAAAAGCAAAAACTTCAAATTCCAGCTAAGTTAGAATTAAATTATACTCAAGATCATTCAACCATGTCTAAATTAATTCTACATCTCTAAACATGATTGGTATCACAATTCACAGTAAGTTGCCAAACTCACAGCGATCCGCTTTGAAAAATCTACGGAGGGCATATTTAAATTCATAGTGAATTTGTCAAAATTACAATAAGCCAGTGTGATTCTACAAAAGCTACATTTTTTAACTTCAACAAAACCTATTATAATTTCGAACATGCAAAGAGTGTAGCTTTTGCATTTTAGCAAACCCATCATGATACCAAATAAGCGCGAAATCAATTTTGTCTCTTTTAAAATGTGACACCAAATATAGTCTAGGAACAGAGTTTTGTTAATGGAATTTCATAAGAAAGTCAGATAAAAAGTGCTTACCAAGTCAGAGACGTATTGGAAACTTCTAGTCTGCTTCCCATCCCCATAAACTGTCAAAGGCTCCTTCCTCAGCGCCTGCATGTAGGGCACCGATTAGAAACAAATATTAAATAATGCCAGCAACAACTACCCGTGGCTTTGTTGTTTGAAATTGGAATGGAAGTACAATAAAAGAAAGGGCGTACCTGAGCAACGAAGTTACTAACGACACGTCCATCATCTAAGCACATTCTGGGTCCATATGTATTAAAGATCCTAGCAATTCTAACCTGAAAAATATACATCACATTCCATAATAATAAGAAATCATTAACAATAATTGAATCCAATTAGCAATTGATATTTAGAAAGAGGTTGAAAATGACCTCTACACCGGCCCCTCTGTGATAATCCATAGTCAATGTCTCAGCCGTACGCTTTCCCTCATCGTAGCAGCTTCGGACACCTGTCTCACACAACAACAATTTATTGCCAAATTCTACCTAACAACACTACATAGAGACAAGGACAAAAAAACTCCACTTTTCTTCACTTTCCCAATTTTAACACCTCTATATAGGACCAAATTGCCCTCCCTCCCATTCAACCTTCTATAAACACAAACCCCAATATTACCACCAATGATGCACGGATACAAAAATTGATATACACACAACATGAATGCTGACACATTGATATCAATAATAATTTAAAAAAATAATATAATTCAATGTAATCATACATCCTACATGTTGAGTGTGTCATACACCGACACAAGCCTACATCGACTATGTTTTTTATATGAAGTGTTGGTACTGCATATATTTTAGAACACATGGTGCAGCTGCCACCACCATCTCAACCTACATTCACTTTTTATTACAGCACACAGGGTAATTTTCACGATTATGCAACGTGGACCCAACAGCAATGATCTGGACCGTTGATTAAGTGGACCCGCAAATCACGGATACCTAAACGACACCCTGAAATTCATACGAAAACACGGTCCTCTAGGCACGTTCCACTTGTCTTATTGGTTAACGAAAAAAGTCCTAGAATAGAAAATAAAATAAGAAAACTAGTTCGAAAAAGAAATCACACAGAACATGCAGGATTCTAAATTAAACGCTGCTTATACCTAGAAATAGAATTTAAATTAAAATCAACAACATCCAAACAACTACTACTAATTCAATTAAAAGAATATTAAGATTGTTACTCACCAATTGGATTAACGTTTCCCCAGTAAGTCTCCTTCTGAGGATGCTCCAGAGGATCACCATAAACCTCACTTGTACTTGTTAGCAAGAATCTAGCTCCAACTCTTTTCGCCAATCCAAGCATGTTCAATGTTCCGACCACATTCGTCTTGTAAACATTCAATTAAGGACACACAAAAATATAACAACATTAACAAAATAAACAATAAACTATAAACTCAGATAACGGAGTCAGAGATAAAGAAATAATGAAAAAGGATATGATAGTTTTGACGGGGTTGAACTTGTAATGAACAGGAGAAGCAGGACAAGCAAGATGATAGATCTGATCAACTTCAAGAAGAAGAGGCTCAACGACGTCGTGTCGAATAAGCTCAAATCTCGGATTACCAAAATGATGCATAACGTTCTCTTTTCTACCGGTGAAGAAATTATCAACAACAATCACACTATCCCCTCTCGCCATCAACCGATCCACTAGATGGGACCCAACGAATCCCGCTCCACCAGTCACCACGATCCGCAGCCCCTTCCTTTTTATCCCCAACGGAATCTTCCCGGACGAATGAACCACCGAGGCGGCGCGTTGCTTATACACTGCAGGTGTGGTCTTTGACTCGCGGTCGAAGTACGAGATCGAGTCTGATTCGTATGGACGGGTTGAGAATGAGGAGGATGAAGAAGTTGAAGATGAAGGTATGATTGTGAAGAATACGGATGCGATGACGATTCCGATCAAGACGAAAACGAGTCGTTGTTCACGAAGCATGTAACGAATCGGACGAATTACGGAGAGCCATGGTTTGTTTGGTTTTGGTGAGTATTCGTCGTTGACTTGTTGAGTTTCGTGTCCTCTGAAAGTCAATTCTGAACTCATTTTCAGATACTACAGAGGAAGAACGGAAATGAAGTGAGTTCCGGTTACCGGAACTAGGTGGTCGAAATTTCCGGCACGGTGGTTAAGAGAGATATTTAAAGTGGTTGAAATGTTGTTAAGATGAAGATCCGATGGAGAGATAATTTGGTATTTAAAGTGAAAGAATGAAATGAAAAGAGCGTTACCAAAGCTTAAGGTGGAAGGGGTTTATAAGAAAAGACGGAAATGTCCTTGGATGAGTTTGGAAAAAGTGAATGGCTGTAAATGGGTGAAAGGTCAAATTGTGGGTGAGATTGAGATTTGGGGTTTGTTGATTTGTAGAAAGTGGTAATTAAAATTGAGTTTGGGAATAAATGGAAAGTTGTGTAACTGGTAATATGTGAAAAGAATAGGGAAATAGTAATAGGGGTGTTTATATTTGGATATTGTTTTAATTTGGGAATGGTCAGTTTTGAATGTTTTAGATTTCTTTTTTAAAAACACCTAGCTTTGACCAACTATTTAAATAGGATTATATGTCATTGTTATAATTAAAAAAAGAATGCTTTGTTTTTTTTTTTTTTTGACAAAATGCTTTGTTTTTTAGTAATAAAAATCATACTATAAAGAAAACAATTGCAATTTGATCTGCAATTTGAAACTCGTCAAAGTGTAGAATTATGAAATAGTATTTCCGTTTGTCCAAAAAAAAAAATAGCGCATAGTTGATAAATTAATTTATAATAAATGTTTTTTGAGTTTTTCTATTTACACCCCATGTTTTTCTGGTTACACCCAAATTTTCTTAAAAAAAATTATAATACCAAAATTGCCTTTTTATATAAATTTTCTTAAAACCCTAATTTTATTCATTGTCAGTGAGTTTCACCCTCTTTCACCCCACAAAGCGATCGATCAAACAATTTGATGTTCAATATCAATCTCCGTAAAAATTAAAGAGTGAATCAAAATATTTTTCATCCATACTCAATTGGATATAAGTAAGTGAATTTCTTCTTCTATTTGCTAGTTTCAATTTTTTTCCTTCAACTGCAATGATGCACTGTACGATTACGGTTTTAATTTACATTGGCAAGGTTAACTTAAATTCAGTTTAAGTAGGTTCATGTAAACTTAAACTGAGTTTACATGAACCTACTTAAACTGAGTTAACATGAACCTACTTAAACTGAGTTTACATGAACCTACTTAAACTGAGTTTACATGAACCTACTTAAATTGAGTTAACATGAACCTACTTAAACTGAGTTTACATGAACCTACTTAAACTGAGTTTACATGAACCTACTTAAACTGATTTTTTTACAAAATCGCAGAACAAGGAAAACACAAAATCAGAACTGAGAACCCATAACAAGAAAAACACAATCGATTGAAGAACAACACTTGCTAACCTGATTTGCTTCGAATTTTCTTTGAAATCATGAATGGACGTGAGAAAGTATGGTTTTGAAAATCTTCGCAGAACACGATCGATCGATTGGAGAATTATGGTTTTGGAAGAAGGGTTTTGGGGTGTAACCAAAAAAGAAGGAATAGGCTTTTTGAAAATCAAATTTTATGAAAGGGTAATCTTGTCATTTTGGGGTGCAACCATGATTAACTAGGGTGCAAGTAGAAAAACTCATGTTTTTTTTATAACAAATGTGTTTATTATCACTTCTTTTTTTTTTTACAAAATATAGCGGTTACGTTAGTTGGTTGAATTCATAGTCATTTGATAAATGGCAAAATTGTATTGCGATTTTCCCCAATCATGTCATAATGTGGAGTTGTTGGGAAATCAACTCGCGATTGTATACAACCATGCTTTGTTTAGGTATCGCTTAGACCCAACAATTTTGAGTCACACCAATAATTTTCACCTCGACTTTAAATTAGTGGTGTTGTAAATTTAACCATCAACCGAATTTCCTCGAACTACTATTCAAGACAAAATCGGTCAAGTTCAAACCCCAATTTAACCTTGACCTAAACACCAACCTCAACTTGTATCCAAACACCCTCAATAGTCCCACAAGCATCCAAGTTTGATCCTTCTCATTACATACAACTACATTATATAGTACCACAAACTTTCAACTTTATATCTTTGATCCTCAAAATATCTTTTATCTTCTTAAAGATTTTATGCCCAATTACCTTAGACTTTTTAGGCAGCTTTACAAGTTTCACCATGACTTCTCCAGTCTCCGAAGATTATTTTCATTCTTCATAAAACTCATTTGCCTCCAATAACCCTTACTTATTGGGACAATCTCACAAATTGTATCGTACCTTCTTCAACCCCTAAAGAACACTTCTTCGTCCACTTGAAGAATTTTTTGCTCTCACCTAGAGCATGACATATATGGTCTCGATAGTCATATAACTTCGGTGCAACAACATCCCCCATTCCTTATCTCTTATCATATAGCTAGGATTCACTATTTTGTTTGTCTTCTTGTAGTCCCACTAATGGAAGACTCCACCTCAAGCTGAGTTTTATCTACCTCAATTATACCTTTCACCTTGTAACCTCCAAATTTCTTCGTCCACAGATGGAAGACTCTGTTATAACTTTCACCTTGTAACCTCCGTCTACAAGGCTGGTCTTGAGTATTCTTAACTTTAGCTCTTAATGTTGATCTTGAGTATTTTTGTCTCCAACTCTCAGGACTGATCTTGAGTATTCTTCATAGCCAAATTCACTAGGCCTTTAGGGATACACATCAATGTTTACGATATCCTCATTCACAATTTCCTCTCTCAACATTTGATATATGAGGCCCCATATAACGACATTCTATGTCTTGCCCATCACATCAGTCTTCTTTGATTATGCTCGGTTGTCTGACATTATCGTCCCATGTTTCAATGCTTACATACACTTATGTTGAACAAAAATTGTTTCCATCTCCAAGATGTCAAATTTGGTACACGTGGTTCTCATTTATTGTGAATTCATACTCTTTGTAAAAAAAAAAAAACAACAAGAACAAAGATTTGGAGCAAGTATCAATTGCAACCAACAACAAACCAGTCTCAAGAAACAACAACATATATAGATCTAATCAAACCAAAGAACAACATGATAAATATAATAAAAAGTATTAGAACAACACACCAAAAATTTGCTTACTTCAGTCAAACAACACCTACATTTGGGATATAAGCATATCTCCAATCCACTATCAAAGAGTCATTTCAAAGAGTTACAAGAATTCAACTTCAACGATCTCTTCAGGAGCACACCTAATTTCATCCTTTTTCCACTCTCTTTCCTTGACCAAGATAGTTACAAAAGTTATTAAGAAATTTATCTTTCAATGTTCTCCAAAATAATCCCCAAAATTATTCTCATTTACCATGCAATTGAGTCACATCAACGATACCGACAAATTGTAAGATTCGACCAATCTATAGAGGAAGAAAAGAAATAAAGAAGGATCTTGTAAAAAAAAAATTAAAAAAAAATAAAGAAGGATGAAGATGATGCAATTTTTTGATTTGGAATATTAAAAGTTTCCGAGACAAAATTGCTCATAAATATTTCATCTCCAATTTTCTTGACATTGGTCATAGAATTGTTTAGTCAAACACATGAAATTAAACTGTAACGTCAATCTTTTTACGGTTAACATACACTTAAATAAATTGCGTAGAAAGTCTGGCAGAATGGTGTTTCTTTGGTTTGAGGTTGTGTCAACAAAAATCACGATGAAAAACCTTTTAAAGAAGAAATTTAATTTTGTTCTTTTCAAAAAATTTGCTAGAACCATCTTTAAAATGCGAGAAAGAGTTGTCAAACATGCATCCAAAGACATGCTAAGTTTTTTTTTTACTTATTTTGTAAAGAACATTAGTTTTTTTTTCTTCTTATTTTGTAAAGAACATTAGTTTTTTTCTTCTTCTTCTCAGACCTGCGATCCTTGTTTTTTGTGAGCAATCAGAGTGAAATTTTAATCAAAAATATTTTAAATGATACCAAATGTGTTGTATATAATAGAAACACTTTTATTATGAAATGTCAGCTGCCACAACTGATATTAGAAATGCATACCTAACCGGTCAGAACTAGGCATTATCTCTTCTTTGTTCTTCTGTCATATTATCTATTGCTTGGGCCAAATGTTTATATAATAGTATATATTATATGGGTCACGTTAACCGGTGCTTCGGAGTACTGGTTAAGGAAACCAAAAAATGAATTTTTTAAATTAAAAATAATACTTTTTAAATTTTTAATGAGTTGTTTGCACAAATTTCAACGCATTATTACTATATTTGCTTCCTTAACCAATGTTCTAAGGGCATCGGTTAACATTTCTCATATTATATTACGCAATTGCAATTATATTTATATGAAAATTATACATAAATTAAAGAGGATGGGACCAAATATAAATTAAAATCAAAATGGAATATGCATATTTTTCGTTTTGAGATGTAGATGGAATATACATATATTGTATTGTATATGCCATTTTTTGTGGGTGATGTATCATAATCATTTTAGTTAGTGTTGCTTACCATCATTAAAATATGATTCGTAGAACCGTTCTATATGCAGGTACTTCCAACGAGTATCGTAATTGTTTCATTTTATTAATTTCAATTTCAATTCATAGGAAGCATTGCGTGACACATAGTTTAGTTCTCATCATAATTGGACACAAGCACTTTGAACAAGGCAACATGTTTCTTAAGGAAAGGAAGCATGGGATGATAAAATATGAAAAGGATATCCTGCAACATGATTATATATATATATATATATATATATATATATATATATATATATATATATATATATATATATATATATATATATATATATGATCTCTAATTGAACCATTTAAGTCCATGAAATCATCTTCATTTTCCACAATTCATGTACCCAAAAAAATATAAGGTTTGTTTGTTACATAATTATAAAAAAAAAAAATTTGTAAATCTAATAAGTTAGAGATTAATTTAAGTTATTATTTAAAAGAAATAAAAGCTATTTTGTGTTTTTTTATCATAATAAAAAATCACATTTTATATATATAAAATTAGTTATAAAAATAGTTTTTTAAAGAAGCTCCTAAAAAATGCTTTTTTAACTTGAAGCAGTTTTTAGTTTTTTACTTCTTTTTTATTTTCATTTTTCTAATTTGTAATAGTTGAAGGAAAACTTTTAAAATTGGTTCTCTTTTATAAAAAAAAAAATGTTTTTAACACACAAAATTGTACCAAAAAGACCCATAATTCCTCATTGATTGCAGATCAATTTTATTAATATTTTTTCTTTTAAATCCAATATCCGACGCATATAAGCCATTGTTGATATTTTTATTTTTTTTTGTTGAATAAAAGCCATTGTTGATATATTTATACACCACAACAAAGTTAAAATTCATTTTGAGTGACTAGTTGTTTTTTCTCTGACTAAAAAGTGTCTTGTTGTCTATTTCTCATAATAATATGAGTTTTAGAAAATAGATGAAACACACAAAAACCCCTTTTAAATATGTAAACATAACTATGACAATATTTTATCCATCTTAAGTACTTTTGTTTTCCATTCAATCACGACATGAAGTTGTCGAGTTGATAAGAAATTATATTTGTTAAAATAGGCAATAACTTAAGATGCAAAACATAAAAACAACTTTATGACTTATCAAAGCTTTGGGAAATTAATTTAATTAGCCTAACCTCATTCAAAAGGTTGGCGTAATACTTTCATATGCTTCTCAAGAAGGGAAAGTGCAAGCCATAGATTAAGTACAATATAAACCATGTTGAATGTAAAACACCTAACTTTAGTGGAAATTAGATAATTCCGGTATTTGTTGGCAATCACGTGGCTACGTAATTCCCCTTCAAATTATGTAATGTAATCATCATCACTAGGCATTTGCTAAATTAGTACGATGACAATCCCTTGTAAATACAGTACTTTTATTTTACTATATTTGTTGCCAAATGAAAAATACAAAATTTTACGCAAAGATAATTACATTGAATAGCAATTTAAATCATAAAAGTCTCTCTGTTTGCTTGGCGTCTTCTTCAAAACAGAATATCGACAAAATTAAATTTGGTAAGAAGGAACGTACTTCATCATATTGACAACTTGTGTGTTGGCGGGTGTGACACTGACGAGACGGTAGATCATCTATTCATTGGTTGTGAAATTTTTGACAGTGTTTGGTACTTAGTATGTCGTTGGCTTGGCATTTCTTTTGTTTGTCCCGGACCGGTTACTGATCATTTCCTTCAGTTTATTAATTTGGCGGGGTTACCGTGATCATCATACTTGTATCTTAAGGTTATTTTGCTTGCTTCTACTTGGACTATTTGGAAGGAACGAAACAACCGTGTCTTCAAAAATACAATAAACGATCCTAACACTATTTTGGAAAAAGTGAAGTTGAACTCCTTTTTATGGTTATTGTCGAACCATGCTACTATTACTTGTGGCTATCACGATTGGTGTAGACACTTGTTGGATTAATTATTTAATTAATCCTTTATGAATTGACAGTAATCAATTATTATAAGTTAATGTCATAATATAAATTATGGTCTATTGTGTTAAGCACTAATTAGTTGATGAATATGTGTGATTGGGCTATTCTTTCTAAATGGACCGTGATGGGTTGGACCATTTAGCTAAGCCCAATGAGAGGTCCCTGCCCTTAGCCGTTTAGCTATTTAAACGTCATCCCATCAGACGGTTAAACTACTCGAACAATATGGTGCTAAACGGAATGAGGATAATCATCCCTCTCATCCTTCTGACAGTTATCCTTCATGAATCCTACATCTTAAAGGTACACAATTTCTTATTCCTTCTTTGTTATCGATGATATGACTTGTATCTACTAATCTAGGGCTAAATTCTAAAACTTTTATCAATTGGTATCAGAGTCAAGTAGATACAATTTATGGCTATTGTTATTTGAATAATCATTCTTGTGATTGTTTAGTGGCATCGTAGAATCATGTTATTGTTAAATGGACTAACTTGTATATTTAATCTTAAAAGGGGAGGGGAATGTAAAAAGAGCATCTCTCAGGGAAGGGGGTGTAATTTACTCATTAAATAATCATAGCATGAATCTAAATACTTATTGGCTATTATTCTCGATCATATACATAAATTGATTCATAAATTGCTAAACGTTATCGTTGTTAAACACTATTGCCATTTTCTCATTTTTGCTATCGTTTTGGCAATAATCCTGGTGGCATATATGATTTGGTCCTGTAATCCAAATAAATCGTTGCTTTAAACTCTATCCGTGAAAAACCCTATTTTCCAATCTGGAAAATTTATTATTCAATTCATGAAATCAATATGGGTAAACTCTCTCATTTTCATTCCCGATCAAAACACCATTAAATTCGGCTTTGCGACGTTGTTTATACGTGAAATTGAATCGGATCGCATCGCGGGTCGTTTTGACCCAAATTCTATTAAAACAGGTGAAGAAGATATGGTGCGCGTAATACCACGCGCTCACTTAAAAATAATAAATAAATAAATAATTCTTGCTAATAGCCACGTGCGTGAGATGGATAGGAAAATTCCAGATTTTATTTTTTTGACAAGTAAAATTCCAAATTTATAATGGCTAGGATTTATTATTCTAAACATGTTGGTAAATATTTTGGAATTTTATGACTCCCGAACAAACTTTATGTTGGTAATTTATTTGGGGATAAATTGTATTTCTATTTGTCAAAAAAAAAAAAAATTGTATTTCTAAAATATCATATGTTCTAAATTTTGTGTAAAAGATTTCATATTCTTTTATGGCATTCACGAGAAATCTTATTCTCACACTCTCAATATTGAAATTGATGTGTGAATTATTTATTCCCTAATTAACATGTAAATATTTTATTATTTTGGGATAAAATTATGATTTCTTTTGTACTCAAAATATAGAAGATTTGATTTATTCTGTACCCATAAAATTTGGGATTTAAATTAATTTATAAGATCTCTAAATATTTGATGTAAATTAATATGAGAATCAGGTACCTTTTTTAAATCATATATTCTCTAAATTTCAGTCTAAAATATTCTATGTGAAAATATTTTTAACCAACACTTACGTAAAGTGTTATAATTGTAAAAAAATTTAGACTCAGACTTATATTCTTGCATCAAATATTCTTTGTTAATATATATTTTGAGATTTGTTGATACCTTCAAAATTATTTGTCCTGTTAAGATTAACTTGACTATTATACTATATATATTCTTGATTTATGGGATTTTAAATTTTTGTCAAATCTTGAAAAGATCATATATCAATTAAATCGAGAATAATTTATTTCAAATCATACATTCTCAATATTTGAGTCTAAACTGTTTTGAAAATTCTTTTTTATATTAGTAACACTTAACTATCTGATCAATTAAAATGTTACTATTGTGAATTTATAGAAGGCTCAATTTTATTAATTTTAATGACAAATATAATTAATTTTAATTTTATGATTTTAAATAATCTTGGCATTATAAATATTCGAATATAATATATTCTTTAATTCATATTGTCTTAGCATAACGATCCAAAGTTCACTGATTGATCATTCTTTTGGCGACATATTTAAACATAGACACTTTTCCCTGATTCTTGTCACAAATTGATTTAAAGGGTCATAATAATATTTTGGTTTCAAAATGAGTATAGTGACTTGTATGTTATATATGTCATTTATACTAATTGAATCTAAAATTGACATATTTCTCTTTAATATACATTTTTATAGTTTCTATTATGCTCTCTAACTCAGACCTATAATTTATTACTCTAAATATTGTGACAAACACTATTAATTATCTAATCATGTGTCTTGTCGTAAATAAATGTTTGAATCATTTTTATGAATTAAAATTTGCACAACCTCTTTGTTGTTTATCCGTTAAATTTATCAAAACAACATATTAAGAATTCATACAATTTTAAATCTTCCTTACAACTGAACACTTATATAAATTATAATGATTTATAATTAGAGTCTCGTATATATTTAGTTATAATGACTTATTCTTTATTCATGATTATTTTGAAATGACTATATTATAAGATATTCTCGTTAAGTCATCAAAAGTCATTGGCTCTAAGCATAAAGATGAATGTCACACATTACGAGGTAAGTCGTGATTTAATTATTTTTATCCTCTTGTGACTTATCGTATATTATTTCACATATGAAAACATTTATTCATTCTTCTCTTTTGTTATGCAATTATGATATCCTACATAGAAGTGAAATCTTTTTTTCAAAATATTCTAAATAGAACTCTATAATTCTTATATATTTTACTATAATACTCCATTTGTATTTATATTCTAATTCT